>NC_043705.1:57240428-57289211 GCF_006229205.1 Suricata suricatta | reverse complement strand
TACAGTAAACACCTGTATACCTAACACATAGATTCTTCCATTTACAATTTATTATGCTTATTTTACCATCTATCCATCAATTGTTGTTTATGCATTTCAGAGTAGTGGAGACATTGGTATGTTTTCCCTAAATACTTCAGCATATATATCTTAACTAAAGTTCAATATTTCTTTACAATTTTATTCTTTTTTTTTTTTTAAGTTTATTTTGAGAGAAAGCAACCATGCAAGTGTACCTACACACAAGTTGGGGAGAGGGAGAGCGAGAATCCCACGCTGACAGCACATAGCCCAACGCAGGGCTTGATCTCATGAATCATGAGATCATGACCTGAGCTGAAATCAAGAGTCAGACGCTTAACCAACTGAGCCTCCCAGGCGCCCCATCTTTTGTAATAAATATTACATACAACGAAATGTACAAGTCTTAAATGTACTTCTGCTAAGTTCTCACAAATACATGCACCTATATAACCCCATACCCAAGACAGAGAATGTTACCATGCCCCTCATAAGTTCCCTTATGCCTCTTCCCAATCTTTACTCCATCCCTCCAGAGACAACTACTCTTCTGATTTTTTCCAACCATAAATACCACCAGACGTGTTTGTTTTTTTGATTCATTGTGGTCCATACATACACAAATATGATTTGAATTATTGCTCATAGTCCATATTGATGTTTTTTATTGAAAGATTTCATATATATGATGATTTTGGTTTTATATTGCTTATTCCTATTCAGATTATTTGCCTAGTATGAATGGGTTTTATAGAAAATATTTGTAATTATTTCTTTAACCTCAGGGAACCTCCACAAGGAGCTCATTTTCTTGCCCAAAGTCTGGATGATGCCTTAAAACTTACTGAGCAACCAGAATTAGCAGATAAAGTGGACATGGTTTGGATAGTGGGAGGCAGTTCTGTTTATAAGGTAAGTAAAATCAGAAAGAAGTGTTCTATGCCACTTTCCTTCAGCTTCCTGCCATCTGAACTTCAAAAAAATTAAGCCATAAACAAAGGAAGTAAATTATCCCTACTGTAAGCTAGACACATTGTCAATTTGAATTATTTATTTTAGATAAAGTCAGTTTTTAAGCCTGTTTAGTTTATTTTTGATTTAAAATAGTTGATGTTTCTAATTTAAAAACCTTCTAGGGGCACCTGGGTGGCTCAGTTGCTTAAGCGACCAGCGTCAGGTCATGATATCATGGTTCATGGGTTTGAGCCCCGCATCAGACTCTGTGGTGACTGCTGAAGCCTGCAGCCTGCTTCAGATTCTGTGTCTCCTTCTCTCTCTGTTCCTCCCCCACTCACACTCTCTGTTCTCTCTCAAAAATAAATAAACATTAAAAAATTATAAAAACATACTAAATCCTTCCCTTAGAATTGTACTAGCATTGCACTGTTTTCTGCTCCCTGCATGTGCCCTGATATACTGAATTACCCCCTTTTTTTCAAGAATATATAGGTTATTACTGAGGAAGGGACGGGGCTCTCCGGTGCTACACACTGACTAGATGTATATGAATTTGTTGAAAGGAAGCAACCATTTTATATAATGATTTCATAATATAAGGAAAACAAGTAAAAGAGAAGAGTTCTTATTTTTTTTTTCCAGTCTTGCGGCCTCTTGTGGTTTTTTTACACTTATCATGCCATGAATTCACAGGGAATGGGTTCAAACAGTCCAGGCTCTTTTCCATTGGTTCTCCCAAAGTGTACTTCCCTGGGGGAGCAGGCTGGCCCTTCAATTGAACCCACGTACCTTTCTCTTTGGCTTCCTTCTTTTTCAGATCATTTTCTTTCACATGCTTTAGGAAGCTATCTCTGCTCTTTTGAGTGCTTCATTTGCTCAATATGTACATGAATTCTGCCAAGGATCTTGCCCTTGTCTGTTCACAACAATGCCAATAGCATGCTGGGTAACACGGTACGTTCCTCCAGCTTTGCAACAGTAGAATGTTTAGGCTTATCTTCCCTGGGGCCAGCCTGGTTTTGTAACCAGAGTCTCATTGGAACACAGCCGTACCCGTTGGCTTAGTAGTGTGTACAGCTGCTGTCACTCACAAAGGTAAGAAAGAAACCACATGGTCCACAAAACCTAAAATATTTACCAGATGTCCCTTTACAGAAAAGGTTGTGCCAGATAGCATTTTCTTGGATACAGACCTTCACATGCTGCCACGGTTCTTCCTAGTCAGGTTTTCTAATTGTTGATAACATAAAGAATTGGTAGGATATTTATTTGGTTGGGGCAGGAGAATACATTATTTGATATATGCTATAGTAAAAAGTCAAAAATAAAAAGTAACATTTGTTCTCTGCCCTTATTTGGAATTTCACACACTTGAAATTATATATTCTTTTCTTTCATAAGCTATTTGAAAATCAAGGGTTATTACTTTCTTGGAGATGCAGTTAGGATTCATGACTTTTTATTAGAGTTTTAAGATACTCATTCAAGGCAGTTTTTTTCTATAGAAACTGTCAACAGTAGCATAGGCAATAGTTAGAAAAGTCATTAACAATATAAGGCCAAATACAATCATTAGCAACAAGAGGCTAAGAAAGTAAATTACCTACTAGCATAGTAGCTATTTGCTAAGAAGTGGAAGCGTTATTAAATTCTCTGTAAATGTACTAAGTATGCATGCCCTGGGGATTTTCAATAATCAAAGTCTCATAAAATTATACTATCTTACCTACATATACATATGCAAATTTTCCTATGGAGAGCAACTAGATAATTTAGGGTTCTTAATTCTTAAACCATCACCAAAGATAAAAGATAATACTGAATGCTTCAATGAAAAAGGAGTTCATGTAAGCAAACTAGAGGCCAGAATATATTTAAACTCATTCTCATAATTACTGATAATGATTAGTGCCATTCTCAAAATAACTAAGACATACTTTGCAGGACCCCAAACTTAATAGTAGAATATTTCAATCGCATGCTTTGGGGGTGACAAGTTATATGGCATGTCTCTTAGTATCTGATACAAACTTGACTATGTAATTAAAACAAACAAATCTTAGAGGTTCTATTTCTTTTGACAGATAAATAATGAAATTGATGTCTTTTGTGTTTTTTTAAAGGAAGCCATGAACAGGCCAGGCCATCTTAGACTATTTGTGACCAGGATTATGCAGGAATTTGAAAGTGACACATTTTTTCCAGAAATTGATTTGGAGAAATATAAACTTCTCCCAGAGTAAGTAAAATGTTATTAATTTGTCTGAAGTACTTTTGGATTTCCTGCTTAAGAATTAGAGAAACAGTTTATCTCTTCATATTGAATTTGGAGTAGAGTAGTAATGTGTTCTGTAGACAAATACTTTAGGAATTTTTGGAAATCTGCTTTAACAAACCTGGGAATATTTAAGTTCTAATAATTTGACTGAAATCTAGAGAGTAGTCGTTAATTCATTCTATGAGATCTCTGCTTAGCATCAGACAATGTTTTAGGCACTGGGGAAACAGTGCTTACCATGCTAGATGTTGTCACTGCTAAGATTAGATTCTTTGTAGTAGAGAGGGAGGGGAACAAATGATAGATAAACATCAAGAGAGTTGCTATACAGAGAACTGAAATATTGTGATGTGGTAAAGACTGTATTGTCTGAGAAGTCCTCTCTGAAGAGGTGGTGTCTATGCTGAGATCTAAATGGCAAGAAGCCAACCATGCCAAGAGAAGAGCATTCCAGAAACCAGAAATAGCTAGTGTAGAGACCAGAGGGCATGAACATGCTTGGTGTGCTCCCTGACCCTGAAAACTACTGTGAGCATTGTAAGCAAGGGGGAGGCCAAAGGGGTCAGACCAGATGCAAGTTTAGAGGGTTTGGAGTTTAGAGAGTGACATTGTTCCAGCTGTTTGTGGAGAACAGAGCAGAATGGACAAGAGTGAAGCCGGGTGACCAGTTAGCTGCAGAAGTTGAGGTGAAAGGACAAGGGACTTGGCTGGCATTCACTGGTGGAGATGGAAGAACAGGTTACTACAAAGTTGTGATTTCAGCATGAGACTGCCTCATTTTGAAAACTCATAGCATTTTAGTGTAAAAGCACTTTTCAGCTGTTGGCTATGAAGAGTAAAAGTAGAAGATTAATTGTGTCAACACTTTCAGACTAGGTTTTAACACATCCTTCCAAATATTCTCAGTTGAATACAGTCATAATTCTTTGTGAGTTTGTTTTGAGAAATAACTCCTAAAAGAACATTCAGAGCCAAATTTAAATAAGTGGATGGCCAACCTTTAGAGGAATAGTCTATAGAGTACTAGGTAATAGTCTTGAATCTAATGAAATGTGTAACAGACTTCCTTGGGCTCTTAATTAGCTCTGAAGGGAACTGAAAATTGTAAGAACTCTAAAAACTTTCTAAAAAGCTAAAATATAGGCTTTTGCTTAGTTTCCAAAGGTGACTGCATAGAAAAATCACAGAGTGATTTCATGTATATTTACAAAGTCATTTGTGTTTCTTTGTCACATCTGACATATTTTCTATTGTCCTTAGGTTGCTGATTCTCACATTATGTCAGTTGATCTCTTGTCCCTCATTCCTATCTCTTTGATGCTAAAAAAAAAAAAAAGTTTACTGTGTGAATTTACCTTTCCAAATCCTTTGCTCTCCATCAGACCTTTCCAAAACTGTGACCCTTCAGGATCCTTGAAAACTTAAAATATTTTAATACCGTTCTGGTTCCCTGGTTCTTAGCAATGAAAATGTTAACACCTTTACTTAGTGATGAGTCACACATCACACCATTCATCCATTGAAAGTTATAATTCAGTGGTTTTAGTATATTCACAGAGTTGGGCAACCAAAAATCCCTTTGGAGAATTTTGCCACCATCTAAGCAATATTTATTTTTCTAAACCATGAACATGTCATGTCTTTCTACTTACTTAGGTCTTCCTCAGTTTATTCTTATGTGTTTTATTCTTTTTGATGCTATTATAAATGGAGTTGTTTTCTTCATTTTATTTTCAGACTGCTCATTTGTATTACATAGATATACAAGTGATTTTTTTTTTATTGATCTTGTGTCCTGCAACTTTGCTGAACTCATTTATTCTGTTAGTGAACTCCTTAGGACTTTCTTTGTAGGCTATCATTTGCAAATAGAGGTAGTCTTACTTCTTCCTAATCCAGATTATATTTTTAATTTTATTTCTTTTTCCCCCCTAATTGCTCTGGCTAGAACCTCCAGTGCAATTATGAATAGAAGTGGCAAGGGTAAGACATCCTGGTCTTGCTCCTGCTCTTAAAGGGAAAGCATTCAGTCTTTTACCAGTAAGTATATTTTCTGTGGCGTTTTCATACATGCCTTTATCACATTGAGGAAGATTGCTTCTATTTCTACTTCATTGAGCATTTTTTATTGTGAAGGAGTGTTGGATTTTGTCAAATGCTTTTTCTGAGTTTATTGAGATAATCATGTGGTCTTTGTCTTTAAAAGGCTATTAATATGGTGTATTATATTGAATGATTTTCATGTTAAACTATTCTAGCATTTCTGGAATAAATCCACTTTGTAGTAATGTATATTCCTTTCTGTATGTTCCTGGATTTAATTTGCTTATATTTTTTTGAGGATTTTGCATTTATATTCATAACAGTTATTGGTCTGTAGTTTTCTTTTTTAATAATGCCTTCACCTTGTTTTTGGTGTCAGGAGAATACCAGCCTCACAAAATGAGTCAGGAAATGGTCTCTTTCCTCTTCTGTTTTTTGGAAGAGTGTGTGAAGGATTGGTAGTTGTCCTTACTTATTTTTTTGATTGTGAGATCGTGACCTGAGCTGAAACCAAGAGTTGGATGCTTCACTGACTGAGCCAGTCAGTGCCCAGTTCTTTAAATGTCTTAGAGAATTTTAATAGTGGGAGGATTCAGGTAGGAAATTTCTACCCAAAATCCAAGGAAATTGCTCAAAAATGCACATTCTAAACAAGGCTATTACATCATTTGATGTTTATCTTACTTTCAAACCTGTACCAACATTATAACAACCTCTTGAACACAGAGTTGAGGGAACCCTCTAAGGGGAGATTTGGAGTATGTTAATCTTTCATGAAGTAGAAAAAAGAGAAATCTAGAAAGACAAAGGGAATATACTTTGTCCCTGCAAGTCTGTAATGTTGCTCACTTCTTGAACTGCTTTCTCTCCAAATCTCTGTACATTAGTGAACTTGGAATTGCTACGTCCTGTCCAGAAATGAACTCTGATTGTTCTCTACTCCCCCTTTCTCTTTTCCCACAGCTACAGAGTTTAGGCCCCCATTCTATTAGTGGCCCTCTTGTGGTTACATAAGCCTCAGCTCAAACAGTTATCTTTTATCAACACCGTATTCCTGGTAATAAAAACACTAGTAAGATGAAATAAAGATGAGAGGACTATTGTGAAGTGCAAAGAGAGTAAAATTAGAATGGAGGTGAAGCCACAAGTGATGAAAATCTAAAAGCAGAAATAAATCTTAACAAAGTTATGTTTTACTTTGTGTCTGCTTTTTTCCCTCAAGGTAAGGCCTTTTTTTTTTTTTTTTGACAGCAGCATGGCAGCCTGTCCTCTAGGGCTCTGCCCTCATTCATCTTACCAGGAAGAAATCTTTCCCATCTCAGACTATTTCACACTAGGCTCCAGCCAAACCAGCAGGCCTGAATATTTTATACCAGCAGTTTTCTGCTTAATGAGCCCCAATCAGATTTTTTCCTTGTAGTTAACAACCTTCCATGGAACTATGCAGTCAAAGAGCATAAAGGCCAGACGAGGACCTGAGACTGTAGTCCGCCCCAGAGCTGGGAAAATGCCGCTTATCAATGGACAAATTTAAGAGGGTTTTTGATGGGCTGGCATTTCCTTTTCTGTTCCCATTAGCTCCTAACTATCCAACAGGATCCTTATTCATATTATTTGTGTTTCCTCCTAAGCCTGTGCTTGCTATAGTCTTCATTTTATTTTAGTTGTGAGTTGTTTCCTATAGATAACTGTTTTAGGGACTCTATTTACCTCTTTGTTAGACTTCAGATTAAATCATCTCATTATTATTTTAATGCTTTTTCAGTTCAAATCTTGTTTCTTCATCTCTATTGGATTCCTTACTACCTGAAGATTCTCGAGGGGGATCTCTATCTGGATGGTTCATAACGAATAAGAGGCATTTCCACATCCTGTTAGGCTTAAACGCAGAATTCATATGTAACTCCTAGGCAGTTTGCTCTTCAGAAAAGTTTGGAATTATGCTGGTTGGGGTCGTGATATCATTATTAAAGCAGACTGAGTACGGAGGCGCCTGGGTAGCTCAAGAGGCTAAGCCTCCCACTCTTGAGTTTGACTCAGGGCATGATCTCACAGCAGCGAGACTGAGCCCCGTGTCAGGCCTCCATTGGGTGTGGAGCCTGCTTGGGATTCTCTCTCTCTCTCCCTCTCTCTCTCTGTCTCTCTCTCTTAAAAAGAAAAAAAAAAAAAAGACTGAATATATGATATTGTGGAAAGTAAAATTAATCTGAAGCAGAACTGAATTTCAGTTTCACAGAACAGATTAACATTAATATGATGGCTAGTAACCATACCCAGCCAATAAGATAGTATTTCTAAGTATTATTTGTGGTTTTAGAAATAATTTTGTATTTTGCTTTTATCTTATTAACTGAGAACCTTGCTACTCTTGAGAATTTTACAAACACACAAAAATGTAAATGTTACTTTTGGTGACTCATTCCAAAGAAACTAAAATTATGGTTAAAGGTTGGCCTCTTAAAATCATTGCTTTAAAAAAGAAAAATGCTATATTTCTACTAAAACAGTTGAACAGAAACAGCTCAGAAAATGGTTAGTAAATAGAAACATAGTTTCTTCCTCTGGAATGTAAATTTTTGAAGAAAAAACATCTTTTTATTTTCCTCATATGTTATATTATTGTTATTTTATATGTTTATGTTTTTTATCAAATGGCATAACCTCTGATTAGTCAACAAAAGATTAATACCTATTATTACTCAGCATTGCATTGGCTATCATAAGAGATTTAAATCTTTTCCTGTCTTATCCCTGCAACAATGAGTTTAGAAAATAATGGGGATAAAACAAACTTATAATATTAAAGGATAACATTTATAGAGCACTCAGTGCCAAATTACTCATAAGGATGAAGACAGGAGAACCTGAGTCAGACACAAGTCCAGTTAAAACAGGTGTTCCCCACTTGGAGCATACAGGGGTGCAGCTCACATAATACTGACGAAGTGCAAGATTTGGGCTGGAGACAAGAGTGGTCAGTACAGTCCTCAGTGGAGGACCTCAGGATTTTTTTGTTGGTGGTGGTGGTGGGTTTTTCAGTGAGGAAAAAAAATGTTATTGCAAGAATATAACAGGAGACCTCCTCTCAACAAAATTTTAATTATCCAATATAGTGTTGTTAACTATAGGCACAGTGTTGCCCAGCACTTCTCTAGAACTTAATCATCTTACACAATAAACTTTATTTCCTTTGAACAACTGTGTTTCCCCTTTCCCTCAACCCTGTCAACCACCCTTCTACTCTCTGTTCTTATGAGTTTGGCCATTTTAGATAATGCAGTATTTGTCCTTCTGTGACTGGCTTATTTCACTTAGCATAATGATCTCCAAGTTCATCCATGTTGCTGCATGTGGCAGGACTTCCTTCTTTTTTGAAGTTGAATAATATTCCACTGTATGTAAATATAGCATTTTTGTTTAATCTGTCCATCTGTTGATGGGCATTTAGGTTGCTTAGGTACTGTAAATTAGGCTGTAGTGAATATGGGAGGGTACATATCTCTTTGGGATCCTGATTTGTTATAAAAAAAAAAAGAGAGAGAGAGAATAACAAGTGTTGGTAAGGATGGAGAGAAACTCTTGTGCACTGTTGATGGGAATGCTAACTGGTGCAGCCACTCTGGAAAACAAGATGGAGCTTCCTCAAAAATACTAAAAATAGAGCTACCACATGATCTAGCAACTCCACTTGTTGGTTTATACCCAAAGGAGGGCTGGGTTTTGAATTGGAAGGTGGAGGGAGCACAAACCTAAGCTACAGTTATAATATCTCAGATGAACAGTGACGTCGTAAAAGAATCGCCGTAAGGCACACGCTGGGAAATGAGAGCCTGTGGTGTCCACTGATTAAACAGCAGAGTCTTTCACCACCAGGACACATACCTGCAGTTCTGCCCTAAGCAGCTAAAGGTTCTATCTTGTTTTTTGTTTGCTCACACAGGAAATTTGATATCAAGTGTAAGATCTGCAAAATATTAAGAAATTTCATCCTGGCTGGGTGATAGTGGAAAGGTAAAAGAGAAACTGCTGACAGCGGCTAGTTTGGGACAGAAATAGGAGTCAGAAGGAAAGGAGAAATTGTACTTTTCATTTTCTAACGTTCTGTACAGTTTGAAAGTTTTTCTTTTTGTTTCATACGCTGTTACATAGCGTATTTGCATGAGGGACGCCTGGGTGGCTCAGTCAGTTAAACATAGCGTATTTGCATGATACCCAATTTCACAGTGGCTTACTCTTGTGAAGAAAAGAAGGAAGAGAAAACTTATTTACCTTATTGATGCCTTTTGGCTGAACTCTCTTTTTAATTGACACATTATCTATCTTTTTTTAATTGACATTATTATGCATATTTTTCTTTTACAGATACCCAGGTGTTCCTTCTGATGTCCAGGAGGAGAAAGGAATTAAGTACAAATTTGAAGTATATGAGAAGAACAATTAATGTGAAGATGTTTTCTGACTTATGTCAAGTTAGTTTTCCCCCTTTCCTCCAATTATATATTTTTTAATATTAAGAGAAAAAGACTTTTGTTGACGTTAGGTCAATGGGTAATAATTTCTAAGCAATGAGATTTTATAAATTAATCTTAATAAGATTATAGGTGAGATTAGTCTTAACTAGACCATATCAGGTAACTGTTTGTGAAACATTTTTTGCTGTAGCTGCATGATACCCATCCAGGACCAGCACCTGTGGTAGCCTATCTTTCAATAACCAAAGTGAGAAAATCCCGAGAACAGGAGTTGAAACCAGGACCTATAGAGATAGAACTAGGCATATTTGTCCAAAGGTCAGACATGGATTATAAACCTAAGAGCTAGAACTCAAATATTAAAAGAAAATTAATCAAAATAGCAACTTTGAATTCTCTATGCACTTGACTCTTCTCAAAAAAAGTTCTGTTCACTCAGATAAGCAATCAGTAAGTTGAGGTAACTCTGGTATAGTCCATGGGGATAGTAAAGACGCAGGTAGGACCCTACCTGTTTGAAGGTTAAAAGAAAAGGTCTGAGACCTCTAAAAACTCTATTTCTGATCTTCAGTGAGATTCCATGGATGTTACATTGATAGAACAAAAAAAGAGTTTTCTAAACAAGCATATGGCTAAACTCAGAATTGAAAAGGTAATAAATTGAAACTAGATAATGCTAGAAACCAAAATTATGAAGTTGGAAATGAAATTAAACTTCACTGAATTTAAGAGTGAAAATTAAAACATGGTTTCCTATCATATTAGCAAAGATTTGGATTGTTAGGTACCCAAAGAAAGCATTTTTTGCCTTGTAAATTAATACAACTTTTTTTAAGTTTAAGTTAACAATATCAATTAAAATTAAAAATATTCTGGGTAGGGACCCAGAGCTGCCACTGCCTGAACAAAGAGATGGACCCAAGAGAATTTATTGCACCAGTTTTTTAAACTTGGAAACAGGGACCCCTGGGTGGCTTAGTCAGTTAAGCATCGGACTCTTGATCTCACCTCAGGTAATGATCTCACAGTTCATAAGATCAAGCCCCACACTGGTTTCTGCACTGACGCATGGAGCCTGCTTGGGATTCTCCCTCTCTCTCTCTCTCTCTCTCTCTCTCTCTCTCTCTGCACAACCCCCCCCCCCATTCAAGCACACACACACTCTCTCTCTAAATAAACTTTAAAAAAAAATACTTAAAAAATAAAATAAAACTTGGAAACAGCCCAAATGACAATCAATAAAGAAATAACCAACCAATATGTCTGCAAAATTTAATATTGTATGTAGCAGTTAAAAAGAATGAAGTACTGACAGAAAAATGCCAAAGACTGTTAAATAAAGGAAGCAAATTATGTATCATACCTAAAAAGTTTAACAATGGTATGTAGTATGTGTAGGAAAATGTATGCTGAAACTGTCAACTATCAGAATTAAGCATGTTTTTTATGAATTAGGCATGCCTACTGTGATTAGGTTTTTTGGAGGTATTACGTGCTTGATTTCATGAACAATTAAGATAACAATTGAGCCCTTTATAAAGGTTCAGCAGTAAAATTAGGATAAAGAACATCAAGAGTAAAAAGAAATTTACAAAAATCTTCCATAGAGAAAAAAAAAATAGACCACAGACAAGATTTAGGAATCAATACTGCATGAGACTTAACAATCCTTAAAACAGTGGAGCTCTCTGCAAGGAACATAGTCCTTGCAAACTATTAGTACAGGTATCTAGAATTTTTAGAACTCAGATGTTTATAAGAGAAAGAAGCAAGCCATCTAGAGAAGAGGAAACACAAATAGCCGATGAATTCGTTCCCACTAGTAACTGGGGAAATGCAAATTAAAACTGCAATAAGGTACCATCCCACGTACATCACCTGTGGCCTTCTCACCAATACTGGACACTGTCAGCCTTTCACCATGTTGGAAATACTTATTCGGGATGAAGAAGCACATACCCTTCAACCTAGCAGTTGTACCCAAGGAGAAATACCAAGAGAAAACCTATGTAGTTAGAAATTTCAGTGACCCAAATGGACTAATACACTTAAATCTGGTAACTATTTGAGGACAATATGGGAGGGAAAGTGGCGATAGTTGTCTAAGAGCTAAATCCTCATCGATGTCATACCAGGAAATCACTAATGAGTAAAGTAACAAATCAAGATATGATAAATTATTTGAGAAAAAGCAACAGAAAAATGCTAAAAATTAAAAGCCATTAATCTGGAGAATTGGGAGGGTGTAGGGCAGGAGACTGCTCAGGTTTTTTATAAACTTTAATAGTCTAAAAGTAATACATAATACATGTATTCATTTGAAAAATGACCAAAATAGTTAACTGGAGGAAAGAAACCAGCACAAACATAACTACCAGAGAGGATGCAAATGCTTGCCAATGCAAAGGGACAGCTAAGGTTGGGGAGAAAGAGCAGGGGACTACTGTTTTCACTGTAAGACTTTTGGGATCTTGATTTTATTTAACCATTTTCATGTATTCCGTAATAAAAATTCTTCCTTGATAAGTTGCTAGTTTGTAAGTGTTGACTTCCTGATACTCCTTGAACACCTCACATAAAATTTCAGACCCTTACGGCAATTTATCTCCAGAGTCCACTTAAAAATGTAAAGAAGAAAACATATAATTAGCCAAGGGTCACAAAAAATTCCTAAGATCGATTGCTAGGAAACCATCAGGCTTTCTCTTGTGGTTTCTTCATTTTCGAGACAAATGCAAATCTTGCTTTTTCCACACTGATTTATGAAATAGCACTGTCAAGCATTGATAATTTGAGACTAAAATGTAAATAATAAAACTTGCTCATGTGTTCTAAACATTCAGGTTAGCCCATTTTATGTTTCTCTGAGGTTGAAATTATGTAACACCCACATCCTAATACAATGTTTCTCAAAATGTCCTCTCCAGTACACCTATATGAGGGATGGGTCCCAGAATCTGCAGTGTAAACAGCACCCCCAGATGATTCTGAAGTATACCAAAGGATGTAAATCACTGAGTTAGAGTGCTTCTGCCCTCCAAGGGTTAAAAAAAAAAAAAAAAGCACCTGAAACTTCATTTCCTATCTCTAGGGTATCTAAGTAAAGCAAAATAGAAAAATGAGCAAATTGTAAGTCAAGGCGTAAGAGATTGGAGAAAGTAAAATTGAAAGATTAGACCTATGTGTTGCTGCTCTAGTTAAAAACTAAAGACTTGTCATATATTAAATATATTTTAAAAAGTACATATGAAAGTAATATCAGTAACTCAAAGAGATACATAGTAAGCAAATGCAAGAACAGATGTCCTGTTACAAGATGCCATGTGTGTACACACACACACACACACACACACAGTTTACAGAGTACTGTAAACTAAAAAGTACAGCAAATGACCTAATTAGGCAACATGGCTTGATGAGGGAGTTGTCGATTGGCCAGCTTCCGAAAGAGTTCAGAATAGTGATTTCTGAATGATTGAAACCTGTGAAAAAGGATGTTCCATTTGGGACAAAAAAAGAAATTCATTAATTAAATGGGTATCAGGAATAGAATTAGAGCCTGTAATGAAAAGATACTGGTTATAAAAGGGATAGAGCATCTAGCTAAATACAGGAAAGAAGCCCTACAATCTATGTGAAGTTGGGCTATTCCTGTGGCAAAGATGAAATTGCATTGCTGACTATTTCTAATTATTTGGTCCTGCCCTTTCTGTTCCCCAGGAGACCTCAAGCAGACTGGGAAGTTTTTCTGTCTGTACATTGACATTTCTTTATTCTTTAAATCTCTTTATTCTTGGAACAAAGAGAACAAACCACATTGTTGTTTGGTATTTTTTTTTTTTAAGTTTATTTATTTTGAGAGAGGGAATCCCAAGCAGGCTCTGCTCTGACAGCGCGATCCCTGACATGGGACTCGACCTCAGAACCATGAGATCATGACCTGAGCCGATGCTCAATGGACTGAGCTACCCAGGCATTCCTGTTACGCGGTATTTCAAATAACTTGGCAGTCAGTAAACAAACTAGATGTGAAATTTATTACTGGAGGACAAGTTTTAGGTGGTCTGTACTTCTTTGCCCCATGGCCATGGGACACACAAACCCTGAAGGAATAGAGGGCTAGTCTGTAAGGCAGGAAGACTTAATGATGTTGGAACTCAGGAAAAAGCATAAAGAATAAAGAGAATTTCTACTACACCTACTAGACAAAATCATTTGGGAAGGCATCCTGAATTTTTGGAGCCCCTGGTCACAGCACCTGCAAAGGGTCAACGTTTGTCTGTGGAGTTTTTTATTGCCAGTCCTCTTTGAAAGGTGAATTATCAAATCTTAACCCCGAGGGTTTTGCTGTAGCATTTTATTATGAACTATTTCAAGCAACAGAGAGGCTGACTTATACGTTAAGCACCCATTTTTACCCATCACCTAGATTCTGTCATTGTTAACACTGCTATCTCTGCTTTACCTTATTTAGTCATCCGCCATCCGTCAGCCCATCTTATATTTTGATGCATTTCCAAGTAAGTTGTAGATCTCAGGATGTTTCATCCTTAGATTCTTCAGCTTGTGTGTCATCAACTACAGGTCAATAGTTGTTTACTTTTTGGGGGGAGGGTAAGATTTACATGGGAAGATGTCGATCTTAAGTGTAGCACTTTACAGGTTTTAGCAAATCCGTGTGTCCACCCCAGAAAACTTCTTCATACCCCCTTCCCAATAGCAAGCGCTATTCTGGGGCTTTTTTTCCTCATGATGGATTATTTTTGCCTATTTCTGAACTTCGTATGAATGGAATCACACAGGATGTCTGGCTTATTTCACTCAACATCATTTTTGAGAGTCACCGATGCTGTTGCATGTGTCACTTGATTGTTCCTTTTTATAACTTTGTCATATCCCACTGTATGGCCACACCACCATTTGTGTATCCTTTCTTCTGTTGATGGACATGCAGACTCTTCTAAAGTGGAATTTGAGCTTGGTATTGAAGGATCTAGAAAGATGGTGACTGAGGGTCAGGAGGAAGGCAGATCTGTGCTCCAGGCAGAGGAAAAACCATGAAGAAACTTTATCTCCAGATTCCAAAACACAGAACAAGGCCTTACCAAGGAAGGATAGGTGTCATCAGGCCCCGGGTCCATCCGGTGGCAAGTGGCTGCTTTACCTTTGAGGCAACTCTCAGTCTGTTCTCTCTTTTTCATAACCACATCTAGCTCAGGTCTTCATTTTCTCTCACTCGGGCTGTGGGGTCATCTACATTGGTGGTTTTTGATCTCTGACCTCCCTCCCAAATAAACTGCCGTAAACATGGCCACCAAAACAGTCTCTGAACTGCACCTCTTATAATGCACTGTCTCACCTTCATGCTGACCCAGCTAAGACCAAACTCCACCGTGGCCTTTTATGATCTTCTACAGACGGCAGTGACCAACCTCTGCAGACTTACTATCTGAAATTTTTACTCCCTATATGTTGTACACAAGCTGCCCTCAGCTCCTCACAAGTCCCCACATAGAGCCGAGCCCTGCCACACACACGCCCCTCCTTATGCAGTTCTTTCTCCGTATAATGGCCCCATCCCTAGATCATCCAGTCTACACCATGTGTGTTCCTCAGAGTCCTGTCCAAATTCAGAGGGCGCCCTCTCTCATGAAGCCTCCTCACCCTCCTCTGAATCCCCAGTGCTATCTCTGTTCCAGCCTTTACCTGCAGCTTGCCTAACAGCTGTTTGTTATTCTTACCTCCTCTCTTTCATCAGTTAGGAATGTCTTCAGCTGCAATTACCAGAAAATCTAATTAACAGTGGTGTAAACAAATTTGGATTGACTCACTCTGATTCTCTGGGTTTTTCCCTCAAGAGTTCAAAACAGCAGGACTCCTGAGTGGCTCAGTCAATTAAGTGATCGACTTCAGCTCAGGTCATGATCTTGCGGTTCATGAGTTCGAGCTCCATGTCGGGCTCTGTGCTGACAGCCTAGAGCCTGCTTTGGATTCTGTATCCCCCTCTCTCTCTGTCCCTTCCCTGCTCTCTCTCTCAAAAATAAATTAAAAAAAAAACATTTTTTAAAAAGACTTCAAAATGGCTACTACTGCTTCAGAAATCAAGCCATGTTCACAGCAGGAGGAAGAAAGGAAGTGAGAAACGTCAGGCACACGGTTCCCTTTCATCAAGAAAGCAAAAGTTTGTCCCAAATTCTCCTAGCCTTTGAGTCTAATTCTACTAATGCACATCAGAATTTAGGATCTCTGCCTTATAATGAATCTTGACCTATAATCTATCATTTTGTTCCCCCTACCCCAACAAAATCAAAGGTCTCCAGGCAAGGAAGGGAGGATGCATATGAGAATACAATTAATAGTGTTTGCTCATTTAGCTCTGCCGGACTACGAGCTGTTTCAAGGCAGAAACTATCTTATCTCTGTCTGTCTTGCCTCGAGATGTCTAGCATCTTCAAAATGTTTGTAGAATCTTGCAACCTGGAATTGAAATATCATATTTAATTTCTATCATATAGTCAATCTCATAATAAATTCTATGTGGCATCCACATTTGGGTTTGATTTGGCATTTCGTTATATTAGCCACATGTCTATAAATTACATTCCCAATCAATAGATTAAAACAAACTTGATGTGTACTTTCCCTATAGTACATTGAAAGAGAGGGGCGCCTGGGTGGCTCAGTCAATTACGCATCTGACTTTGGCTCAGGTCACGATCTCATGGTTTATGGGTTCAAGCCCCACATCAGGCCCTTCTTTCTTTCCTTTTTTCCCCTGTGAAAGATCTAGTTAATTCCTTTTTTTAAAATTGAAGTATAGTTCACACCCAATGTTACATTAGTTCCAGAAATATAACAAAGGGATTCCACAACTTTATATACCATGCTTTGCTCACCACAAGCGTAGTCACCATTCGTCACCATAAAACGGTACTAGAAGACCAGTGGCTGTATTCCCTATGCTGCACCTTTTATCCACATGACTTACTCATTCCATAACCGGAAGCCTCGTCTCCCACTCCTCTTCACCCATTTTGCCCATCCCCCGACATCCATCCCCTCTGGCAACCATCAGTTTCTTTTCTGGATTAATAGGTCTGTTTTTGCTTTTTATTTATTTGTTTTGTTTATATTCCATATATAAGGGAAATCATATAGTATTTGTCTTTCTCTGACTTATTTCACTTAGCATAAAAGCCTCTAGGTCCACCCATGTTGTCTCACATGAAAGATCTCATTCTTTTTTATGGCTGAGTAATATTCCTGTGTGTGTGTGAGTGTGTGTGTGTGTGTGTGTGTGTGTGTATACACACGCACCACTCTTCCTTATACATTCATCTACAGATGGACACTTGGGTTGCTTCCATATCTTGACTATTATAAATAATGCTGCATTAACATGAGGTACATATATCTTTCTGATTTTCTACTTTTGAATCTTTATTCTGAGGTTAAGAGATTGGTTTGGAAATGTGTCTTGCTTCGAGTGAGTCTCCTTGAAGTTTTTGAACCCGGAAGACTAAAAGGTGTTAATGCTAATTGTTCTTTAATGGTTGTGAGAAATATAAGCAAGGTTCAGGTCTTCTTAGAAAAGAACTCCATATATTAGGAAAGTGACTCATTCAAGGGCAGAGACTAAATGCCTCTTGTAAAGAATGGAATAATACCATTCTTTGTACATGGAAGTAATTTTATTAGAGCCTTTTTTAATATTACACATTGGGCTTGGTTTTTAGTTTTTATATTACCTATAGTCTCATTGCCTATGTCACTATGTTTGGTAAAAAGTGTTCTTCTGTTATAAGATATATTCTTGTTTGGCTTTTCTGTCTAGAACAGGAAGCCTGTCCTTCCCCAGGCCATAAGTGGCACAGGCTTTCTCACCATTCTCTCCTCAAAATGTACCCCTCAAAGGTCCTTGTTCCTGACTGTGAGTGGGAAGGGGGTCTGATGCCCACAGGCCTTCAGCTGGTGACTGCTTCTTGCTGGCCCTCGCGCCACCCAGAGTTCTCCTGTGTACATCCCCAGGGAGTCTGACCACCCAAACATCTTTCTCACTTCCCACCTCTACAGCACTTTGTGACACTGAGTTGAAATCAAGAACGGAATCAGTTTACTTAGTACACAGTTGGGGTGAGGGGGCAGAAAGCAGGCTCATCCATATTGAATGGTATTGAATCTCCAGAGTAAAAACTTTAGCTTATTACATCAAGTGCATACATGTCATTGTATCAGTTTGCATTTTCCCTAGAGAAACAATAAGAAATAGAGATAAATGTTAAGGAATTGCAGTTGTGAGAGCTGGCAAGTCTGAAATCTGTCGGGCAGGCCAGCAGGCTGGAAATTCAGCCAATTTGATGTTGGAATCTTGAGACAGTTTCTTTTCTGGAAACCCTACCCTTGTTATTGATTACATCAAGCCAGTTGTCAAGGGTGATATCCTTTACTTAAGGTCAACTGACTGTAGATGTTAACTATCTGCAAAATCCTTTCACAGCAACACCTAGATCTGTGTTTGATTAAATCACCAAGTGTTATGGTCTGGCCAAGTTAACACAGAATATGAACCATCACAGTAATGAAAGTAATCAAAGAAGTAATTGTGCTATATGCCTCCTAGAAGTTCTCTTCTTTTCACATCACAAATTTTTTTGAAAAAAGGCAACAGGCTCTTAAGCACTAAATGTGACATTTGTGGGTCTATCAGGATGCTTTTTCTTAAAAGAGTCTGTAGTTTAGTCTAAGCTGAATGTCAACCCCAGTGAAAGTTTCTTATTTATAAATGAATCTTAATTGTCTCCTTCTCCATAGTTCAGTGACTTCTCTAGCTTAGATTCAGACTGAAAGGTGAAGTCTGACCTTTAAGATAGTCTCTCCCGTACTCCTGCAAATACAGCTCCAACAGGACACCTCACTTTTGCTTTTTATCAGCACCCCCAGATATCTGCAGCTTCAAAACGCCTTTCTTTGGAAAAATCAAATCTGAAAATACTCAAAGTGCTGGCCTTCAGCTCTGCAGACTTTTGACAATGTACATTAAGTGCAGTTTGTTAAATCTGTTTCTTTTCATAGCCTGTGGCTTGCGAGTGATTTCTGGGAAAGGCTTGATTATAAGATAAGCTTTTTTTCTTTCGGTTCCAAAAGGTGACCGAACCCCAGGTATGTAATCATCAAGTAGAGGCATCTCTGCAGAGAAATGAGGGGGTGAGCAAGCCCCTCTGGGTCCACCATTTTCATTGCGCGGAGTCTTGAACCTACTACCCGTTCAGGGCTTGAAAAGCAGTGCCTGCCAGGAGCCCCGGAGGACGTGCCGCCCTCACAAGCCGCTGTGTGGGGGACCACGAGGGGGGCTTCAGCACTGCGTATGCTAACTTTTCAACACCATTTCTAAAGCCCGGGAAGAGGGCAGGAAAATATCCAGGCTTCGTCACAAGCCAGCCCTCAGATCCGTCCTTGAGTCATTCTGTTAAGTAGAACCGGGTAATTGTCTCGCTGGAAACCTGCAGAAACAGCTCGTGGGAAAGAACGATTTGCACCTGGAATATATTCGTTAGCTTGCGTGTCAAAAGGCCACACATGGATAGAAACCAAAATCTCGGCATTCTGTGCACACAGCCTTGAGACGTGAAGGGCAGAAGCCCATGTGCTCAAGCGGCCGCCTCTCTCCTCTCCCAGCCCCACCTGCCCAGCAAGCCTGGCGGCAGGTGGTGGGAGGGGGCGACCAGAACGCCTGGGGATTTGTGTTGAAAGAGCAGAGAAGGCAGCCGCCTTAAACAAATAAGTGCTGCGTGGAAGGCCTATTTCGGGCTTCTTGGGACCCTCCTACTGGTCTAGCTTAAATTGAGAGGGGATTTGGTTTGCCTCAATGGCTGTTTCCTCCCACTCATATTCACAGCGATAGCTTTTTTCCTTGTCATTAAAATACATTTAATATGCACCATTTTTGCATTGCCCTCTGCTAAAATTTGCACAAAGGCAATGTCCCTAATCCCGAGAATAGTGGAAAGAGCACTGGACTCAGAAGCCTGGGGTTTTATACGTGGGTCCACGTAGGAACATTCATTAAAAAAACCTCACTTTCAAGAAGTAACCCTTGTGGAATTACCTTGGATGACTGAGTGGGACAGAGTGTTGACGATAAAGACACACCCACTGAAACGGGAATGTAAAGGCCACTGGGAACCAGGGGGGCTCTGCCAGTTGCCAGTTGTGGTCTCTTTCCTGCTGTGTCCCTTGTAACTCCAGCCTATCACCTCCAAGAGCTTCTGTCTGGGATCCCACTACTAATTTCTCATTTTCTGTGTTTCCTTTTTTAAAATATTTTAAGTAATCTCTACCCCCAATGTGTGGGTCGAACTCAATACTTTGAGATCAAGAGTCACATGCTTCTCTGACTGAGCCAGCCAAACACCCCTCTTCTGTTACTAAATTTTTTTTTTAATTTTTTAAATATTTTTATTTATTTTTGAGAGACAGAGACAGAGAGAGCAGGGGAGGGTCAGAGAGAGAAGGAGTCACAGGATCTGAAGACAGGCTCCAGGCTCTGAGCTAGCTGTCAGCACAGAGCCTGATGTGGGGCTCAAACTCACGAACCGTGAGATCATGACCTGAGCCGAAGCCAGATGCTTAACTGACTGAGCCACCCAGGTGCCCCTAAATTCAAATTTTCAAGCATTAATATGTTGTTGTTCCAACTTATCTTTTACAGTCAGCCCAATAAGGATTGGCTGCTTGTAGGACAAACTTCCCTCCCTGGCCAACCAAGTGCATTGAGCAGCCTACTTCCCTCCCTCTCCTAAAGGGGTTTGCCAGGCCAGGCACTCTGAGGCTTGGCTTGTCCAAAACATGTGGGCAGGTTATTTAATCTCCCAAAGATGCTGGATCTTCCACTAAATTATCATGGTAGCACCTGTCTCAGCCCACAGAGTCATCACTCATGTACTCAAAAATCCTCTACTGAGGGCACCTGGGTGACTCAGTCAGTTGAACCTCCAGCTCTTACTTTCAGCTCAGTTCATGATCTCTCGATTAGTGGATTCAGGCCCCACAGCGGCCCCTGTGCCAGCAGTGTGGAGCCTCTTGTGATTCTCCCTTCCACGCCCTCCCCTGCTCATCCTGTCTCTCACTCAAAATAAATAAATAAACTTTAAAAAATCACTTATTGAGCTTCTATATAAAGCACTTCTCTGAGCACTTTCCAGGCACCATGCTCAGCAATGGTGATACGGGAGCAAACAAAACTGATACAGATCTGCCCTCATGGAGTTGATGGTCCAGGATCAAACAAGTTCGTATCTGTGAAAACAGTCCCCACCATCCCACCTGCAGCCTCACTGCAGACTCGATTTTAAGTTTCCTTCCTTCATTAAAAAATTCTTAAGCATCTATGTAAGTCACAGCACATAGAATCCAAAGATAATAAGACATGGTTTCTGATTTCAAGGAGTCCATGACTCATTTGAGAAACAGACATGTAAGCAAACAGTGATGGTGCAAAAGTACAAATTAACAGGTAGAGTAGGAGATGTGGGAAAGGAAACTTCACCTTGGCTGAAGAAGTCAAAGGAGGCTTCTCAGAGGAGGTGATACCTGAGATGAGATTTAAAAGCTAAAGTGGGCAAAAAAAAATAAAGAGTGAAAAGGAGATTAGGTGTTCAAGCTGTGGAGAGGGTATTAAGTTGAATAAGGACTATGGTTATCCCGAGCAAAGAAAATAGCCCACATGGGGCATCTGGGTGGCTCAGTTGGTTAAGCATCCAACTCGGTTTCAGCTCAGGTCCTGATCTCACACTTCATGGGAGTGAGTACCATGTCTGGTTCTGCATTGACAGCACAGAACCTGCTTGGGATTCTATATCTTCCTCTGTCTCTCTCCACCTCCCCTCCCCCAAATAAAATAAACTTAAAAAAAAACATAGAAAGCAAGGAAGTTGTATAGATTATGGAGTGTTCCAAAAAATTGGAACACTCCAGAATTGCTAGAACATAAAGTTTAAGAAGTATGGCAAACAAAGAAGATGGAGACCAAATAGCCACGTAGAACCTTGGATGCCTTGCCCCATGGGGGTTATGAAAGAATTTAGAGTAGTGAATCATCTCAGCAATTAATCTGAATCATCTCAGATTTACTTTTTACAGTGAGCATGATGGAGGACAGAGTAAGTCTGGCTGTAAAGGGACAACCAGAGACAGTGAGGCAGTAAAGACACAGAACAGTCTCAAGGACATGAACGGATGAGGCAGTTGTGGGTAGGAGAATTGGTGAGTATCTCCAGAGAGTTTCAGAAGGTAGAATTGACAGAACTTGGGGGCTGTTTTGCCAATTGATCAATCAATACTCTTGAAAGTAGGGAGAGAAAGGATGAGAAGACGACTCCCAGGTGTTAAGCCTGAGAGAGAGACTACAGAGTGGGGTGCTGAACCTCAGAGAAGGGATTCAGAAAGGAAGCAAGCAGAAACACCAGTTTGGACAGGCGGAGTTTGAAGTGCCTCTGGAATGTGCGGAGATGGTGAGCGGACTCTGCAGCTGAGTTCACAGGCCTGTTGGTCAACAAAGGAAGCTAGGATGAAGGTCTAGACATGGTGGCATCAAAATGTGGAAGCATCGGGTATGATGAGTCAAGTGAAGGTGCAGAGTGAGAGTGAAAGGACCCACGGTGAGGACCATGGGTGGACACTTATCTGCAGGGTGAGGACAGTGAAGGGAAAGTCACTGTAATCGGAAGAAACCCCACCTTCCCTAAGACAAGCTGCTCACTCCTGTCCTGCCACTTGGGGGTATAAAGACAGAGACAAAAGGAATCATTCCCTGATACAGTTTTTTTTAATGTTTTTTATTGATTTTTGAGAGACAGTGTAAGCAGGGGAGGGTCAGAGAGAGAGGGAGACACTGAATCCCTGACACAGTTAAGTGGTAGTTTGCCTTAACTAAGAATTTTGATGTGGCCCAGAATAAGAAGCAGCTGCAGTTTCAAAGTCTGGAGGTCAGGGAGGGTGAACTAGGGTTGGATGTTCTCTGAAAGGCTCAGTAATAAGCCCCATGAGACTCTGGCACCATTGAAAACTCCTACTGCTCTGCCTAGTAATATACTTGGTTATCCCCATTGTGGACACAAGAAACTGCACCGGGAGACATTTGTTCTGGATAAAGATTTAAGAGGGGGCAGGCGTATGTTTAGCTTTAGTTAATAGTGCCAAACACTTTATCAAAGTGATTGCACCAACTTTGTTCCTACCAGCAACATATGAAGTATACAATATTTTCATAATCTCAACTCTTGGGTTTGTCATCTTTTTAAATTTAGCCATTTTGATGTGTGTGTAATGGTATTTCATTGTGGTTTTAATTTGTATTTCTCTTATAGCCGATGATGTTGAATACCTTTTCATATGTTTATTAGTCCTTTGGGAATCATTTTTTATAAAATGATTGTTCAGGGGCACCTGACTGGCTCAGTCAGTTGAGCATCCGGCTTCAGCTCAGGTCATAATCTCACGGTTTGTGGGTTTGAGCCCTGCATGGGGCTCTGTGCTGACAGCTAGCTCAGAGCCTGGAGTCTGCTTTGGATTCTGGGTCTCCCTCTCTCTCTCTGACCCTCCCCTGCTTGCGCTTTCTCTCAAAAATAAATAAAAAAACATTAAAATAAAATAAAATGATTGTTCACGCTTTTGCCCATTTTTTAAGCTTTAGTTGTTTTTTGTTTGTTTCTTTGTTTTTAGTGATTTATAGTAGTTCCATATATTCTAGAAAACTGAGAACTTTGTCAAATATGAGCACTGAAGCTATCTTCTCCATCTGTGGCTTTCTTTTACTTTCTTAACTGTGTCTTCTCATGGACAGGCATTATTTCAATGAAGTTCAATCACCAGAGTATTTTTTCTTTTACAGATATTGGTTTCTGTTTACTATTTTAGAAATGTTTGCCTCTCTACATTCAGGAAGATTCTTTTATCTGTTCTATTTTAGAAAATGTATTGTTTCACTTTACACATCTAGGTCTATGATCCACCTTAAGTTAATTTTTGTATGTGGTGTGAGATGGGGTCAGGTTTCCTTCTTTTCCTACCTAAATATTCTTTTGCTCCAAGGCCATCTATGAAAAAGTTCTATTTTCCCCTGCAGCATCCTTCATTATATATCAAGTGACAATTTACGCTTGTATATATTTCTAGATTCTGTTTTATTCCACTGATCTATTTGTCTTTCCTTGAACTAATACCATACCATCTTGATTATTCTAGCTTTATTGCATGTTTTAAAATCTTGCAGTATAAATCCTCCAAATTTGTTCTCATTCAACATTGCCTTGTCCAATGGTTTGCAGTTCCACATAAATTTTAGAAGCACCTTTTCAATTTGCATTGACATACCTGCTGAGATTTTGATTGGAATTAATATGAATCTAAATATTAATTGTTGAGAGTTAACATCTCTCCATTTATTTGTCTTCATTAATTTCCCTCATCAGCATTTTATAATTTTCAATGTAGAAGGGAGGTTTTACACTGCTTTTGTTAGGTTTCTTTCTGGGGATTTGCTGCTTTTTCATGGTATTATAATTGATATTTTTTATATATCATTTCAATTTTTGTTAGTAGCATATAGCAATGATGTCTGTATAATGCTCATATTAAGAGATCTTGCTGAATTTTTTTATTCTAATGGTTTATAGATTCCTTGGGGTTTTCTTTGTATATATACAATCATGTCATCTATAAATAAAGACAGTTTCTTTCTTTATAATCTTTAGACTGATTATTTCTTTTTCTTTATTATAATGATGGCTATAATTTCCAATGATTTTTGTACTTTTTGTACATACAACATAATTCAAAAAAGATTTTTAACTCAGTGGCATAGTTGAGTTAGACCATGAAACTAAAATGACATAACCAAGCATAATGCATGAAACCTGACTGAATGCTGGTTTTCAAAAATTTATAAGAGTCATGTTTGGGAAAATCTGATCTGAATACTAAATAATTGAATGGAATCATTATTTTTCTTGAAAAGTTTGGTAACAGTATCATAGTTATGTAGAAATCCACTATTCTTAGCAGATGAATGTTTGAATATTTAGAGGGTAACATTCATTATGACAAGTATTTTTAAGTAGTTCAACAAAAATGTGTGAGTGTGTGTATGTGTGTGTGCATGTGTGTGTGTGGAGAGACAGAAAGAAGGCAGATATGGCAAAATGTTAATTCTTTTTTTTTAGTTTATTTATTTATTTTGAGAGGGAGAACACATGCACGAATGGAAGAGGAGCAGAGAAAGAAAGGGAGAGAGAGAATCCCAAGCAGACTGTTAGCACAAAGCCCAGCATGGGGCTTGGACTCATGAACCATAAGATTGTGACCTGAGATGAAATCAAGAGTTAGATGCTTAACGTACTGAGCCACCCAGGAGCCCCAAAATGCTAGCAATTCTTATATCTAAATAGAGACTTGGGTGCACAAACTTAAAGTGGCTCCCACTACCTCCACCTACTGGTGTTCATGCTCTTATGTGACTTCTTATCCTTGAATACGACCAGCACCTGTCACTTGCTTCTAGAAAAGAAAAAAAGGCAAAGGTGACAGGATGTACATGTTTATACACATGATTATGTAATTAAAATACGTAAGCCTGTGGTTTCTGCCCGAGTGGAGTTCCTCTCTCCCTTGCTTGCTACCTTTGAGGAAGTAACTGGCCATGTCGGGGATCCCACAAGGCAAGGAACTGTCGTGGCCTCTGGGAGCCAAGGATGGCTCCCAGCTGACAGCCAGCAAGAAATCAGAGCCCTCAAAGAATTGAAGTCTGCCAACAACCTGGCCGAACCTAGAAGCAAATCCTTACCCAGTCAAGTCTCAGATGAGACCGCAGCCTTGTGGGACACTTTGTATAGCCTTGTGAGAGCCTAAGAACAGGACCCAGCTAAGCATGCCCAGGATCCTGACTCAGAGAAACTTCTATCACTTAGAATTGTGATATAAGTTTGCAGCAATAGAAAATCAATACAATTAATAATTTTATGTGTCAACTTAACTGGGTCACTGTGTGTCCAGATATGTTTGGCCAAACATTATTCTGGAAGTTTCTGTGAGGGGTTTTTGGATGAGAGTAACATTTAAATAGGTAAACAGTTTGTCTTCCCTAACATGACTGGGTCTCATCCAATCTGTTGAAGGCCTGATAAAATGAAACATTGATCTTACCATACATTAAGAGAAAATTCTTCCTGCCTGACTGCCTTCAAAGTAGGATACCAGCTCTAGTTCCTGCCCTCAGACTTGGACTAAAATTTTGGTTCTTCCTGGCTCTCAAGCATGCTGGCCTTTGAACAAGGGCTACGTCATCAGCTCTCCTGGTTCTCAGGTCTTTGGAATTCATAAGGATACACAGACATTACTGCAATATTCTTTTCAACTTTTCTACATGTTTGAAAATATTCAAAATAAAAATTTGCAGAAATGTTCTAAAGTCAGGAAATGTCTGGGGCACCTGTGTAGCTCAGTTGGTTAAGTGTCCGACTCTTGATTTCAGATCAAGTTGTTATCTCACAGTTTGTGAGTTCAAGCCCTGCCTTTGGGCTTCATGCAGAGCCTGCTTGGGATTCTTTCTTTCCTCCTCTCTCTGCCCTTGTCTGCTCATGATCTCTTTATCTCATAATAAATAAATAAACTTTAAAAATACATAAATAACACTAAAGTCAGGAAACGAAAGGGGACATTTTACAGAAGGCTCCCACAAAGATTCAGTAGACCTTCTCCGTTTCTCATTCTCAACTCTCCTCCTTCCCTTTTTCCTCAGTGAATCTACTTTATTTAATATGAGATTTTAAAGTACACAATAGACACTGTTGTTAAACATAAATAAAAATCTACCCTCTTCTGTGCAGATTTATGCTTTATAAACATCACACTGAGTAAGTTTGGCCTTAACCTTTGTTCTGCAAATGTTTCAGAATTTTTTTCTACTGCCACATTACAAGATAAATGTCAGTCTAAATGGAGGCTTTTCTATAAAACTCAGCAGCTTCACAGATGGCTTCTAATTCATAGTCCTGAAAGTCTATTTATTTTTGGTTGAAAATAATTTCAAAAGCTCTTAAGTTTTTACCAGAACATAACATTACTCTTGATGTGGTGTTAGGTCAATTAAATAAATTCAGACAATATCCTCTAGGAGTTATCAGCCAAACTGAGAAAATTATATAAAAGTAAGATTTTACCTAGTATTAATATAAACTCATTTTTCCAAAACCTCAATAATTATATATTGGCCGAATGGCTTATCTTGCCCCAGGTTGCTTTCCCTGATGTGACTTGATGAACAGTCCTATGCAGAAAGAGAATAAGGTTAGCCAGAGGTAAATAATACAAAGATGCCTCAAATTCATTTTCTGAAAAACTACATTAAAGAAACCCGTAAGCACGTACACTATATTTTTAAGGAGGTCTGCCACGTAGTAGAGCAGTGGCTCTCCACTCTAGCTGCACCTCAGAATCCCCGGGGAGCTTAAAGAAGTACTAGTGCTGGAGTTCTCATCCCTCATCCCAGAGAGGCCAATTTTGGTCTGGTGTGTGGCCTGGGCATCAGGATTTTTAAGCCTCTCTCTTCCTCCCTCCCTTCCTCCCTCCCTTGCTCCTTCCCTTTCTTCTTTTTCTTCTTCTTCTTCCTGTTAAACTCATCCAATGCTTATTGAATACTGAACTGTTGCCAACGCTGCTGAAATCTGCAACTCACTCACTCAGATCTCTCTCTTGACCACCCTCTGAGAAGGAAGCTCCAAGAAGGACCACCTCAAATACCAGAGAGTAGCCAGGGCCTGGAAGATGCCAGAAGAAGGAGAAAAGCAGGGAGAGGAAGAAGCAAGGAAGGGAGGGTGCAAAGCTACACTCTCAGGGACACACACACACACACACACACACACACACACACATGTGCACGCGTGTGCAAGGACCAGGGATTGTCAGTCTCTGCCCCCCACTCAGCAGCCACAGGGATATCAGGGAAAGAGACCAGGCACCCATGAGACATTTCAGTCTTTCCTGTCTTGAAGCATCTGCCACGAGGGGCTGGTCCAAGGTCACTGGAATCTGACCTCAGGGCACGTTAGCCCTGAGCCAACGTGGCTTTAACGGCAGCCACCAGCTTTAGAAACTTGCTCTCCTTGTCCACGTAGCCATCACCTCTCTTCTTGGAATGAACCAATTTCCTCACTACCGTGGCTTCAAAGAAGCATGTGGCCTGGAGAGTCCCCTCGCTGCAGGTGTCCAGGCATCTGGGACATCATCTAACTTCTTCTTGAGCTTAAGATACACGTGTAGCCTAAAGCACCACAATAAATGACTCCAACAGTGAGGGCCCATGCTGGGGACCGCAGCAGGGGTGGGCATGGACCTGCGAGCTGCCCTACAGGATTTTCAAGTTTCTTTAGTGGCTCTAGTGTGCATCAAAGGTTTAAGAATTATAGTGACAGCTCAAGACTTATTAAGTGAATAAATGAATTCTTTACATGATCTTACATTTCATTCAGAAACCAATTTGAATCAATGGTGTTGAGTGATGGTACTCTGTAATCTAGGCTGCTCATATACAGAAAAATGCACAAATCTAGAGGAAAAAAGAGAAGATCTAAGATAGAAACAAGATTCAAAATGCTTTCGGGTGAGGAAGAGCTATAGCAACAGGAGATGCTGCGTCTGAAAAGAAAGACCTGGGAACATGAGTGCTACCTTCACTTAACTCCGAGGCACACCCATCACAGATGATAGCTGAAGGAAGCTAGGCTTTGGCATAATCTAAGACTTTCTTGAAAAGTCCTGGGGCACCTGGGTGGCTCAGTGGGTTAAGCATCTGACTTCAGCTCAGGTCATGATCTCACTGTTCATGAGTTCAAGCTTCGTGTCCAGCTCTGTGCGGACACCTCAGACCCTGGAGTCTGCTTCAGATTTTGTATCTCTCTCCCTCTCCCTCTCCCTCTCTCTCTCTCTCTCTCTCTCTCTCTCTTTCTCTCTCTCTCTCTCTGCCCCTCCCCTGCTAGTCCTCTGTCTTTTTCTTTCTCTCTTTCAAAAATGAGTAAACATTAAAAAAAATTTTAAAGCAATGTTATCTGGATATTAACTGGGTTCCTTGAAATCGTGAGTACCTGGTTGCTGCAGGAATTCAGACAGTGGTGTTTTGAGCTCTGG
This sequence comes from Suricata suricatta, assembly GCF_006229205.1. NCBI lineage: Eukaryota > Metazoa > Chordata > Mammalia > Carnivora > Herpestidae > Suricata > Suricata suricatta. Next base: position 57,260,264 of record NC_043705.1, on the reverse strand, counting down.
GCCAGGTTGTGAGGAAACCCCTGTGCCAGGAGCTTTAGTGAGTGTATGTGTTATTTTTTTGGCCATTTTATATCCCTGGGCTCTGTTCCTAGTAACAGCCTGCTTGTTTTCTTTGAGGACTACTCTTGTCTCGCTTTCAGTTCTAATAGAGCTGACTGTCGAGTTCTAGGGGAAGAACACTGATCCACTCTCAACCAGCTGTGAAAACCGCATCTCCAGGGGCCCCTGGGTGGTGCAGTCTGTTGAGCTACTGACTCCTGATTTCTGCTCAGGTCATGATCTCACAATTCTTGGGATCGAGCCATTTGTCTGGCTCTGCACTGATGGTGGGGAGCCTGCTTGGGATTCTCATTCTCTCTCTCTTTCTCTTTCAAAATAAATAAATAAACTTATGTATTGTGCATCCCCCTACACAATACCTGGGTCAATAATGAGCAAGTAATCCAAGTTATGACAATCAGAGGCCATAAAATCAAACTCTGGGGATTTTGCTTATATTTTTGAAGACTCTCTTCCACTAGGTTTAAAGTTGTGAGAGTATGATGTGGAAACTATGAACTCAGAGAAAATGAAAATATAATAATAGCCTTAGGTTAAACAAGATAATGTATCTGTGAAATAAAAGAGTGCTGCCATAGAAAAAGAATATTCAGATGCCAAAAAGAATTCATGGAAGTTAAAAACAATACGATGTTAGTTCTCAACAACAATAACAAAAAAAATCAATGTATTATGGCTACACCTAAGCATCCTTAGTGGAATACTCAATTCAACAGACGGCCTGATGAGCCATCTTTTATTATGCCACTGAGCTACCTGTTTCTGTTGGCAACTGTGTGTATGAGTACTTTCTTTTGATATGTTCACTAAGTCTCAGGTGTTAAAAATTAACTAATAAATTAAAAATTTAAATATAATGTTAGTAAGGAAAGAAATCTCTTATTGCGAGTGTCAGGATGGCCGAGTGGTCTAAGGCGCCAGACTCAAGAAATCTCTTATGAAGTTCAAAGATAAGTCTGAGAAAATCCTGCCAAAAGCAGAAAAGACAAAAAGATGCATAACAGGAGAGAAATTATATACATGATTAATCCAAGAGTATTAATATGCTAAAAATACAAGGTTCAAAAAGTAGAATAGAGAAAATGGAAACAAAGTATCAAAGAAATCATAAAAGTCCCTAGAATTGAAGGGCAAGAGTATTCATAGTAAAAATTCACTGAAAGCATAGCAAAAATCAATGTAAAAGACCCACATTAAGGCTTACCATCATCTCTAAAGATAAACTCTTATTATCATAAAGCTTGGGAAAAAATTAAAATGTAGAAGGAAAGAAAGGTCTTGCTCAGACTCTGAAATGCAAATCCAAGCAATACCCTACCCTCAGGACACATATTTCTCTTCAACAAAGCTTTAAAAAATCATTAGAATACTTTAAAAGCTTGGTATCTTAAGAAATTTTATAGTGACTTCCTTTATAAACTTGGCAACCAAGATTCCCTGACCTAAAAGAGCCTGGAAGACACAGGTAACTCAAGAAAGGGGACCAGGTAAACAGTCTTCCTTAGAAATCTGCTTATAATCCCAGAGTACTATATGTGACCAGCAAATTTCTCAGAATGACTTCTTAAAGCTCCAAAATTAGTTCCATAAAGGATTTAGTACAAAATTTATGAGTGCTACAATTGTGTAAAAAATGTATCATAAAAATTCACAAGATTATAATAACCAGTTTTGATAGTATATTTCCACTGATGATATATTTATTCACCCAATTTTTAAATGTTTTTATACATTTTTGAGAGACAGAGAGATACAGAACGCTAATGGGGGAGGGGGAGAGAGAGGGAGACACAGAATCCGAAGCAGGCTCCAGGCTCTGAGCTGTCAGTACAGAGCCTGATGCAGGGCTCGAACCCACAACCGTGAGATCATGAGCCAAAGTCAGACGCTTAACTGACTGAGCCACCCAGGTGCCCCATATTTACCCAATTTTTAAAAATAGTGCTATATTAGTTTTGCAATGAAAAAAATAAGTTCCCTGTCTTTTTCCTTTAAAATAATTGGCCCCAAGTACAAAATGATAACTTCAATTCATTTTGTTTATTCTCATGACATGTTCCAAGATAATTCTGTGAACATCTAAGTGTTCCATTTAGTATTAGGAGAAGTAAAATGTTAAGGGATGTTTAAGCTCTGTAAAGTTGAATAGACTAGCATTTGAATGACAGGATATAATTACAGATCACTAAGGATATAGTACAAAATGTACCCAACCCCACCTCTTTATATTCAGCTAAGAACAGAATGCTTTAGTAAGATATGAGATTAATAAAATATCAAAAGAAATAACAATTCTTGAAGAACCAAGTCTTCCTAGTTAGAACTATCAGAGCTGGAAGAATTATTACTAAAATTTAATAAAATCTGTATCAGTCATAATGGACTAGAATCTGTACTACTTGTGTGTCATTAAGTTGAAATCTGCCTTTTATTTTCATGTTATTGTTTCCAAGAATATGTGTCCAAATACTCCGTGTAAGCTTTTGAGATCCCTATAGCCAAATACCATACCCTATATATCTCTGTCTTAGCTCAAGTTCCCCCTACCACAGAGCCTAGACAAGGTCTGGAAACAAGTAATTTATTTAGGATGTGACCCTCAGAAGCAGAAATGAGAGAATAAAGCAAGAAAGGATGAAAATTCCTTAAAGAATGCACTCTCAATGCCACTATTAGGTTATGGGGGCTTGACTGAAATTAGAGGTCACCCAAGGGGGTGTGACATCAGCACCAAAAGCATCTTCTATATTCCCATATCTTGCCCTACATTCAAGACTCTCAGTAAAAGCTTTCTGAGTCATTTAGTCAATTCCAGTCTTCCAAGGCTTCCTGCTTAAATCAGTGATCACCTGAGAGGCTACACATTGCCTTTTACAACCACATCCCAAAATCTTCTGTCATTCCGTCGGGTCCACGTGTCTTTGTAAAGCAAGTAATAGATGCCTTCTCATGTCAACTTAAGCTAACAGGGAATCCCAACATGAGCCTAAAGCTGAGTTTGGGTTTGGAAATCTGAAGGCAGCCTTCTTTCTCTGTCACTGCTTTTTTTCTCTCTGCAGAGGTAAAAATGAGCCACGATGCTGAGTGGGGTTGTCAGTCATCCACTGCTCACTGCCTACACTGAGGTGGCAATTGAGAGGTGGGAGATATGACCCTGGGCATTAAAGAGCTTAGCACTTTACTAAGAAGGCACATAAAAAGCAGTAGTCTACATGCAAACTGAGGATCAAATGACTGCTACTTGCAAGTATTATGGGAGCTCACAAAAGGAGTATGCCATAGTGGTTACGATGGTCAGTACAGGCTTTGTGGAGGAGGTGACCTGGGTTTCCAAGAGGCTGTAAGATTTAGAAAAGAGGAGGGGAGAAAAGGGGGCGGGAAAGGACAAAACAGGCAAGCAAGGGATAGGAGGAAGGAACACGGCCAGTCCATTTCCACGAAATGACCTTCCCAGTGGCAACTCCATCCACACTGAAGAACTCCTTACTGAATGCTGGTCAAGATGGCAAACCAGAACCTATTAGGATGTTGGGAGCATCTTCCTGCTCTTTTCAGATTAGAATTCAATCTCTGTCTTACCTTGCATAAGATCTTGAAAACTGCACAGAGTGTGGCTTTGGTAATATCCTGGGTGAACTCCCTTATCTAGTCACAAACGTAATCAATCTTAACTGGGGTCGAGGAACACTTAAACCTCAGCCACTAGAAAGGGGTTCTTACAACAGCAACAAAAAGGTAATTTTTTTTCAAGGAGCCTTGACACACAGGTATTTTTCAACAGAATTTGAAGATATGGATTCTATGACGTTGGTATGAATGCCTCATAGTTCATTTTAACATTTCCTGCTTTAAAATGATTTCTTTTGTGTTGGAAGCAAAACTGAAAGGAATATTAATTCTTAATTCATTTTTGAGTTCTTAACCTCCCCATTCTTTATGAAATAGAACATCCTTGGAGTGCCTGGCTCAGTTCGTTAAGCCTCCAACTGTTGGTTTTGGCTCGTGTCATGATTTCATGGTTCTTGAGATCAAGCACAGAGCCTACTTGGGATTCTCTGTCTCCCTCTCGGTCTCTCTGACCCTCATTTGCCCATGCACGCTCTCAATTCCTCTTTCTCAAAATAAATAAATAAACTTTTTTAAAAAGCCTGATATTTCCCACTTTCAAATGTAAATTTAATTTAGAAAAACAAAGAAATAGGACATCCTTAACTTAAATCCATAAACCATCAAATAATGCTATTGTATCATGATTTGTTATTATCACCTAAACATTACTTTAATGCAGAATGTAACAATTAATTATTTTCACCACACTACTATCTTCCATTGTAAAAATGCTCACCAAATATTTTCGAAGTTTAAAACAATGTTTTAAGTATTATATATGAACCAGGTGATCACTTCTTAGTTTTCTTTCTTCCTTTCTATATTTGTTAACTAGGAGCTATGCCCTCATCCTCGCAGAAATGGTTCTTGTTTCAACTCTCCTTTTTCCTGGTATAATAACATGGGCTGGACTTTTCCCACTAAGGTTTGTCCCAGTTTTGCCTGGATTCTCTAGTCTTCTCTGTTCTGGAATACCCCCATTCCCTGCAGAATCACCAGGTTGGTTTGGAGACAGTTTTTTGTTTTCTAATGCAGATCCTCTGCTCATGCAGCACTTTAAAACAGAGTAAGAAGATCTATATTGGGCATATATCAAATGATAAACAAAAAGCAATTCTAAATGGCAATAGCATACAGAAGAGATGAGTTATCCTGAAGTACATCCGTCCTTGGGACGCATCCCATCATCTGTCAGGAACATAACACGAAAGCACGCTGCATGGCAGGGATGCTTGAGAAAGCACGTTTATCTTATATGTTAATTTTCAAACCTCAGTGGTCAAATTCCATCCTTCCAAATGATTTATTAGTTCTTTTAGGGAGGGGGGTGTTCATATAACTAATATCTGCCCAACAAGTACAGCAAACACCTCAAACTGAAGTGATAAATCTACCTAACAACTAGATAGTGTCGCCAACTGGTGACAAGTCCAGTTGCAACGATATTCTACGACACATGTCAGTAACAAGACCAAAAAAGGAAGGAATGAAAGTTTCAGGAGTGACAGCCGGATTCATCAGAGTTTCAGAAAAGTGACAAGTTCCAATAGGGTTTTTTTGAAAAGTGTTTAAACACTTAGACTCCTTGTCTACACATCTCAGGGATGAGAGGAGAGAGTCACGTCTGGCTCCGGCTCTGAGACTCTGCTACCAGCCAGCCCTGTATCCCAGCAGCATCTCGACACTCAGCCGGGCTTTCCACGCGGGAACCCTCTGACCTCACGATCCGGTTCTGTGACTGCCCTGGCCTTGCGACCAAACACACGTCCTGATCACAGTTCTGCGAGCTAGATACCTCTCTTTGCCACTCCCTTCTCCCCCCTTGCCTGTCTTTTGCACCAAATAAAACAAGTCTCCACAAGTGGGTGACTGATTTGAATCCCTGCTCCTCCGTAACTGGCTGTGCAATTTGGAGCAAATCATTTAACCAGCCTGAACCTCAGTGTTCTTATTTGTAAAATGAGGGTTTGGATGAGATGGTTTCAATGGTCCCTTTGAATTCTAAAATACCACTGCCTTTCTGTCAGGAGACTGTGGCCTGTCTCTGATTGGTCCTTTGTCCCTTCAAAGAGTGAGTAGCAATTAAGTGCCCTGAGCAAACATGTTACAATTCAACATTCTTTGTAAAATACATGCTTTCCAGTTAGTTGGACCCTTAAAGTAACTGTGGTTTTAAAATTAATTCTTCTTGGTCTAAAACCAGACCAGGTACAGAATAATATCATGTATATTATTCATGTACATTATTCTCACATAGAGTATGAAATAGCCAGTGTATTTGCAAATAATAAAACCAAGATTGGCTAACTTATACAAAAAAGAAATTTATTGGAAAGATACTGGAGAACTGAAGAATTTATCTTGGGCACAGGAATTCAGGGCCATGTGGCTCAGTCACTAACCCACCAGAGGTTCAGCCAGTGTAGGGTGCTGGCTCTGGCACCATCAGCCCTGGACACTTGTCACCATCCTGAAGTCTTAATTCCACCCAGTCACTCTGAATGATCTTTGACTATCACTGGCATTGTTATCAATCTCTGAAGGAACAAAGTCTTGGGAAAGAGTCTCTGATTGGCTGAGCCTTGGTCAAATGTGTATACACAGGTCCAAAGAGTCCAAAGCAGGATTATCTGCTCCTCATCAGCTTCCAGAGTGGGAAGCTTGATCCTGGCCTCCATTTATCTTGCACTCACCCAAATAGAAGGAGTTTTCAAATGCTGGACAACCAAAAATGACAAATGTTTACTACAGTTTTCTCACTTGTGATTATAAATTTAACACATCCTGGAGGCATTTGTAAGAGGTTGATTATCTTCTGGATAGGTTTACAGCTGATAGATTATTCCAGCATTATTTGATCGCTTCATTGATTTATGTGAATTGTTATTGGTCCAGTTAATGAAACCATATTCATCAGGCTACTGACTAATCTATTGAGCTGCCTTTTCATATTTACATGGCTCCTCTGGATGACAAAGTGAGTATTTGGAATGAACAATGAATCGCTGGGGGGAAAAAGCACATCATCATTCCGGGCACACACTGTCCTTGATTTTTAAAGTAAAAAATAATATCTGGTATTTAGTCCTGTTCTAAAGTTCTTCACAGAGATGGTGGTAATTTCCCTAAGATATTGCATTGTCCTGGTTTTATAGATCAGCTGGTTTTATAGGTCATGGCTGAGTGACCCGGAATTTCGGCGACAGATGTCAGAGAAGACGCTAGAGCTAAGTCCTCTTAGCCTCCTTCCAAAGCAAATCCATTAAGCCTCAGAAACAATTCTTCCACCCTGAGAACGAAGTGGCAAGCAGGCTTCCAGAAGATTGCGCCATCAGGTGGGACTCCTTCCATGGCCAATGTGGAAGAGCGGTTTAGAAGAGAGATGAGAAAGGAGTTTTGTCAAGGAGCTCAAGGACTGAGACAGTTTCCAGAATGAACAGCAAACTCAGAGAGGAGCTTGTCTGTCAAAGTGCAGTGGTATCAGCACATAGGAGGCCTCTGCTTTTGTTATGTTTTTGAGATATTCAGAGGCCAAACGAAGAAAACCTCCCTCAAGAGAAATAAGCAGCTAGCAACTCAGAGTCCTATATCCTGGAATGCAAATCTCCTGCCTGCACTGGGCGGCCAAGGGGCTGTGACTCCCTGTCCCACAGGAGAAGCAGGTCCTGCCTACTGCTTAAGGAAGTGTCTATTCTGGCACAAAGAACGGGGGTGCCTGCCCAGCTTCATCAGCAGAGCATGCTACTCTCAATCTTGCGGTAAATTCGAGCCCCCCATTGGGTGTAGCAATTACTTAAAAATGAAATCTTAAAAAAAAAAGGTGTATTCATTGTGATACAGGTTTGGAGGCATATAACAGAGAACCTCAAATTACAGCATCTTAAATAATATTGAAGCTTGTCTGTCTCCATGTAAAAGACTCTTCACTGATATGATACCTTCTTATCCTTCAGGCCTCAATGAAAATGTCACCTCCTCTGAGAAGCCTCCTCTGATGCTATCCAAAGAAGCTAAGGTGTTCTTGCCTTCTGTTCTCTGAATGCCTTCTGACTTCTCTATCAAAACAATGATCATACATTATATTACGGACTGTTGAATCATCCCCACATTAGAGTTAACAGCACAAGGGTAGGAACTGTATTTCTCTTGCTCATCACCATATCTCCAGAGAGCTACCTCCCACCTGTACTGAATGTACCTCTGTTGAATATTCTTGAGGGTGGCAGGAACGGAATACTTCTGGTTTATCATAATCAGGGAAGTTGCTCAGAAAATTCTGAAATGGTAAATAGTATTTTTAAAACAGGGGAATAATAGCCATTTATGCTTCTAGCACAACTGTAGATTTGGAAGAGAGCAAAAACAAACATTTCCACTTGAAAGGCCTCTGCCTATAAAGCAGGGGCTGGCAAACTTTCCATAAAGTGACAGTGAATATTTCAAGTTTTGTTGGCCATATGATCACCATTGCAACGACTCAACTCTGCCGTGACAGTGAGAAGACAACAACCAAGATGTAAACTAATGGTGTGGCTGGGGTCCAATAAAACTTCATTTATGAATACTGCAATTTAAATTTTGTATCATTCCCAAATGTCATGAAATAGTGTACTTTTGATTGTTTTCAACCATGTAAAAATATGAAAGCATTTTTATTTCATGAGCCTTGCAAAAAAAAAAAAAAAAAAGCAGCAGCTAGACTTGGCCCATGGGCCGTGATTTGCCAGCCTGTCAGAGAGCACATTTTTTGACATAGACCCACGTCTGGCCTTGGTTTGTTTCTTTAGCCCATCAGTGCAATTCACACTTGCAAGCACCTACTCTGAGCCAGGGCGGGGGCAGAGGATGCAGAGGGGCAAAGATGGTTAAGACCAGCCCTGTGCCACTAACTCTGTGCGACATGGACACAAATCCGCAAACTGTGGTTTCAGCCTCTGGTGGAGGCGGGGGAGTTACTTCATGCTGAGGTGGCCTCCGAGGGGTGAGTCATGGGCCACGTGCACCCAGGAACCGGCTCTGGATGAATCCCACAGGAATGCTGGGCACTAAGGCTAGGAAGGCCTGTGTCAGCTGTATGCGGGACCCTCAGGGACCAGCATGAAGCTTAGCCTGGTGGGCAACTGAGAACCAAGGGGGAGGATTAAACTGATACCAACAATGTGTTAGTTTTTTTAATGTTTTAACTTTCAAACTATTAAAAAGTGGTTTCTGTAAGTATTTGATTCCTTTTTCTGTTACTAATTTACCAAATATTTCAACTGAGAAACTCTCCTGGGAAAAATACACTGAGTTCAAGGGCACCTAGGAGGGGAAAATGCCAGCAGTGTTTTCACAGGGGCCAGGGCTTATAAAAGGAGCCATTGTATGGAAAAAGAAAACAAAAGGCAAGAATAAAATGATCATTTCTAATATGCATTAGATTTTGAGAAAACTCTGAACTATCAATCACACAATGTCCTCCCTAGCTCCACATTAAATAAGAAACTTCTATTTTGTTCCAAAGGAGGAAGTCACTCAATATTATACTGCCCCTTTCCTTTTGTCTCTGAAATGGGAGTTTTGTTGGAAATCATCAATCGGAAAATAATAAGTCATTCTTTCATGCCAAGGTAAAATATAAGAGGCAGGAAAAATCAACTCAGGTCACAGAGATGAAAACTGAATGCATTTTCAGTTGGTATAAAATGTCACCTTGCTCATCCAAGCAAAAATTCAAGACAAGCCTCTTGGAGTGCCTCCTATTAAAAGATACCATCTTGGCACATAGGATGCTCAGGAAATGGAAGTGACTCTAATCTGCATGCAGAGATCACCTCCTTCAGGCTGATGCACAGTCTAATTGGGGGAATGAGAAGTCCAATCACCAGCACCCAGATGAGCGGTCTTGAGTGGAGACAGGCAGAACACTGCAGGTCTGCTTTCCACTCACGAATTCACCCGGCTGCTCCTGTCTGCCAGCTTTACCCCTCATCTTTCTCCTCTCCCTGCCCATAGGATAAGGGAATCGAGGGCTTTAAGTGCCAGTCAGTGATGAACTACTGTGGTGAAGGGCCAACATCTCTAGTTAACTAAATATTTTTTATTTTAAGCTGTTTTAGTTGAAGTGGGTTTGAAATTTTTTATTAAAAATTTGTTTAATGCTTATTGATTAAGAGAGGGAGCAGGGGCAGAGAGAGAGGGAGGCACAGAATCTGAAGCAGGGTCCAGGCTCGGAGCTGTCAGCACTGAGCCCACACGGGGCCCAAACCCATGAACCCACAAGATCATGACCCCACCCAAAGTCAAATACTTAACCCGCTGAGCCACCCATGCACCCCTGAAATTTTTTAAGTTTTGAGTATTACATTTATACGGTTCAAATTTCAACAACTGTAGATATGGAGTAAAAACAAAATGAAACTCCCTCCCATCACTATACCCCAACCTCTCAGTTCCTGTCTCTATAACAATAGGCTTTGTTATTATAGTGTGCTAAATAGTTTAGTTTGTGATAGTAATTGTATTAGTTAAGGTAAAAGGCTGGAATGAATAAGTCCCAAATGCAGTGGCTCAAACAAAAATAGAAATTTCTTTCTTTCTCATATAATAGTCCAGCGTAGGTGTTCTAGGTCAACGCGTGGCCTCGTATCACGCAGACATTCAGGGATACATCCCTGGCAGCTCCGCCATCTTCACAGAGGAGCCCCAGCTTCGCCATCACTGTCACTGGATGCGAGAAAGAGCAGAAGGCAAAGGCCAGGGGTTTACCCTTCCCTGCGGTTCACTTCCACTCACTCTATTGGCCAAAGGCGAGTCACATGGTCGTAGGAGCTGCAAGCGATGCGGAGAACGGTAGCGCTATCCCAGCTCCAGCTCAGTTACCACTCTTGTGGGTGGGCCTTGTAACTTTAAGGGGTTTAGCCCCTGGCACCCTCTCCCCAGATCACCTTGCAATGCTTTTCCAGGTTGCTGCCAAGTGCCTGCACCAAGCGAAGGCAGCAGAGTTCCCCATAATCCCTGAAGTAGAGCTACTATTAGGTTGTAAAGTTGAAGAGACTGTATTGCAGAAGAGAATTACCATGCAGAATAACCATGCTTAATGGTAGGCCCTACCCACCCCATCCAGTGAACGCTCTTCCCTTTATCAATGTATTTAACAAACACTTTTTATAGTGTTCTATTTTGTGTGATTTCTAAAAATTAACTCATTGAATCATCACAATAATCCTGAGATAGGCACAGTTATGGTCCAGTTTCCAGTTTACAGATGAGAAACAGAGAGGTTAAGTAATTGTCCAGGGTCATAGGTAGAGAACTATGTTAGTCTGTCTTTTTTTCACCAACATAACCTTGATTTTATTGTAATTTCAATGAATTCTTAAAAAAATCATGCTTCCCTGGCAAACAGAGGTATCCATATGACCCAGTTCAGGTCAGTTAATTTAAGGGGAAATCACTGGATTGGGTACCAAGAAAAACTATTGTTTTACTGAAGAAAAAAAAAAGAACAAAAAACAAAAACCAGGAGAGATACAGATGGTGTATATCTTTTGCCCTTTAACCCTTACCCTTCTTCAGCTTTGGAGTGTGGACATCATGCCTGGAAGTTAAGCCGCCATTTTGTGACCGAAAAGTGAAAATGACTGAACAGGAAGTAAGGATGACTGAACAGGAAGAGGGAAGGAACTAGCTTCACTAGCCACAGCCTATGTGAATAGGGGGGGAGAACATATGTGTGTGTGTGTATGCTTGTGTGTGTTTGTACATATGTACACAAATATAGAAAGAGACCCATTTAGTAAAACCATTTGAATTGGGTCAAAACCATCTTCACTGATATTTAAATCTAGATCCTGGTCCTGACTGACCCAAAGTCCATAAGTCAATTATTCCTTGTAGGAGTACCCAAACTGGCCTCTCCATTAGGCCTGCCCTATGTCTTCTCAGAGTGCAATACTCATTTTCTCTACATTCAGGCCCCAATGCCAACTTTACCCTCAACAGAGTTTATCTTTCTTGTCAAAATACACAGCAGTTCCTCATGGTCTTGAAATCCTGAATTCCAGAAAAGGATTTGGATCTACCCACTTAGGTTCTGAGGAAGCAGTCCTAAAACTGGATAACCCTGTATCACTGCTGCCCATGCAGTTATATTTGTTAAGCCATTTACAAAGTCCAAGAAAAAAATCATACGTATCTCCTAAATTTTAGAAAATTCCAGCCTTTTCATAATATCACAGAGACCAATGTGCAGAGGGACCCAAAAAAATGGGCCTCTCAACTCTGAAGGATTCAGTCTGCAATTCAAGAGAGCCATTTAAATATTCATCTGCTAGGATATAGACCAGATACAGAGGCCCACCTCCAACTCCCAGGGAAAAGATGGCCTGGCCTAAGGATTGTAGCCTAAGGATCAAGGGTTGAACATAAAACAGATTTTATTGCTGTCTGGTAACTGTTAAAGATCATTATGAAGCTATTCTTTAACGGCAACTTTCCTCCTATTAGGAAGGGCCTGGATGCATGGGACCTCTGTGGACAGCTAGTAGTTTGGGGAGACTGGGCACATCTAAGTCTAAGGCTGACAGATTTTAAGCATGGACTCTTAAATGGAGGTGTTAGCCCTCACTTACCATCTTCCCAGCATATCAGAAGCAATTTTTTTCCCCCAGAACAGGAGAGCAATCTTCTCCCAAAGATGAATCAGAAAAACTCTGGCAGCTTGGAAATGGTGAGCAGCGCATCTCCACTCTATGCTGTTAAGGTTTAGAAAATGTTGGAGATCATGGGATTCTCCCCACCCCCTCTCTCTGCCCCCTCACTCACTTGTGCCCTCTCTCTCAAACAAAAAAAAAATGTTGAGGGAAGGCTCATCCAGGGGGCTTCCCCTTATGCTAGGACAGTATGGAGAAAGAGGGAGACATGAAGAAATGACCAGAAAGGAACCAGGGGGAAGAAAATTATGAATATAGGAAGCAAAATAAGCTCTGTTTTGCTCAGTGTGACAAGAAGCTTAGTGTCTAAAGTTTTCCTATGGCCTTTAGCCTATAGGTTCTTCTATCAAGAACCCTCCCCAAAAGATAACATTCATTGTATTTGGATCTTTTGTTAAATGAAAAAGACCTTGAAAAATGTATTGGTATCTCAAGAGCTGACACCAAACATTTTCCTGAATTGGTAAGATCGAGGGCCGCTGACAGTGGAGGAAAAGAGGAGAGTTATCCCTTGGCTGCCACAGCTGCTCTTGGACCTACCTAAGGGTGTCAAAAACTGTCCCTGGGGCGCCTGGGTGGGTCAGTCGCTTAAGTGTCTGACTCTTGATTTTGGCTCAGGTCAGGATTCCCAGATCATGGGATCAAGCCCCAGGTCCTGGGGTGGGGAGCCTGCTTAATATTCTCTCTCTGCTTCTCCCTCACACACTCTCTCTCTCTGAGAAAAAAAAAATTATAAAAACTGTTTCTGAAACTTCTGAATTGTTCACTTTAAAATGGTTTATTTTGGGGCACCTGGGTGGCTCAACCGGTTAAGCGGCCGACTTTAGCTCAGGTCATGATCTCATGGTTCGTGGGTTCGAGCCCTGCGTCCGGCTCTGTGTCGACAGCTCAGAGCCTGGAACCTGCTGCAGATTCTGTGTCTCCCTCTCTCTCTCTGACCCTCCCCCACTATGCTCTGTCTCTCTCTGTCTCAAAAATAAATAAAAACAATTAAAAATTTTTTGAATGGTTTATTTTGTTGTATGAATTTTACCTCAAAAATTTTTTTCTTTTAAAACACGTATCAGGGGTGCCTGGGTGGCTCAATTGGTTAAGACTCTGACTTCGTTTCGTGTCATAATCTAATGGCTCATAAGTTCGAGCCCCGTATCAGGCTCTTGGCTGTCAGCTTTGGATCCTCTGTCCCCCTCTCTCTACCCCTCCCCTGCTCACTCTCTTTCTCCCTCTCTCTCTTAAAAATAAACATTAAAAATATTTTTTAAAAGACCTATCAAAAGAAGTTTGTGAAAAACAGGGCAGTAAAATTCGTCAACAAGAATTGCCTGCTTAAATGCTATACCAGGCCCCACCCCAATGCCCCCCTCCCCGCTTTCCCAGCACAGGTCATTCCTTCCCCCAAACCCGGCTCGCTCCCTTAGTATTAAAGCCTCACCGCACCACCGCTTCCCCCCATAGCGATAGCCGTGTCACTATTCCAGTGTCTCGGTAGTTAACATCCATTGTTTCTATTCAGTCATACTAGGTCGCATCTTTTCAGCACAACGCCCTTTGTAACACGAAGCTATCAGAGACCCCACTCTCATCCACTCACTTCCTTTCTCCTAACTCTCTGCTGTGTCACCTATACTTTTTTTTTAAATGTTTATTTATTTTTGAGAGAGAGAGAGGGAGACAAAGAGTGCAAGCAGGGGAGGGGCAGAGAGAGGGAGACACAGAATCCCAAGGAGGCTCCAGGCTCGAGCTGGCAGCACAGGCCCCAGCCTGACACGGGGCTCAAACTCATGAACCATGAGATCATGATCTGAGAGAAGTCAGACACTTAACTGACTGTGCCACCCAGGTGCCCCTGCCATCTATACTTTTATCTCTGTATCACTGAGATTGATAAAAGGTTACTCTCTTCTGCGATTATAATGAAGTCTTCTGTGCTTTGTCTTCAAAGTTAAAAATCAAGTGCTTTATACCACTCTGACTGTCTATATATTGTTTACTGCACTACTTAGTAACTGCTTTCCAAGAAAATTACCCAGAACTAAACTACATGAGTTTCCAGATGTAAAGGGATTACTAAATTCCTAAAAGATTACATAAAAATAAACCCAGACCAAGGCACTTAAAAGTGAAATTTTAAAGTACTACAGAAAGAGTAAGTCCATGTTTCTAAAAGGCAGAGTGGGAGTAGGGGTGGGTGTGTTGCAAATAAAAGATCAAGAATCTCAGTAGCTTCACATTTTTCTCTCAATAACTCTGGGATCTAAAAGATAGAGGAGGAACGTCTTCAGATTTCCGAAGGACAATTATTTTCATCTTAGGATTTTATACTCAGATAAACAAACAGTGTGAGGGTAAAATAAAGGCTTTTTCAGCTATGCAAGGACTCCAAAATTTACCTTCAACATTCCCTTCCTAGAAAGTTACTGGAGAGATGTACCAACAAACAGAGGAAGTAAATTAAAAAAGAAGTCACAGGATCGATAAAATGAGGTCCCTCCAGGAGAATCACAGAACAAGGTCCCAGGGTCACAGCAGAGCAGGACCCAGGAAGTAGTTGACCCAAATTTGAAAAGGGTGAAGTAAAAGGAGATTCCAAAGATTTGACACCATCTTTGGGAACTTGGAACAACTTAAGTAAGCAGTCAAGGCAGAGAAACCTAAATTGGGGGGTGTGTGGGAAGGGGTAATAGAAGGGAAGACAAAGAGGCTAGGCAGGGGGGAGCTGTTTAAGGCGGGGGAGCAATTTTTTTAATTAAATAAAATTTTTTGAAAGAAAGAGCACATGAGCTGGGGTAGTGGGGTGCAGATAGAGGAAATCCCAATCAGGCTCTGACCTGGGGCTAGAACTTACAACCTGAGCCAAAATCAAGAGTTGGAGGCTTAACCTGAGCCACCCAGACACCCCCAGGAGAACAATTATTTATAATGATTATGACTATGAAGATAATCAACCAAGGATTTAAAAATTTTTTAACGTTTATTCATTTTTGAGAGACAGAAACAGTGTGAGTGGGGGAGGGGCAGAGAGACAGGAAGACACAGGATCTGAAGCAGGTTCCAGGCTCTGAGCTGTCAGCACAGGCCCCAGCCCGACACGGGGCTCAAACTCACGAACTGCGAGATCATGACCTGAGCCGAAGTTGGACGCTTAACTGACTAAACCACCCAGGCACTCCAACAAGAAATTTTTAATCCAGAATGACAAACTAACCACACATCTCTTCTCTGTCTTGAGATCCAAATTAAATAGGTAGTAAATGTAGTATAAATATTTTGAAGAGAAATGGAGGAGTTCCATCAATAGACCAAAGTGTTCAGCTCATTTCTGGAAGGCAGAAAGTTGATGGGGGGATTACTGAACAAGATGCTTATCACACACATGCATCTACCATTACTTGGTCCTAACACCCCACCAAAACATAGTTTTGAAGGCATAAAACCAGGTAATGCCACTGTATCACCCACAAAGTAGGATATGTCCAGTTTGGATTGCACATGTTGGGGAGCTCTCAGCTCCCATCACTTCAGGCATCAGTGGACCTCACAAACCAGGGAAGTGGGGCAGCACCAAGGGCAGTCAGAAGACTACAAGGATTTCTCTGCTCTTCGTTCCATTCCTGAGAGTCCTCGAGGATATCAGAAAGCTGCTTGGAGCTCTGGTGATCTCGTTGGTACAATGGGGATAATAACATCTAATCTCTTTCAATGGGGATAATAACATGTATCTCCTTCAAGGGTGTTGTTGTTGGACCAAAATTAGACCAGAAGTTAGTAGAAACTATGTCCTGATCCTTAAGTCTAGAGTGTTAAAGCCATCCATCTTCCTTGAACATTCGAATTACAATGAAGGCATGGGCGTGCCTGCCTAGGTTGGTAGGCTCTGCTGTCCTATCATACCCTCACCTTGCCTCACCTACCGTGGGAAGTCAGTCCCCATAATTCCACCATCAACCCTGAAACAGATCAGTCTCTAGAGCCTGGTTGGATGGGCAGGAACATAGGTGGGGTGGGGGCACTGTCTGCTGACCACAGGGTCCTACCCACAATGCAGAATGTAATCTGTTCACCATTGCTTTCTTGCTGTTACCAACCCTCCCAGAGGAAAGTCTACCTTCCCAAACATTTCACTTGGCAGGGTGCCCAGGCCCAAAGTGACCTAGACTCTCATTCTCTACACGAAAGCCCTTGGCCCCAGACACATTGGTGATGCCAGGATAGGGGTGGCCAGAGGTGATGTTCTGGCATCAGCCTCCCTCTCCTGCCTACCAGTCCTGGCACAGCCCCTAGGGCTACAGAGCCAATCCTCCAGGTGAATTGAATCTCCAGGCTTCAACATCCTTTTTTTTCTGTCTTTCCCTTCCTTCTTCCCTCCATTTTTCTTCCTTCTTTCCTTCCTTCCTTCCTTCTTTCCTTCCTTCCTTCCTTTCCTTCTTTTTTTCTTTCTCTCTTTCCTTCTTTCTTTTCCTTCTTTTCTCTTTCTTTCTTCCATTCCTTTCTCTTATTCTCTTTCCTCTTTCTCTCCTGCCTTTCTCTCTTTCCCTCTTTCTCTTTCTTCCCAGTCCAGCCTCTCTCTATTCATCCAATATAGCAGGTTTCAATACCCTGCTGATAGGTGTCATAGGCTGAATAACAGCCCCCCAAAAAGGTTCACATTCTTGTCTTTGTAATCTATGAATATGTTACCTTGCATGGCAAAATGAACTTTGCATATGTGATTAAAGATCTTCAGATGGGATAATCTGAGTGGGCCCAATTTAATCACAAAGGTCCTTATAAGGGTAAGGCAAGAGGGTCAAAGGCAGAGAAAGAAGCAGAGGGAGAAAAAGACATAACAAAAGCTACAGAGTTGAAAGAGAAAATGAGATTGGAGTAAGGGACCACCAGCCAAAAAATGTAGGTAGCCTCTAGAAACTGGAAAAGGCAAACTCACATTGCACATCTGACCTCCAAAACTGTAAAATCATAAATTTCTATTGTTTTAAGTCACTAAGTTTGTGGTCATTTGTTACAAGCAGCAAAAAGTAACTAATAAAACAGTGAAAATTAGATCATCTACTTTGAAAAACTATTTCATAATATCTACAGAAGCTGAACATATATGCATGCTATACGTATGCTTCCAAGGTACATACCCAACGAAAATGTATATAACGTTCACCAAAGACATTTACTTTAGTGTTCCTAACAGCATGATTTATAAAATGTCAAACCTGAGAATTACCCAGATGTCTATCAGTAGTAAGATGAAAAAATTTAGTAAATTTACACAGCGGAATACTATACAGCAAAAAGAGTGAACAAACTATGACCATAGACAGTTTGCATCTTCAACATATTGTCCAGTGAAAGAAGTCAGACAACAGAGTATATGCTGCATGACTCAGTTACTATAAAGTGCAAATACAAGCAAAAATAATCTATGCTGAGTGAAGCCACTACCCTACCTCCTCCAAAGAGAACACATAAGGGAGCCTTCGGGGGAGCTGGTAATGTTCTGTCTCTTGGTCTTAAAGATGCTTCATTTTGTGCAAAATCATTGAAGTTGTGTAATGTGTACCTTTTAATATGTACTATACTTTAATAAAAACTTTTTTTGTAATTTATTTAATGTTTTATTTATTTTTGAGACAGAGAGAGACCGGGCATGAGTGGGGAGGGGAAGAGTGAGAGGGAGACACAGAACCAGAAGCAGGCTCCAGGCTCTGAGCTGTCAGCACAGAACCCGACAAGGGGCTCAAACCTGAGCCGAAGTCAGAGGCTTGACCGACTGAGCCACCCAGGTGCCCCAAAACCTTTTCTTTTCTTTTCTTTTCTTTCTTTCTTTCTTTTTTTTTTTTTTTTTTGATAGAGGAAAGGAGATTTGAGCCTTCATCCAAATTTGCCTCCTTGGGACCCTCCTATCTCCCACGAAATTGGGTGGGGTACGGGGCAACCCAGATCCAGGATCCCAGCTCCCCAGAGCCCAACTCTGGGTTAAGATGCCCTGTCACATCTTTATATATTTTTACTAAAGGCCCATTTCAACGAGTTCTTTTCCTAAATAAAAGAAGTCTGTCCAGAGATAAGTTTACTTTCCCCCTATGAGGGCTCAAAACTACAAACTAGTTTTGATTGACATTAACTGAACAACAACAGAAAATGGTCATAGTCTTATCTCCACCACATGATCCTTCCTTGATAAATAAAACCAATGCGGCAGATTTAACATATAAAATACATATCTTGTTAAGTTTTATTGAAGTGTTATATTAATGTTTTCATAACAGTGTAATGAAGTTAGAAATTCATAAAAACAAACACACGAACGGTTGCTGCCACCAACACCCCAAGCTGAAGTGAGACCCGGGCTTTACCTAAAGCGGTACAGGGATGGGAAGCGGGTCAGGAGCCGCGGGAAACAGACACACGGACCAGCCCGGGGGCTGATAAACTGGAGGGAGAGATGCAGGTACGACCGGGGAAACCAGAGGCCGGGCTGTGGGGGTGGCGGTCTCCCCGCCGCGAGGAAGACTCTGCTCGCCGCCCCTACTCTGGGCAAAGTCGCCCAGCCACAGCGCGGTGGTTGCGCCGAGGTGCGTGTACACGGTGGGGCTGCTCGTGGGGACAAAGGGCGGAGCTTCAGAGGCAGACTTTGGCCCCGGGGTCCGTGCGGGCTTTGGCCCCGCCGCCCCCACCTGCCGCGCAGCGAGGAGCCAGCGCGTCACTCCCAGCGGAAACGCCGCACCGCCGGGCGTCTGGCGAGGGGCGCGCCTCGCGGCCCCCGCTCCGACGCCTCGCGGCTTCGGGCCAGCCGCGTTCCTCTCTCGGCCGCGCTGGGGCACGACAGGGCAGCACCTACCGAGATCCGCGACTCCAGCCGCGAAGGAGCCTTCGAAGACAAGCCAGCCCAGACGGCACCCTGGAACCTCCCGCGCTGAGGGTCTGAGGCGAGCCGAGGGTGGGAGGCGCCGACGCCGACTTGACAGCGCGTCCCAGGTTAGCTCCGCGACGTGGTCTCCGCAGACTCCACTTGGAGAAACTTTGGATCGCCCTGTTGGCTGCCGGGAGGAGGGCATCGAGGGCGCTGCCCGGGGCCCCGCGGCCTCCGGGCGTCCCGCGTGGTAAGCTCAGGCCCTGGGAGCCCGCACCTCCCGCGCAAGCTGACACTGCAATGCCCTCAGCGAGGACCGAGACCCGGCGCCAACCGAGGGCTGCTGGAGCGCAGGGGCCTGGCCGGATTCCACTCGAGCCTGCTCTCGCGCCTCTCTCAGTTCCTGCCTGTTTTCGGCTCGGGCTCTGCAGCGGCGCGGTTTTGAACCTCGCCAGGATACAGGTTTCACCTCCTTCTCGGCCTTCCAGCGCCGGAGGGCGGATAAGGGCAGTCAGTGACTGCGGGATGTCGGGGAGCATCCGGGCAGGGGCTCGCGAGCGCGGGCTGGCGCCGCTGCGGGAACGGCGCGCGCGAGGCCGCAGGAGCGCGCGGGTCTGGGGGTCCGACTGG
>NC_043705.1:57188507-57240328 GCF_006229205.1 Suricata suricatta | reverse complement strand
CGCGGGTCTGGGGGTCCGACTGGCGCGCGTCTCCGCAGGTGCCTCGGGCGGCCGGGCGCGGGAGGCGGGCTGGGGGCTGCCGAGCCGTTTGCAGCCAGGGTTTGACAAATGGGAGCCACACGGGGGCGGGCAGCCCAGTCCCGGAGCGAGTCGGGCGCACACAGCCTTGGCACCTGGACACCGCACCCCTCTTAATGGAGATCGGGGGTCCAGAGGTGCGCCTGCCCCAGGATGGGGGCAACGACTGCTCCCCTACCGCGCGCCATTTCCCGAGGGAGGGCCGTGTCCTCCGGGCTGGCGGTGTGGGGACCGCTGCACAGCCCCTCTGGGCAGAGCCCCTTCACGTGGATGGCGATCACCTCAGCTCGCCAGCTGCCTGTCTTGTCTCAAAGACAAGGCGACAGAACGCACACCCCGCCCCAATCGGTGCCCCGGCGCTGTCGCCCGAGTCACCTTCCTTTGCCCTTCTCCGACAGCACCACGGGCTTGCTCGCTCGCTCTCAGGAAAAACTGAGGAAACAAGCTTGGTTCCCGGAGCCAGCGGGGACTGTGGAGACACAGCTAGGATCCTCAACAGCTCGGAAATCCTATCACGTTGGTTCCCTGAGACTTGCAGGTATAGGTTTGTGTGTCCGTGTGTGTGTCTGGGAGGGGTGTTTACTGAGACAGGTGGGGGTGTAGCTGCCCCGTGGCCCAGCCCAGAGGCCTAGGGGACATACAAGTAACTAGAAGACACCGGTCCTTTTTGGCTTTGTGTGAGAAACAAAGCAAACCTTACCAGTTACTCCTTCCCTTGGGCAGCTTCGGAATATTTCCTATGAGCAGGTGCCAGAGAAAAACACTTTTCCTGGCAAGTCATCACATTGCCTGGGACAATGTCAGATGCAGCTTTGGTTCTGGCTCTGCCCCTTTCCTTGCATGGCAAGAAGGCACGTTTTGCTTGTGGCAGGACGCGGTTCAGTCTAAGTGCCACTAGCCCCCACATCCTGGCCTTGGGCTGCTCACTACCCTCTGGCATTTTCAGACCTGTCTGGGAAGGGCAGAACAGCAAACCTACAACGCCTGGCCCATTGTAACTCAGGGCTGTGCTCTTCTCTAGACCGCTGGGCTCCTTTATCCCTCTCTAAGGCGCCGCCTCTGTTCCTTTTGCCTCCTCCAGGAGACCAATGCTGGAGACAGTCTGGTAGGAGCCGGAGGCAGGGGTTGACAGCAGATAGGAATGAGGAAGGAAGAGTTGGTCACATATTTTCAGGTGTGCATAGGAAGCACCCCCTTTTGAGTATGTAGGAGTGGAGCCAGAAATCTTATTTTTAATAGGCTCTCCATGTGATTCTGCCCACAGAAGGCATTGGTGTAGGCACTTTGGCCTCCCACTGTCGGACCCCACCAGCCCAGGAGACACATTTAGTGATGCATGTTTAGAAGCTGATATTTAATTCCTAAATCGCAAGTGATTTTTTTTAATTCTTACAATCATCTTCTGTAGATATTATCTCCATTTTAGGATGAGGAAACTGAATCTCAGAGGATCGGCTTCCCAAGGGTTGGTAACTTGGGAAGAGACAGAGCCGTAGTCTCTAATACATAGCCTGCTGCCCCTTCTGAGCATGCTCTGGTCCCCTTGTGGGCAGCACAAAGATGGGACAACCTGGAGCGAGGGTGAAGGGCTAAAAATCCAGCTTGAAACCCATTTGTTAATTTCCAGCCCCCTTGCCCTTTATAGGTGGAAACACCAATCCTATTTGGAGGCAGAGTAAGCGTCTCAAAGGAAAATAATATTTCTCTCTGAATGCAAAGAAAATGGGGTGGCTTGGAGAAAAAGAGCCACAGGGAAGGCCAGGTCTGTCATCTGCAAGATGGCTTTTTAAATACCTCAGCCCATGTGGTACTGCTGTGGCTGGCACCACTCAGCTCAGGTACTCAAAACAACTCTACCGTTGTCCAAGAAGCAAGGAAACCTAAGAGAAAGGACACAGGAAGATCTAAGTAAGTCCTGGCAAGCAGGGGAGTCAGAAGAGTGACTGGGAGTGTCCCACCCTGCCATCCGTGGCCTCCTCACCTGCATGGAATGGGGTGGTGGAGTGCTGGGCCCAGTAAATGCTGAGGCCCTTTCACCCCCAGCGTCCTTGCAGGACAAGCCTCGGCCTGCACACACAGGATGGTGGTGCCTAGGATCCACTCCAGACACTTACAGACGCCTAATCACTGAAATATAATTAACTGAACAAACAGTGTAGGGATGTCTTATGAAGGAATTAAAAAACTAGACTCCAAATGGCAAAGACGTATGGAACAAGTTATTGGTATTTATGTAACTCTGAATAGCTTTGATTTCCTTCAGTAGGAACTGACAGCTGGCTGACAAAAACTCATCCAGGGAGAGAAAAGACATAAATGAAGTCTGAAATTTTGAATAACATTTTCAGGTAACTTTCTATTTCCATTTAGAGTGGGTGTCTGGAGGGGCGAATGTAGTTATTTGAATTGCTTCATTTATCAACAGACATTTTTAATAGGGCTCATAATTCTAAGCCCCAGTGCTTTCCTACTTCTTTTTCCTGGCTTCTAGTCTCCTAGCAGGGCCAAGATCTGGGAATTCCACTATTCAGCCTGTAGACTCTCACTTTATCCCCTATTTTCAGCCTTTCAGATTGATCTGTTCAGAGAAGATACCATGTTTTCTTGCCTAGGACAGTGGTTCTCAAGTTGGGGTGGGAAAAAGTGCCTGGGGGTCCAGATTTTCTGTTCACAGACTTTGAACCATCCTCATTTTCCACCCTGTGTCTCATTGCCACTTTCTGTGTCCCTTGGGGCCTCTCAGCCCTGAACTTCACAGGTCCTGTGGGTACACTGGCCCCCTTGTCATGGGGGCCACCTCCTGGAGGCTCCGTGTTGCAGCCTCTGGTGCACTAAGGCGGTTTACCAGGCCACCAGCCCGTCTCTTTCAAAAGCTTGTTTGAAATTGCTCCTCTGATAATAGATCTCTCCTCCAAGTTTTCTTTGTTCTTCAGAATATATATCTTTTTAAGTTTTCTAAATAACTAAATTGTAATTTCAGTGGGGTCTTGGGAATAGAGAAAGAAACTAAAAGAGCATAATAAGCATACCATGATGAATCATAAGATGTTAAAGACATTCTAATTTTAAAATAAAAAGTAATTTGTCCAGCTGTTTAGTGATTAATCTTACAATATGCTGAAATTATTCTATTAGGAAAGTATAGGGAAAGTACATTTAAGGCTATTTTTTCCCATATTCACTTAATAGATTCCATTTATGTTTACTAAACATTATTTATAGGTCTTTAAAAAACTGCATGTTAAATATTTTATGTTATTTAAGTAGTCTGTGAATTAGATACATGATAAAAATAAAAGAAGTCTAAATTCTGAGATAAAACTTGTAAAAAGAAGAGTACAATGAGTAGTAAGGCACAATAGGAAAGTCTTTTCCTAGATGTCTGATTTCATCGCCTTGTTCCGCCCCCTCCAACCAGGGATGAACAGTAGATCCCTAATCCTTGTCACCCACAGATGAGGAACCCAAGACTGAGAGGCTGAGAGATTGAACTATGGCATATAGCTAGTACGTGGGTGAATCAAAATGGAAATCTGGGTTTGTCTGACTCCTCAACTTTCTCCAATTGAACTATCTGTTTGGATCGTGTAACTGAATTTGGGAATTATTTATATGCTACATTATAACAAAGGGTCTGACTGAATGTTAATACAGCATCAGCACGGGGTGCTAAATGAGGATGTTTCACAGGAGGAGACAGGAAGCAAGAACATTTCTGAAGTAGGATAATCGTAGGCTTGAGAAATGATCTTCATCACAGGTAGGGCTTAGCTCTTTATCTATGAAGAGTAGATAAATTGAATTTTAAGATCAGCATTTTTGATGTGCAGATGAATGAGCTATGATAAAAGAACTAAAAGAGAATAAAGTCATAAAGACAAAAGGATTATTCCAGTGAGGTACTGATTAGGAGACACTAGGAAACCAAACGTATATCTATGGACAATAAAGTATCTGCAGCTTTTTTCTCTGTGAAACTTAATTTTAAACAATTTTAGAATTATTCCACTTAAATGTGAACAATTTAAAAAGTGAGCAACCCCAGGGGTTCTGGAAGTCTTTAAAATGAACAAAGAGTAAGCCTTTGTTGTTGGTGGTTCTTTTCTAGATAGTTCTCCAGTGCTTAGGGGAGGGGTATGCCTACATCCACAAGACAGAGATTCCCCAGCTGTCACTAGCTAGTGGTGCCACTGCCTACCTTCGTCAGAGAACCCTGGGGCCCACAGCACCCTTCCTTCCCACAGGACCCCAGTGGGGCCACTGCCCCCCCCCAAGCAGCCCAGACCCCTTCTTTTCCCAGAACCTTCTGACACCAACCTTGGTGAGAGAAAGTTATGACAGAAAGTGGTGAGGTTAAGTGTTATGGAGAGGCCTTTAGCATGAGGGTGGCTGAAAAAATTTTAAAATCTTTTCAAAGGATTCTTGTAAGAGTTTTTATTTAAAAACAAAACAAAACAAGGTTGGTCCCAATAGTAGAAACTATATGAGAGTATAGTATCTGGTGTCTGGGAACCTGTTCTCATTTGAATGTGTTTCTCAAATGTCACTTTTGGTCAAAGGTGTTTTTATGTGACTGATACTATATCTCTTCTAGAATTGCAGTTACTAAATGGTTCCTATATTTGATATTATGTTGCAGCTAATTTCTCTACATCTCTGCTTTTATTAAGCCCATTTATATGTGAAAAATGCTAAAAGAAGGTTTCTTTTGGGAGCTCTTTTCAGATGCTTTGCATTCAAAATAGACCTCTGTTGGGACCCAAGCTGTCAACTGATCCTAAATTCCTAAGGTCCCAAACTGCAGGTATGCCTGGCTTTTACAGAATATTGCACATGGGGACAAAAATTGCAGCATTCACTTTCATTTTATTTATGTATGTGTCTGTTGTTCTTTGCTTATTAACATCATAGTAAAGTGGAATGAATATGTATATTCTTTTGAATAGTGCCTTCCAGGAGCTCACAAGTTGAAATTCCTTGAAAGTCTAGGCACATATAGTAGGCATAAATATTGATAATACCACAAAACTGAATCATGTTGTAAGAAGCTATGATCTAAGATGACTCTTCAAAATTTTAATTATGGGAGGTGCCTGGGTGGCTCAGTTGTGTCTGACTCTTGATTTTGGCTCAGGTCATGATCTCACAGTTTATGAGATCAAGTCTCATATCAGGCTCTGTGCTGACAGCTCAGAGCCTGTTTGGCTCTCCCCTGCTCACTCGCTCTGTCTCTCTCTCTCTCAAAATAAATAAATTTTTTAAAATCATTTTTAATGTTTATTTACTTTTAAGAGATAAAGAGAGGGAGAGAATGAGTGGGGGAGGAGCAGAGAGAGAGAGGAAGACAGAATCTAAAGCAGGCTCCAGGCTCTGAGCTGTCAGCACAAAGTCCGATGCAGATCTCGAACCCATGAACCATAAGATCACAACATGAGCTGAAGTCAGGTGTTTAACCAACTGAGCCACCCAGACACCCCTAAAAAAATAAATGTTAGTTATGGAACATATCTTATGTAAGTGCTATGCTCTTTTCTGTATACATGTTCTATTTTACAAAAAAAATAGATTAGTAGTATCATACAGAGAGTATGTAAAATATGTTCTTTTAAAGAATAATAATAAAATGGACAGGTGTATACAAATCACCCAGATTAGAAACAGAACATTACCAGAACCTTAAAATAAAAGCCATTGTGTGTCCCTCCCAAATTGTACTGCTCTCCCTACCCCCACCAAAAAGTAACTTTCTCTTGACTTCTGGGTTACATTTTTTTAAGTTTCCCACTTGTATATGATCCTTAAGTAAATGAATTGTTAAACTGGGTAGCAAACACAAAATTGGTTGAATAAAGAAAGGCATATAGTGCCAGTATATGATTAAAGCTCTCAGGAGAAGGTAAGTTTAACAGTCTCTGGATCAGTGTTTGGCCCAGCATTTATAAGAGCACTTCTGAGCAAGGGCAGGAGTTCTGGGAAACAAGGGGCTCCCATTAGAGGGCTTCTGGCAGGGCTTCATTGGAGCCCAGGTTCTGGATATCCAAGGGGGATGAATGTTCAGTCTTTTTCCTCCCAAGCTCGCCATGACTTATCCCCAGATCTCGAAGCAGGTCAAAGCAGAACAATTGAGCAGAGCTAAAATTAGTGGCACCGGCTGCCCCAGAAAGCGGAGCATAGAAGAGGGAGGAGAGACGTGGTCAGGACAAAGCAAGTAAAGATAAGAACTGAGGGCAGGCTCACCTGGGCATCTGGTTCTCAGTGAACGAGATGGTAAAATGATAGATTGACCTCAGAGACGATGCCTATGCACATCCATTATCCTGGCCCTTTGCATCTTCCAGGGATTTCTTGTGCTTCCCCTCTAAGACGATCTCTAGCCTCTGGCACCTTGTTTCATCTTTCTTGTTCTACCATTTCACGTTGGTAGATTATGTCCTTCAGTAGGTTGTTAAGAGTAGATCTCAATTCTTGACTCATGGTTTGGCTAGATACAGAATTCTAAGCTGGGAAGCATTTTTCCTTCAGATTTTTAAAGACTTTCCTCCACTGTCTTTTACTGTTGTTGATATATCTGAAGCCATTGTATCTTGATACTTTAGCATGTGACCTATCTACCCCACTCCCCACCTCCTGCCCCCAAGCTTGTGGGATCGTCTTTGTTCTCAGTGTTCTAGAGATTTACATCCATGTGCCATGCTCAGGTCCATTTTAATCTATTGTGCTATGTTCTAATTGGGCCCCTTCAATTTGCAAACTCATGTCACTCATGAAATTTTTCTTGATCTCAGTTATCATTTCCTTTCCTGCTTGCCCCTTCTCCCACTCCTACTATTTTGTCTTGCCAGACCTTTCCTAGTAGTTGAATGTTGGATTTCCTAGTGTAGACTTACACTAGGAATTTTCTTCTTATTTTTGTTCTCTCCTGTTCTTTTTGCTTAACTGCTGGATATTTTATCAACATTATCATCTAACGCTTTTATCGAGTTTTATAGTTTGTATGGTGTTTTTATCTTTTGAAAACATTTTTTATCTGAATATTATTTTTTTAAGTTTATTTATTTTGAGAGGAGGGGCAGAGAGAGAGGGAGGGAGAGAGAATTCCAAGCAGGCTCCTCACTTTCAGCACAGAGCCCAATGCGGGGCTCAGTCTCACAAACAGCAAGATCATGACTTGAGCCAAAATCAAGAGTCAAATGCTTAACCAACTGAGCCACCCAGGTGCCCCCTGAATATTCTTTTTTCATAGAATCTTATTTTTGTCTTACGGTTACAACATCTTCTTATCTCTTTGAGGATAACGAGCTTTTGAAATTTTCATTTTCCTGACTAATACCTGTTTCCTCCACGTTGCTTTTTTTCTATTTGTGCTGGTCTCTATCTTTAAGGTAAGAGGCTTTTTTGTTTTGTTTTGTTTTTTATTATCTGTTCATAATTAAAGGGTTTGATTTAAAAAGCTGATGAAGGGGCACCTGGATGGGTCAGTCATTAAGCATCTGCTCTTGATTTCATCTCAGGTCATGATCTCATGGTTCATGAGAACAAGCCCCATGTTGGGCTCTGTGCTAACAGCTCAGAGCCTGCTTGGGATTCTCTCTCCTTCTCTGTGCCCCACCCCTGCTCACATGCATGCACTCTTTCTCCCTCTCTCTCAAATAAATAAATATTAAAAAAAAAAAAAAGGGCACGTGGGTGGCCAGTTGGTTGAGCATCCAACTTCAGCTCAGGTCATATCTCACAGTTCATGGCCCAAGCCCTGAGTCAGGCTCTGTGCTAATAGCTCAGAGTCTGGAGCCTGGTTTGGATTCTGTGTGTGTGTGTCTCTCTCTCTTCCCCTCTCCTACTCACACTCTGTCTCTATCTCAAAAATAAATAAACTTATTTAAAAATTTAAAAAATAAAAAGAAGCCTTGAGCACACGGGTAAGCTTGTAATTTTTTGAGAGAGAGAGAAAGTGAGAAAGTACAAGCAGGGGACGGGCAGAAAGAGAATCTTAAAAAAAATTTTTTTTAATGTCTGTTTATTTCTGAGAGAGAGACAGAGCACAATCAGGGGAGGGGCAGAGAGAGGGGGAGGCACAGAATCCAAAGCAGGCTCCAGGCTCTGAGCCGTTAGCACAGAGCCTGATGTGGGGCTCAAACCCATGGACCGTAAGTTCATGACCTGAGCCGAAGTCAGACACTTAACTGAGCCACCCAGGTGCCCCAGAAAGAGAAGCTTAAGCAGGCTCCATGCCCAGCTCAGAACCGGACACAGGCCTCTTTCTCACTACTGCGAGATCATGACCTGAGCCTAAATCAAGAGCCGGATGCCTAACCAACTGAGCCACCCAGGCGCCCCAAGGCTTGTAATCTTTAAGCCACATTGTAGGATGATCTGGGTGGCATGTTAGGGAATCCCTGTGGTTAGTACTCTTAGGTATTGTTTGTAAGGCAGGTCAGATTCTTGAGAGGATAGTATAGCAATATTCTACTGAATGTTAAGAGTATAGATGCCAGGCTTCTTGGAGTTGAGTTCGGGAGAAGGCTGTGAGTCTCTTCACTCAGTGGTAAGCATCCAATCACTTATTCCCTATTTTCTTATCCTCAAATATGTCGGGTGTCTTCCAGTCCAGAGACCCTCTGTTTCACCATTTCTGGAGAATAAAGCTCTGGACATCTCAGATAGGACGGGTGGTATCCTATCTCCTAGTGGATTGGAGTGAAGGAATGACCTGAGGCAGTGCTTCTCAAATTGAATGAACATCTAAATCACCTGAGAATCTAGTTAAACTGTAGGCTCTGGTTCAGTAGGTGTGTGCTGGAGCCTAAGATTAAGCTTCAGAGAATGGTTTTGCTGCTGGCCCAAGGTAAGGGGCCCACTGTGAATGGCAAGGACCTAGGGATCTAACTGCTTCTCCGACAACTTTTCACCTGGTCCTCAGTAGTTTAGCTATTCTCTCCACCACCGCCGCCACCACCACCCACCCAGTTGTGGAGCTTCCTGCTGTATTGCCTCTCTCGAGGATTCTGCAGTGGACACGGGCTTAGTTCTCAGTTTTATCACAAATGACTTGAAGCACAGCCTTTTCAGGTGGACTAAATTGACTACCACTGGTCCATCTGCTTTCTGGCTTCCAAACGTTGCCATTGTCTTCTCTCCTTTTCCTGCTATCCTTGTGAATTTATGTCTTTTTAAAAAGTCTTCGGGCACCTTGCTGGCTCAGTCAGTGGATTGCATGACTCTTAATCTCAGGGTTACTGTGAGTTCAAGTCCCATGTTAGATGTAGAGATTATTTAAAAATAAGATCTTTTTTAAAAATTAAAAAAAATTCTTCAGTTTCAGTGGATTGTTGTGGAAGGGGCAAAAGTAGAGGTGTGTATTCTGCCATATTCACTCTTGCCATCTGCGAAAATATTTTTCTGAAGTTTGGCCATATCAGCATAGAGCCTGATTTATGATAAATAACTGCTATTTTAAGCCTCTAGATTTTTGCACAAGGAACATTCTCTACTTCTCTCTTTGTATTTTGTCTGCCTACCAAACTCTTAGCAGTCCAGACCCAGCTCAAATGGTTGGCCTCTGTGAAGCCCCACAGTCGCCAAGCCACCGAAGCCTAAATATTCTCCTGACTTTAACTCATAACCAGCTGCTTATGTAATATTTCTTCCAAACAACTGAATAAGCTCTTCAGGGCTAGGGCACGTACTTTTGTAGCTCAGTGTCCAGGATATAATAGTAGATTACAGCTGTGAGATTAAGTTCTGTGTGCATGTCTTTCTTTCCCCCTTCATTTTCTTTATCTTCTCTTCGCCTCTTCTTATAAGACGTCATTGTATTTATTGTCTATTCAATCACCCAATAAAAATTCATGTCCCATATTGTTAATTTACAAGTACATGAGTAAAGGGTGCCTGGCTAGCTCAGTCGGTAGAGCATGAGACTCTTAAAAGTACATGAGTACTTTCTTTATGTTTCTTTCTTTCTTTCTTTTTTAAGTAAGTTCTACACCCAGTGTGGGGCTTGAACTCACATCCCCAAGATCAAGAGTTGCATGCCCTACTGACTGAACCAGCCAGGGGCCTAAAGACATAATTCTTATCAACTAACGGAACTATCTGTTGAAGGAGTTTGAATCTAAATTATTTAAATAAATTAAACATAAATAAATTTTAGTTTTAATGATAAAAAATAAAATGCTTATAAAGACTACATGACATCACTCACATTTCTAGCCTAGAAACCTTTTTCAGAGCAAATGTACTGCTGTCAAAATATAACCCAACAGGGGCACCTGAGTGGCTCAGTGAGTTGGGCTCTTGATTTGGGCTCAGGTCATGATCCCATGGTTTGTGAGATTGAGCTGCACCAGGGAGCCCTGCCGCAGGCTCTGCCCTGACAGCAGGGAGCCTGTTTGGGCTTCTCTCTCTCTCTCCCCCTGCCCCCACCGCCCTCTCCCTCTCCCTCTCAAAAAAAGTCAGCCAACTGTGTGTGGCTAACCCCATTATCTAGTGTATGATTTAAATATTGAAATCAAGGAAAATGCATAAACATATTCCCATCTCAGTGTGAGTTCCAGACATTGTGTCAGTTGTTTAATGTCTTGTAGTTCAAATGATTTTTCATCCTTTAAGAGAAACATAGAAATGTCCCTCAAATTGAAAGTCTAGGTAATAGTTGCATTGTTTAATCAAGAGCACAGTTAAGTAATTTAACACTGAGGAGTTTTTAATCTGCCGTAAATATGCTACATTTTAATTGCTTCAGTTGCAATTACACAGAATTTTGCAATTTTTGCCTAAATTGATATTTTAGTATTATTTTTCAAAATAGTTTTTAAAAATATTTATTTCTGAGAGAGAGAGAGAGAGAGAGAGAGACAGAGAGAGGGAGACACAGAATCTGAAGCAGGCTCCAGGCTCTATGCTGTCAGAGCAGAGCCCAATGCAGGGCTTGAACCCATGTACCATGAGATCATGACCTGAGCTGAAGTCGGACACTTAATCAACTGAGCCACCAAGGTGCCCCATTTTAATATTATTTAAAAAATATTTTTCACAAGTAGAAAATAAGTGCATTATTATTTAATTAATGTGGAATTAAGAGAAGTACTCCATTGGTACTATATCATAAATACTCAATGAAGATTTTGAAAGTAAAGTTTAGTTTATAATTCCCCCAAGGCTGTTATTAGTCTAAAATTTCTTTTATTTTGCAATTCACTATTTTGTTCAATATTTATTAATAACATAATCTCATTTATGTACTGTTGCTCTATGCACATATATTTCAGAAATTATGAATAACAACATGAATATAAATTAGGATTCTGGCTAATCTTTTGTTCTTCAATTCTTTGATAACCAGGTTTTGATTCTGACTTTTGAAGATGGATGAAGGTGTAGAAATTTCAAGTGATGGAAATTCCCTGATCAAAGCAGTCCATCAGAGCCGGCTTCGCCTCACAAGACTCTTGCTAGAAGGTGGTGCCTACATTAATGAGAGCAATGACCGAGGGGAAACACCTTTAATGATCGCTTGTAAGACAAAACATGTTGATCACCAGAGCGTCAGTAAAGCCAAGATGGTTAAATACCTTTTAGAAAACAATGCTGACCCCAACATACAGGACAAATCTGGGAAAACTGCTTTGATGCATGCTTGCTTAGAAAAAGCCGGTCCTGAAGTTGTTTCCTTGCTCCTAAACAGTGGGGCTGATCTCAGCTTGCAAGATCATTCTAGTTACTCCGCCCTTGTTTATGCTATAAATTCAGAGGATAGAGAGACACTGAAAGTTCTACTTAGTGCTTGCAAGGCAAAAGGGAAAGAGGTCATTATTATAACAACAGCAAAATCACCCTCTGGTAGGCACACTACCAAACAGTACTTAAATATGCCTCCTGTAGATATAGATGGGGGTCATTCCCCAGCCTCCTGTGCCACTCCTTCTGAAATAGACATAAAAACAGCTTCGTTGCCACTTACACAGTCTTCTGAAACTGAAATGACACTTAATGGCTTAAAAGGTCTGGAACCCTTGGGAAGTAGTGATGACACACAGGACCCGGGCTCCCCTGTGAGGAAGCCTGCTATGGCCTCTAATGGGCCCAAGCTACCCCAGGCTCCAACCTGGATCAAGAGCCCTCCCTTATTCATGCACCAAAACCGAGTGGCCTCCTTGCAAGAGGAGCTTCAGGATATTACTCCAGAGGAAGAATTATCCTATAAAACCAATGCGCTGGCACTTTCCAAGCGATTCATCACTAGGCACCAAAGTATTGATGTAAAAGACACTGGACATTTGCTGAGAGCCTTGGATCAGGCCAGCTCAAGCAGGATGTCATATGATGAAATAAATTATCAGTCATTTTTTTCAGAAGGAAATCAGCAATGCATTGAAATCCCTGCTGACCCAGATCCAGACTCTAACCAGATGATATTTGCTTCCACCTTAAGAAGTATAGTTCAAAAAAGAAACTCAGGAGCAAATCACTACAGCTCTGATTCCCAGCTCTCAGCTGGTCTTACTCCTGCAACCTTAGAAGATGGCAAAGCACTTATAGGAAAGAAAAAGATCCTCTCACCATCTCCTTCCCTGTTTTCAGGGCCCAAAGAATTGTTGGAGAATATCTCACCAGGTCCCTTGAGCAGGAGAAATCATGCACTTTTAGAAAGGCGTGGTTCAGGAGCTTTCCCTTTAGATCACAATGTTACGCAAGCCAGACCAGGATTTCTCCCACCCTTAAATGTGAATCCCCATCCCCCCATCTCAGACATCAATGTCAATAATAAGATTTCCAGTCTCCTTTCTTGTGGCCAAAAAGTGCTTATGCCAACAGTTCCTATGTACCCCAAAGAATTCAAAAGTAAAAAAATGTTGTTGAGGAGACAATCATTGCAAACAGAACAAATTAAGCAATTAGTAAATTTTTAAGAGATGGCTAGAAATCACATTTTGTTCAAATGTCTATATCATAGAAATACAGAACCAGAGAAGAAATCTCAAATGTTCATCTTCTAAAATCTTATAATTGGTTAGTCCATAATTGTTGGAGGTGTCAAAATATACTGTGTATTCTACTAGGCATTGTGAACACACAAATAATACGTAGTTCTGCTAAGGAAATTCTCTCAAACAAAATTAAATCTATACTTCTCAAAACCTCTAATATTTAACAACCTTCATATGGTCTAAGTTTTTAATTTAAAAAAAATCAGCAAAAGAAAGCCACATATGTTGAAGATGACTTTAAAATTTTGTTTAGATTTTTTCAGATATTTTATTAGGAAACCCTGCGTTCAAATCAATAAACATTTTTAACATTATAAATCAATAAATAAGATTGTAATTTTCTGTGATGCCAAAAGCACAAAAAAAAGTGACAGCTATAAAATGTTCTATGATCAATAAGCCAAAGGTACAAAGCCTAAGTCATAAAGAAAGAATGAACTAATCCTTAAAAAATGTTGACTACAGGTAGGAGAAATCTAATTAAAATTAAAAATTCTTTTTCTAATTACAAATTCAAAAAGGCCAACTTATCATAGTAGACTAGGCAACCAATATTCGTGTTGTCAGCTTAATGCCAAGTGACAGATCAGTTTTACAAGCTAGTAACAATCTATGTGAAGTGTTGGTGTGCTATGTTTTGCTTTGTTTTATTTTGGTTTTAATGTAATTTCATGACATTCTCTCTCCATATTTTAATTCCTATTATTTTTTAAAGCCTTGTTATACCAACAACATGATAAAGCAAAAGTTTAAAAGCATTCCTCTTCACTTATATCAAATTATTCTTGTCAATCTAAAGACACACAAAACAAAAAAAATGGGGATTAGAAACTATATGCTTGCTTCATTAAAAAAAAAAGCTGATTATTAGATTATCTTAGGTTAGCTAAAATTAAGAAAGCCAATAGAAACTTAATTACAAAATATACTAAATATTTGATCAGGATTAAACAGTATTTTTAAATTTCTAATGTGTAATCATTAGACATTTATATAATAAGAATAATGAGGATAATTTCCTTAGCGTGACATTCCGATCACCTAGTATTTAGGACCTATGAATAACATCTAATGAAATAAATGAATACCATGCTACTATCATAAGATGTTATAAAATGACTATACTATCTATATGATTTCAAAATGTGTTTATGCAAAGAATCCTCATCTCAACATGGCAGTTTTACAACAATGAATAAATTAAATTATACAAAACCTGAGTGTATTAATTTGATGACTATCATATACAACTTTATTTCTTTGCCCATTAGTAGGGGAGATCCTAACAATTGGCATGATGCTTTTCTCGGTAATTTGATATAAGCAAGTTGTAACGTACATGGTGTTTACTTTCTTGTGGCTTTTATTTGAAAAAATAATTGGAGGTTTTCCATTTAATGTTTTGAAGAACAATCATGTAAATTACATTAGAAATATTTTTTGATTCACAACTTAGAATTGTATCTGATGTTTCTAGGTAGCTAAACCCTTTTCGTAAGTTTTAATATTGAGAAAAGTGCTTGGCTTTGAGGTGTAAGGATACAATTCGGAAAAATATACAAAAAGATTAGTTCATAAACAAAATTGTATCAATAAAGGTTTTAAATGTTATTTTGATTATCATTGATTTTAATTTTTTCAAATACTAATGATAACTATTTCAACATAATCTCAGGAGAAACTGCTACATATTACTTTGAGTAAATAGAAAACTAAGAAAGAATAACTTTTGTTGCAATTCACATCCTAATGTGCAAAAAATATTTAATAGGATTAAACTTTGTTGAAGGTCATATTTATTTTATTTTTTTAATGTTTATTTCTTTTTGAGAGAGAGAAAGTGAGAGCGAGAGAGGCAGAGCGTGAGCAGGAGAAGGACAAGGAGAGAGGGAGACACAGAATCCAAAGCAGGCTCCAGGTCCTGAGATGTCAGCACAGCAGATGGAGCTCACGAACCTGGAGATCATGATCTGAGCCGAAGTCAGATGCTTAACCGATTGAGCTACCCAGGTGCCCCCATTGAAGGACATATTCAGAAGAGCTTTTAGTCTCCCATTAATCCTAAAAACATGTTAGGGGCTAAGGTTGCTTAAGTTAGTTTGCAAAGCCATCATGTGGGACTTTTCCCTCTATGAAGTGGACTATATCACTGGGATCCTAATGGTAAGTCACAGATATTTGCAACAGGAATCAGATATGCATATTTTAACTTAACATAAAAGTTTATGATTTAACTTTATGAGACAAAAATAAATTTAATGTGCAGTGATCTCTCAACCAGGGACATTTATTTTATTATTATTTTTTTAAATATACTCTGGAAAACAGTGTGAAGTTCCTCAAAAAATTAAAAATAGAACTACCTTATGACCCAGCAATAGCACTGCTAGGAATTTACTCAAGGGATATAGGAGTGCTGATTTAACTTTAATTTCAAGGTATGATGACACTTCATTCATTAGTTTTACAGGTACCCTTCTTAGTTACTTGTGTCTAGGATTTCCAGAGTGTAACTAAGACTGATTCACAGCAAGGATAATTTTGGGGAGAGCATAGGGCAGTCCTAGTTACAGAGACAAGTGCTGACAGTGTCCATCCAAGCAGTGTCCAGGGAAGGTAGTGAACACCTGCCTGGCATATTCTTTGGCAGAGATGTACCCATCAGTTATCCAGTACGTGAACCTTTTAAAATTTCAAATGATAAAACTAACTACTCTTCTTCTGATAAAATATTCACTATGTAGCCTTTTATTTGATTCCCATTTCGCTTGTTTAAAAGACGGAATAGGAAAAAAATGGGGCACCTGGGTGACTCCGTTGGTTAAATGTATGACTCTTGATTTCGGCTCAGGTCATGATCTCATGGTCCATGAGATCAAGCCCCAAGTAGGGCACTGTGCTGACAGCAGAGAGCCTGGTTGGGATTCTCTCTCTCCCTCTCTCTGCCCCTTCCCTGCTTATGCACAGGCACATACAGTCTCTCAAATAAATATTAAAAAAAAAAAAAAAGGAAGGAATGAGTCTGTTAGGATGATGACAATTGTATTAATCATGTTTTTGTTTTTAAATTTTGTTTATTTTCTGATGTTTTAATATCCTGGGGCCTTGCTGACCCTGGAGGGACTGCCCCTCCCAGGGTTAGCTAATCCCTAGAGAGAGAAGATAACTTGTCTCAGAGTGTATCTTAGGCATGCAAATCATATGTAATCCAGAATCCATATATTCCAAATATCTCCGTTATCAGGCGCTCACAGGGCTCTCCTACTCAGGGCAACTACCCCCCTGCCCTAATCAAGTCAGGGTCGGATACCACACAACCAGAGATAGCTGCTACACCCCAGAAACCACGGAAATTATTCCAACCAGCCAATCCTAAGCCTGCTTACCCTGCCTCACTCATTCATAGAGAAAACCATAATAAAGGGTTTTTCCCAAGTTTTCCCCTCACTCCTCCACCTCCAGGCAGACCCTGGTTCTTTCCGACATGGGCCCTATGTGATATAGAATGCCTGCTTCCTCTTGGGAACTGTAAGTAACAAACTATATTTTAAGTATAACTGTCTCCTGATCTGTTGGCCTCAACATATGTGAGTAAAAATAAAACCTACATTTTAAAACAAGGAGGCATGGTCTTCGTGGAAGTCACAATTCTTAAATAATATTTGAGTTTATCTAGCCTTGTTTAGTGCCAATATTCCTTAGCTCTGTCACATTTCTAGGTCATTTCTAAGTCTCCAAGCTAAGAGGACCAGATCATGGGCCATAGTAAATCCACTAAATTTAGTGGAGCTCCCATTGGCCTTTCCATGGTGACATCCTATCTCCTTCTATACCTTCTTTGAATGTCTACAGTTCTTTTGTTTTTAAGTTTATTTATTTATTTAAATAATCTCTATACCCAATGTGGGGCTTGAACTCATGACCCTGAGAACAAGAGATACACACTCCCCCCTGCGCTTGACTAAGCCAGCCAGTTCCCCCTGAATGTCTATATTTCTTTTTTTTTTTTTTTTAATGTTTATTTACTCTTGAGACAGAGAGAGACAGAGAGCAAGCAGGGGAAGGGCAGAGACAGAGGGAGACATAGAATCTGAAGCAGGGTCCAGGCTCTAAGCTGTCAGCACAGAGCCTGATGTGGGGCTCCAACCCATGAACCGTGAGATCATTACCTGAGCTGAAGTCAGATGCTTACCCAACTGAGCCAACCAGGTGCCCCATGAATGTCTATATTGCTTAAAGGGAAGGTCAGGAGAGGAAAACCTGGCAAGAGTAGCTAACACAACAAATCCCAAGAAAAACAATTTAACAGAATTTCATTTAGCTGAAACATTGAATCAAAATACAAGGATCATGAGTAGGCTACATTTAGGTTTTGAAAATCAACTGCTTGTTTAAGGTTAGAAAGTCAATAATTTACATGGAAAAATTCTAGCAGTTTTTTTTTAATTTTTTTAAATGTTTTATTTATTTTTGATACAGAGAGAGACAGAGCATGAGAGGGGGAGGGGCAGAGAGAGAAGGAGACACAGAACCGGAAGCAGGCTCCAGGCTCTGAGCTAGCTGTCAGCACAGAGCCTGACGCGGGGCTCAAACCCACAAACGTGAGATCTGACCTGAGCCAAAGCTGAGGCTTAACCAACTGAGCCACCCAGGCACTCTAATAGTTTTTAGTTAAATACTAACTTAACAAGTTTGTCAGGACTGCTAACAGGGCTAAGACTATATTATTAGAAGATTAACCAGTTTCTTCTACTGAATCTTACCACTGATACAGCAAATCTGAAATAGTTTTTTAATTCTAGATACCACACCTTACAGTATATATATATATAAGAAGATAAAGATAATAAAAAGTCTAGGAAAAAAAACTTTAAAAGAGGTGAAAGAATTGATATCATTTACCCTGAAGATGAAAGACTCAGTTCAGATTAAACAGCTGATCTTAAACACTGAAGGGACTGAAACACTGACTTCAGAATCTTCCAAATTAAGATAAACTGGGACCATAAAATTTAATTTACAGAAATATACCAACTCTTTAGTTCCTAGAGCAGTCAATCTATGGAAAAGTCTGTCCAAGGAAGATATGAACCACCATTTATTGGAAATAGGGAGAGGATGGATAGTAATCAGAGATTTAACGAGATTCCTTTTAATGAAAATCTTTAAAGTCTTTTTGACTAGGTAGTTCTTTGAGACAGTCCTTATGTATTAACAATTCCAGATTCAGTGGCAAAAGTTGATGACTAATGGTTGAAGTTACATTTTCAGACTTCAATCACACCTACATGACTTCTTAGTTTTATTTTCATAGTCAATAAAATTGGTTAGAGTGATAGAAATTTAAATTTTGATGGTCAGGCCAAAACATTTTCCAGAGGGTCTTCTTGTCTATTTCAAAGCAAAAAAAAAATTGCTATCACTGCAACTTTGAGTCCTATTAATACGGAGAAGTTGGGACACGTGGGTGGCTAAGTCGATTGAGCATCCAGCTCTTGATTTCAGCTGAGGTCATGATCTCGCAGTTTCTGAGATGGAGTCTCACACTGGGGTCTGCAATTACAACACAGAGCCTGCTTAGGATTCTCTCTCTCTCCTTCTCTCTCTCTCTCTCTCTCTCTCTCCCCATCCCCAGCTCATGCATTCTCCCTCTCTCTCTCTTTCTCTCTCTTAAAATAAAAGAAACATTTTTGAACACCTGGAAAACTTTAAAAATGTTAATTCTTTTAAGATAACAACAAACCCATACATATTAGCATAAATAACTACATTTTCCAAAACATACTTAGTGAATAGTGGTATTTGTTTTATGGTTTCACAAATCCCTTTAATGCTTGGCATTATAGAAAACACATGCATTCTCCTGTTTCTGCTTCAATCTGTTGTAATATGTTGTTTTAGTTGAAGCATATGAAGAATATATGGCTTCACACAAATGTGTAACTGGAAAAGGAAGAAATAACTTCATAGACTTTTCAGATAATTGTGGATAGTCTTGTTTCATACAATACTCAAACTTGTGGGGCGCCTGGGTGGCTCAGTCGGTTAAGTGTCCAACTTTGGCTCAGGTCATGATCTCACAGTTCATGGGTTCGAGCCCTGCGTCAGGCTCTGTGCTGATACCTCGGAGCCTGGAGCCCCTTTTGGATTCTGTGTCTCCCTCTCTCTCTCTCTCTGACCCTCCCCTGATCGTGCTTCTCTTTCTGTCTCTCAAAAATTGATAAAATGTTAAAAAAATTTTTTTTAAATACTCAAACTTGTGTAAGTGGTAGTTTCTTAAAAGGTGAGCTATAATGTGGAAACTGAAACCACATCAATGAATTTCATATTCTATTATACTACACATTTCACTGTTCTGTCTTGCAATTTGAATGGATTCCTTACTCATGCAAGGTTTTATATCATGGACTAGCTATGAATCTTTGAGTTAGGCAGATATTCCAAATGTTGACACATTTTATTATGTTATATTAAATTACATTAAAAATAACACTTATTAATATTACCACTGATATCAAAGAAAAGTCTTTAAGCACTGGGAATTGTCAAGCTCACAATGATGAATTCAAGTTTACTCAAATTCTAATTTTTCATGTAAAAGCTCAGGTTTTGTAATTGGCAACAGATACTGTCAGTTGTTCTCCTTGAAGTGACAGACTTGCTTTGTTCATTTTTGAGAAAACATTTGCCAAATACCCAAGACTGAATAACTATCTGTCAGTTGTTCTTTCAAGTAAATATTTCTTTCCATGAGAAAAAGTGATGAGCTCTTTTTGCAACATGTGCTTTTCTTCAGGACAACCACTGAATTTCAGTATAGAGCAGAACCATTCCGTGTTTACCTCCCATTTTGTCACACAGACTATTAGAAGATGCAAGATGTTAATTAATGCTAAAATTAATAATTTTTGCTGAATCATTGATACTTCTAAGTCTTCTTTTTTCCTTCTTAATATCAGCATGTGGCAGTGGAGAATATGATCACTAACTGATGCCCTGAACTTGATTTATACTAAGGCATCAATAATTTAACCCACCAATGTTCTTCCAATGTCAGTGTAAATGTCAACATGAGACAAGCTGTTATTTGTGAAATAATAACAATTTCACAAATGGTTTTGACCTGATGAGTCTCCTAAAAGTGTCTGAGGGGAACGGAAGGGTTTGTGGGCCACACTATAATAACAACTGGTCTAAGAAAATTACTGAGATTTTGTGTTACCCATCCTGTCCATCCATCTATCCATTCCATTTGTTAAGGGCCATTCTGACTAGACATCATATAAAGATTAATAGTTTCTTCCTCTAAAACACACAACTGAGAACAAAACACAAACCTGTAAAATATAATCCAGCAGAGAAGGGACCTCAGGAGAAAGCCCACACATCTGCCTAGGGAAGTCACAAAAGACTCCTTAAAGGAACAGTGGATTACAGGCTGAGCTCAATAGACTGTGAAGAGGTCAGTCTTTCTACTTTATTCCAGAGTTGTTTATTAGCTCTTAAATTCACAAAGTAGCAACAGACTCTCACCATCAATATTTCAGTTAGGATTTTCAAACTCTTACTACATTCTTTGACCCCAAGAAAAAGAAAGAAGAAAAAGGCAATGACCAGCCTTAATGAACATTCTGTAGCAGCCAGCAAGCCTAGAAGAGTTCGACCACCAGATTTAGTCAGACTGATTCCTTTCATGGGCAGAAGCATAGAAACAAGAACCTCCCTTGTTTCAGGAGGCTGAGTAGGCCCCTTTCCAGCCCTGCCTGTTTTCTCTCTTCACTGACAGTGGGACTGTGGAAATAGCTACATTATTTAAAATTATGGAATAGTTAGAATATGTAGTAAGGTAGCAATTACTTAGGGGACCTTTAAGAAACTGGTCCAGTTAATTCAAAAAAGAGCATCATTTCTAAAGTTAGAGCAGGAGCTGAGTAAGGTAAGGGGGCGGGCAGATTGGGTTTTTAAGCTTTCTTTCCAAGCTGGTATAAAGGAGAAATATCAACACATAACCGAGAAGTATAGCTACACCTGGCCTCTGTCCTATCCTGTTTGGGTTAGTAGCACCACCTGACCCTCTGTTACCAAGCAAAAAATACATTCACAGTGCGCTCATTTGGTTAAGCGTCTGGCTTTTTGACTCAGGTCATGATCTTACAGTTTGTGGGTTCGAGCCCTGTGTTGGGCTCTGTGCTGACAGCTCAGAGCCTGGAGCCAGCTTCAGAGTCTCTGTCTCCCTCTCTCCCTGTCCCTCCCCCACTCACACTCTGTTTCCCTCTCAAAAATAAACAGTAAAGAAAAAATTTTAATTGAAAAAAATACATTCACCAGATTCTTCCCTCTCTCCCATACTCTCCATTCAACTAGTTTAAAAACTTTTACAAATTCTTCATTTGTAACCTCTTTCCTCTGTCTCTTGAACATTTTCATCCACTTTTGTTTCCACCTTAATTCAGGGCTTCATCTCCTTTCACTTCAAGAATTCCAAGTCTTCTTGTGCCATTGTAAACACCTTTCTAATACTCAAAACTGATATTAAAGCTTCCCTACTTAAAATGGTACAGTGATTCCTATGGCCTAAGAGGAAAGGAGCCAGCTTCTCGTCTCAGAAAATGAATCTGGCCCCTGCCTAAGTGCTCAGCCTCATAGTACAGTGCCTTTATAAACTTTTTGAACAGGTCAAATCAGTCTCTTCCCCCACTTAGAGTTCCTTTGCTCATGTGCCTCTCTGTCTGAAAGACCCTTTCCTCTCTTACTCTACCTGCTGAATCTTACTCATCATTCAGTGCTCTCTCTCAATTAGAACAAAATGCTGTCTGTTGCCACAACCTGGTGTAAGTTCCATCACAGAAGTTATAGCAAATACCCAACTTGTCTAGAGTCCTCTCTCCCCTGCCTGAATGTTAAGATCCTTGAGGTAGAAATAATTTCTGAATCACTTGCACAGCCTCAGCCCATATGACACCAATTAAATGCCTACCTCTTCCCTCCTCTCAGTATTCCTACTAAGCCCTGAAGACACAAGTGACTAGACAAATTGAGGTCCTTGGCCAAAGTATAGCAAATTCAAAGGAGAGAGAGAAATAACCACAGCCACGAGTAAAAGAATGATATCGGTGTGGAACACTAGACACTCGAACAACGATCCTGAGCTCCTGCTGCTGAGGTCCCAAGTGCTCCTGAGTCCTGCCCTGCTTCTTCCAAGACCTGGTTATCAGGTGGTCTTGGTTTCATTTATTTATTATACTCCCACTTTCTAGATAAAAAGTTCTTCAGTACTACTATCTTCATCCTTCTATCATTCAACTTTTCCTTGCATTGATTCACGAATTTAAGACTATTAGCAGATTGTAGGCTCTTACTAGGCTGGCTCATATCTTAAATTTCAAGGTGAGAGACAGGGCATTTTTCTATATATTTACTAGGTACTTAATTTTTATCATTACAAGGAAAAAAATCTAAAACCCTAACTCCAACAAACAAACAAATAAGCAACCTGTTATAAATAAGCTTTAACAACTTCCCAGTTGTAAATGAGTATATATCTAATTAGTAATTACATCACTTTTAGAGAGTCATAATCAACAGTACTTTTTAAAGCCCTGATTTTTTTTGACAGTTGGATCTCATACCAAAGTCTCTTCTAGGACTAGGATTGCTCTGCCAGGCTTGGGAAATAGTGCTTAGATGCCATGAGTTCTCAACACCAATACATTAGACTTGAGAACCTGGAGGGGAAAAATAGTTACACTTATTCTGTGTCTAGGAACTTCTTCCCAAATATTTTCCTATGTATACAAATGCACACAAAGTCATATAATTGTACATAAATAGTACGATACCAGACATCTGTTTTGCAGCCTGCAAGATATTATAACATCTTTCCATACTAATAAATGTAGACTCTCAGTGTTCATATATTATTGTATTACATTCTTCCACATTAAGGCTTTTTTGTCATCATTATTTATTAACCAAGTAACGAAGTGCCTGTTCTTTTGTCCATTTTTAATTGGGTTGTTAAGCTTCTTTTTAAAAATCAATGTATAGGAGTTTTCCAAATATTTTGAGTATGAAACCTTTGTTAGATATGTATTAATGGAGTCTTTTGATGAGAAGTGTTAAATTTTGATAAAGCCCATTAACCTATTTTCTTTTTTTTTTTAATGTTTTATTTATTTTCGAGAGAGACAGTGAGCAAGAGAAGGGAGAAGAGGGAGGGGGACCCACAGCAGGCTCTGCACTGACAGCAATGAGGCCCATGCAGGGCCGGAGCTCAGCCACCGTGAGATCATGACTTGAGCCAAAGCTGGATGCTCAACCAAATAAGCCACCCAGGTGCCC
This sequence comes from Suricata suricatta, assembly GCF_006229205.1. Taxonomy (NCBI): domain Eukaryota; kingdom Metazoa; phylum Chordata; class Mammalia; order Carnivora; family Herpestidae; genus Suricata; species Suricata suricatta. The sequence continues at coordinate 57,216,923 of NC_043705.1, read as the reverse complement.
CAATCGATTCTTTCTTTTATGATTAGTGTTGTGTTATGAGAAATCATTGCCTTGGATGTGGGGGAAATAGAAAAAAATTGGAAACATCTGACAATTTTATATGTCAATTATACCTCTATAAAGCTGTAATTAAAAAAAGAAATCGGGGCGCCTGGGTGGCTCAGTCGATTGCGCCTCCGACTTCAGCTCAGGTCAGATCTCACATTCGTGGGTTCGAGTCCCGCGTCAGGCTCTGTGCTGACAGCTAGCTCAGAGCCTGGAGCCTGCTTCCGGTTCTGTGTCTCCCTCTCTCTCTAATCCTCCCCCTCTCATGCTCTGTCTCTCTCTGTATCAAAAATAAATAAAACATTAAAAAAAAAAGAAAGAAATCGTTGCCTACTCCAAAGTCATGAAAACATTCTCCTTCATTTTCTTCTAACTGCTTAATTCTAGCTTTCACATTTGGACCTAAGACTCAACTCAAATTATTATTTGTGTTATGATATGAAGCAGGGATCAAAGTCATTTTTTTCATGTGAATATCCATTAAAAATTTATTTTCAATAGCATACATTTTATAATTCCCTTACGTATTTTTTGTTCCCACAATTTAAAATATGGCTTTAAATATTAGTGTAAATGATACTTGGCTGATTTCTCAAAATAAAAGAGTTTTTCCTGAAGATTAATATTTTTAAAACTATTACCAAGGGTCAGATAATCAAGTAGCAAAAATAATCTTCTGGACAAAGAATTTTATTTAAAACCTCATTAAAATACAGTTCATTTATAGATTCAACTCTATAAAAGTAAAGCATGGTCATTTTAGAAAATTTATAAACTAAGCATTACATTTTACCATAGTTTTGTTATTTTTTGTTGCTAAAATTTTATAATTATAAAATTCTATCTTTTGCTTTTGGCAAACAACCATAGAAAGTGAAGTTTTAGGTGTTATTTGACAAATAGCACTGCATTTAGTTGGAGCTAAAATTTAAAGCGGAAATAGAATTGTCTTCTTAAATACCTGTACGTCTACAATGTTCCCTGTTGCACCCCATACTGTATCTATCTAAAATGGATACGATTATATGACAAATCTAGAAGAAGAGAACTGTCTGTTGAGTACTTACTATGTGTTGAGCCCTGAGCTAGATCCCTCTATTACATGAATCTCAATCTTCATAACAACTACAAGAACACCCTCATTTTCCCTCCATTTTAGAGATAAGGAAATCAAGATTCAATGAGGTTAAATATTTCCCAAAATCTACACCTAGTACGGGACTGTATAGCGAGTAGGGCTGTACGGGAAGTCTGTGTGAATCCAAAACCCAAGCTATTTTCACTATATACCACTTTATTCTCTGGGAGAAAATGACTGATAAGCCAAGGCAAACTACACATCTTAGGACATTCATTGGAAAGTTTCTTTTCAACAAATGAAAGAAGTAACATGTTTTTCTGAATATCTTGCTCAAGACTAAGCCACATACTATAAAGGACAGTTAGGAATGCACCCTTACCATGAAGGGCTTTATAACCTAGCTGAGGAAATATAACTAACATGTATGACATAATTAGTGAACAATATTAAATAGTTAAAATTGTTAAGGGAAGATCTGGAGACCACTGTTGTTGCAGGCATTTTTTGAAATGAAGAACTGCAGGCCACTGAGTTGATTTTTAGAGTGGGCTACATTATGGAGGGTCTTTTAAGAGTAAAATTCAATAAACCTGCATTTAAGAGGCCCCTGGAGACTTCTAATTTGGCAAGAGGTGCTTACAAAGGCTTTCTTTAGCAGAGATACTCAGGGCATCTCTGAGTAGAGTGTGAACAATGAAGTCATGAAGAACAAGTTTTTGAAGTTCTAGCAGTAAAATAAGGGCTTGAACTAAGGTGGTGCTGGTGAGAAATGAAAATCAAATGATGTGTCAGTAGGATGAAAATTCTGCTCTCTGGTAGTATTGTGCTCACAATAGACAAATATTATGATTGAAATAAAGAATACAAAACACATATGTAGTTGTCAGCATGCTCCCAACAATAGGGAAATGCTAGGTCCATCTAATTTAATCTATATTGTTTTCAGTAAGTGGATTTCATTCTGTCATGAGAATGATGCTCACCTGTGTGCAAGTTAGAACATTCTTAAAGCCCTATTACTCTTCCATGATTTCTGAAATAACCAGTCTCCAGGAAAAAGGAAAGAGGGTGCCATAGTTTTGTGGAATCTCTGTAATACAAGTGCCAACAAAATGTGATTTATATCCAAGCTATAACATGTAAATTCTTTCAATATATCACAATTATATTTTATAAAGGGTTTTAAAGCATAATTTCCTAAATTATTATTAGACTAGGCCCACTGAAATATCTTCTTTACAAATCTTTTTTTTAAATAGAGAAAGACACAGCACAAGGAAGAGGCAGAGAGCAACAGAAGCTGGCTCCAGGCTCTGAGCTGTCAGCATAGAGCCTGATGTGGGGCTTGAACCCATGAGCTGTGAGATCATGAGTCAAAGTCAGACACTTAACTGACTGAGCCACCCAGGCATCTCTCTTCCTTCCAAATATTTTAAGTAAGTACAGTATCATAAAGATATATGCCTAATAAAGTAGGAACTAAGTGTACTTGATTAGATGATGTGGAACATAAATCAATCATTATAATGTATATGGTAATTAATTCAGACCAAAGCAGGGGATTATGAAACCAAAACATGAAATAACTTAGAAGGATCTTCTTAGAGATTAACTTTGACTCCAATGGCTTGTTTAAATTCATGGTTTTGTGGTTCCAAGATGTCATAGAAAACTTGTTTTTTGTCAAAATGGTCTCTAATGCAAAGTAAATCTTCAATGGAACAGTTATCATTTTTCCCAGTCCAAATAGTCAGGCTGTACCTGCATTAAAATAAAACAGAATTATATAGTGAAAAGTAAAAGATAAGAAACAGTGATGAGGAATTCCAATAAGCCTAAAAATAGTTACTCTCATTTATCTTTAACCCAAATTCACACAGACAAAAAAATTAATTAGCAGTGCTGGAACATACAGTTCCTGTTCCATTCCTTCATCAACATCAAAAGGACTATAGAGAAAAAAAACTTCACATTGCTGTCATCTAAATTAGGTAACTGCTATATCTGAGTTACAGGAATGTTAAATGGCTTCGGAAACCCAGACTGGTAACACTGAAAATGGGCCAAATTTTGGACAAAAAAACTAAAGAGACTGTATTGCTGATCAAGGAATCTGTTCCCTACACAAAAGCTACAGCTCTAACTTGGGTTTTTTCAGCAGGCTGGGTAGAGTCAAAAGCATGACTGCAAAGGACTATGAAAAGATGTAAATGTCACTGATATTACTAACATTCATACACACTTATAAGTGGCCCTGCTCTCCCTTCTGCGAGGGTTTATATGAGATTAAAAAATGCCAAGAGATGTCACTAAGGATGCCAAACAGAACAAATTTAGATCTATTTCTTGAGTTAAGAAAACAATAATAACATATGCAGATTTATTATGAATGTTAAGAATATATTCAGAATTTTAATGTTATTTAAATTGTGTATTCTTTCAGTAGACATTACTGCTATTACAATACTCCTCTTGCAGGGTGCCTTAGTTGCTGAGTTGGTTAAGCATCCAGCTCTTGATTTCAGCTCAGGTCATGATCTCACAGTTCAGGGGATCAAGCCCCACATTTAGGCTCTGTGCTAGCAGCATGGAGCCTGTTTGGGATTCTCTCCCCGCCCCCCTCTGCCCCTTCCTTGCACAGGCTCACTCTCACTCTCTCTCAAAATAAATAAAGTTAAAAATCTCTTAAAAAACCACAATACTCCTATTGCATCAGAGTCTAAGAAAATGCAAAGCTGGTAAGTAGTTTTCTCCATAAACATGTTGGAATCCTGGAAAAAAATCTCCAAAGCACCTCTTCTACTACTAATAAGAAATAATCTAACCAAAGCATATGTTCTTGCTATGTTGACCTATTCCTCTCCTTAAGGATGGTGACACATTCTGGAAGTGTAAAAGAGAAAAGTATTTTGAATTTTATTCTGCAGAAGCATTATGTGGCAAACCAAAAAGAAATTTTAAACTACAGGTGAGGACACACACACACACACACACACACACACACACACACACAGGAGAATTACTTTAAAACCTATATTTTTAAAACTTACCAAGACTGGATAAGAAAGAAATTAAAAATCTAGCTAGATCAATTACTAGTAAAGAAACTGAATCAGTAATTAAAAACTTCTTAATGACAAAAAGCCCAGGACCAGGTGGCTTCACTGGTGAATTTTCCAAACATTTAAAGAATTAACACCAAATCATCTCCAACTTTTCCAAATAACTGAAGAGCTGGAAACAATTCCAAATTTGTTTGATAAGATCAACATATCCTGACACCAAAACTAGAAAAGGACACTATAGAAAACTATAAACCAATATCCATGATGAATATAGATGAAAAATTCTCAGTAAAATACTACCAAATTGAATTGTGCCACACAATAAGGAAATCATACACCATGATCAAGTGGGATTCAACTCTGTGATGCAAAGATAGTTCAACACACACAAAGCAATCAATGTTATATGTCACATTTAATAGAATGAAATAAAAGAATCATACGATCATTTCAGTAAGTACAAAAAAGCATCTGACAAAATTCAACACCCTCTCATGATAAAAAAAAAAAACACTCAGTAAATTAGGCTCAGAAGGAACATATCTCAACATAATAAAGGCCAATTATGACAAGTCCACAGCTAATACCATGCTCAGTGGTGACAGGATAAAGACTTTTCCTCTAAGATCAGGAACAAGACTAGGATGCCCATTCTCACCACTCCTACTGAGCACAGGAGAAGACCTAGCTACAGCAATCTGGCAAGGAAAAGAAGTAAAAGCTGTAAGAATTAGAAAGAAAGAAGTAAAATTTTCTCTGCAGATGACATGCTTTTTATACATAGATTTTGTATAAAGACTCAACTAAAAATCTGTTAGATCTAATCAATGAATTCAGTAAAGTTGCCAGATACAAAATTAACATACAAAAAAATCAGTAGCATTTTTATACATTAACAGTGAAATTTCTGAAAAATAAAGAAATTGATCTCATTTACAATAGCATCAAAAATAATAAGACATAGGACTAGATTTAACCAGGAAATGAAAGATTTTTATGCTGAAAACTATAAGACATTGATGAAAGAAATCAAAGAACCCACAAATAAATGGAAAGGTATCCTGTCTTCACATATTGGAAGAATTTATATTATTAAAATGTTAATCCTACCAAAAGATTTAATGCAATCCCTATCAAGATTCCAATGGCATTTTTTTACAGAAGTAGAAAAAAAATCTCTTAAAATTTATATGGAACCACAAAAGATCCTGAATAGCCAAAGAGATCTTGAAAAAGAAGAATAAAGCAGGAAGCATTATAGTTCCTGATTTCAAGTTATACTATGAAGCAATAGTCACCAAAACAGTTGGTATTGGCGTAAAACCAGACAAATAGACCAACAGAATAGAATAAAGGGCCTAAAAATGAACCCAAGTAAACTGATCCAATAGTATTTGACAAGGAGCCAAGAATATTCAATGGAGAAAACAACAGTCTCTTCAGTATATGGTGCTGGGATAATTGGATAATCACATGTAAACGAACTAAATTGAACCTGTATCTTATATCAGTCACAAAAATTAACCTGAAATGGGTTAAAGAATTAATTATAAACCTTAAGCCACAAAACTCCTAGAAGAACACATAGGAAAAAAACTCCCTAACATAGGTCTTGGTAATGACTTTTTGGATATGACCCCTAAAGTACAAGCAACGAAGTAAAAAAATAAACAAGTGGGATTGAATCAAACGAAAAGCTTTCTACACAGCAAAAAGACACGATCAACAAATTGAAAAGACAACCTATGAAATGGTAAAAATATTTGCAAACCATATATCAGGTTAGGAGTTAATATCCAAAACACATAAAGAACAGGAAAAAAAAAAGCCTAACAGCAATAAATTATAGAAATAAAACCATTAAATAACCCAACTTAAAAATGGGGAAAGGACCCAGTGCCTGGGTGGCTTAGTAGGTTAAGCATCTGACTTCAGATCAGGACATAACATCATAATGTCATGGTTCGTGAGTTTGAGCCCCACATCAGGGTCTGTACTGACAGCTCAGAGCCTGGAGCTTTCTTTGGATTCTGTCTCCCTCTCTCTCTGCCCCTCCCCTGCTCACGCTCTGCCTCTCAAAAAATGAATGTTAAAAAAAATTTTAATACAATTTTTAAAAAATGGGGAAAGGACCTGAATAAACATTTTTCCAAAGAAGATACATGAAAGGCTAACACGTACATGAAAAGATACACTAGGGGCGCCTGGGTGGCTCCGTTGGTTAAGCATCCGGCTTCGGTTCAGGTCATAATCTCACACTTCGTACGTTTGAGCCCCATGTTAGGCTCTGTACTAATAGCTCAGAGCCTGGAGCCTGCTTCAGATTCTGTCTCTCTCTCTCTCTCTCTCTCTCTGCCCCTCCCCACTCATGCTCTGTCTCTCTCTATCTTTCAAAAACAAATAAATGTGGGCGGAGGAGCAGGGAGCACTGTAATCTCCACCAACCTGCAACTATCAAACTGAGAAGGATTCAAGCCACAACACTCTGATCTGCAAGAATGGGAAGTGTACACAGAGTCCTCATAGATGACAGCCTCATAGATGCCTGAGTGAGTGCAAACTGGGGCGGAGGCTGTGCGGCAGCAGCCCAACGCAGAGCCGGGGGAGGCGGCCCAGAGTGGTGGTGCAGAGCCCCGGAGCGCCGGGCTCGGAGAGGTGGCACAGGGCCGTGGAGGACTGCACGCGGAACGGCTGTGCAGAGCAGCGGAGAGCCTCGGGGAAGAGAAAGAGAAACTGAAAACGCTCAGAGTGGTCTCTGAAGAGGGAAGAAACTGAAGCCCAGGACGGAGAGACACTGCCTTCCCATATATAGCGGCTGGGTGTGGGGAGAGAAATTCGTCCCCCTCAGTGGGCTTGCTCTTCCTTGGGCCCAGCAGCTCGCCAACTCCAGGCAGAGAGAGGGAAAAGCTGGCTCCCCAGTCCCCTTACTCATTCCTGGCTAGAAAGTCGCCCACCTGTGGGAGGACATTTCATCTGGGGCAGTAGCATTAAAGTGCATGGACTAGGATTTGCAAACGAGGCAGAGCTTGGGGAAAAAAAGCAATGTGGCCTGCCCTTGGCACAGGGATATTGGACTCAAAAGAGTGGCTTGCAGCTCGTGGTCTGAGAAGGGCTTGGGGCGCCGCCATTCTTCTCAAACCACTAAGGTGGGGCCTCGGAGAGCAGCTCCTGAAACCCGACCTACCTACACCAAACCAGCCTATCTGCGCTGGAGAGCTGCCCCCTTTTATTTTCTTTTTCTTCCCCTATTTTCTTTCTTTCTTCTTTTCTCTCCCCCCCCCCCACCCCCGGAGTCTGAGAAATAGATAAATTCTTGCTATCCAGATAGATTTTCCCTTATCTCATTCTTATCTCTCACTTTACAGGTTTTATGACCTCAGACTGTCCTTTGTCTTTGGTTATTTCTGTCCCCCCCTTCCTTTTTTTCTTTTCCTTTCTTTTCTTTTCTGTTCTTTTTTTTCTTTCCCCTTTTGGCCTGCTTGTTTATTTGATTTGTCTCTGCATTTGCATGTTTTGTTCCCTGTGTCTTTGTATGTCTGTTTTCCTTTTCAGGGCTACCTCAAGAAGCAAGCCAAAGTGCATATGGGGGAGAGTCCCAAATATCACTGAGTAGGGAAATGAAATAATCAAAGGCATAACAAGAGAAACTGAGAGGCAACATTAAAAGAACATTTCTGGGAACGACAGGCCCTGGACAGTCAATGAGCATCCTTTATTAGAGCAATACTAACAGGTGCACAGTGCAAAACCAGCATTTAAAACTGACAAGAGAGAAAGCTAGCCAAAATGACAAAATGAAAGAACTCTCCTCTAAAGAAATTCCAGGAAGAAATCACAGCCACAAAACTGCTCAAAACAGACATAAGCAACATAACTGAACAATAATTTAGAACAATTGTCATAAAATTAATCGCTGGACTTGAAAAAAGCATGGAAGTCATCAGAGAAGCTATTGATACAAAGACTAGGGACCTCCAAAATAGCTCTGACAAGTTAGAAAAGGAGGGGGTGCATAATAAAATGAGGTGCATAATAAAACAGAATTGGCCACTGCACGGATTGAAGAGGCAGGGAGGAGAATAGATGAATTAGAAAACACAGTTATAGCAAAAGAGGAAGCCCAAAAAAAGAGAGAGAAATTGATACAGGAGCAGGAAAGGAGAATTCAAGAACTGAGTGATACAATCAAACGCAACAATATCCGTATCATAGGAGCTCTTGAAGAAGAAAAAAGAGAAAAAGGTCCTGAAGGGTTGCTTAATCAATTTATAGCCAAGAACTTTACCAATCTGGGGAAAGAAAAAGACATTGAAATTCAAGAGGCACATAGAACTTCCCTAAGACGTAACTTGAATTGACCTTCAGCACAACATATCATAGTGAAACTGGCAAAATATAAAGATAAAGAGAGAATTCTGAAAGCTGCTAGGGATAAAAGGGCCTAACATACAAAGGGAAACCTATCAGAGTGGTTACAGACCTATATACTGAAAGTTGGCAGGCCAGAAAGGAATGACAGGAAATCTTCAATGTGATGAAGAGAAAAAATATGCAGCCAAGAATCCTTTATCCAGTGAGCATGTCATTCAAAATTGAAGGAGAGATAAAGGTTTTCCCAAATAAAAATTGAGAGAATTCATCACCACCAAACCAGCCCTACAAGAAATCCTAAAAGGGACTCTATGAAGGAAATGTAGCAAGGAATATAAGGTAACAGAGACATCACTACAAATATGAACTCTCCAGAGAACAAAACGAATCTCAACCCATGTTATTCAATAACAACACTGAATGTAAATGGACTGAATGCGCCAATCAAATGACACAGGGTAGCAGAATGGATAAAAAAAAAACAAAATCCATCTATTTGCTGTCTACAAGAGAGTCATATTAGACCTGAAGACACCTTCAGATTGAAAGTAAGGGGATAGAGAAATATCTATCATGCAACTGCAAGTCAAAAGAAAGCCAGAGTAGCCATACTTCTATCAGACAAACTGGACTTTAAAGTAAAGGCAATAACAAAAGATGAAGGACATTATATAATCACTACAAGGTCTCTCCATCAGGAAGAGCTAACAATTATAAACATATATGTGCCGAATTTGGGAGCACCCAAATACATAAGACAATTAATCACAAACAGAAACAACCTTATTGATAAGAATGTGCTTATTGCAAGAGATTTTAATACTCCACTGAGTACTGTTCCCTGATATCAGGAAAACAACAAGGATGTCAACTCTCACCACTGTTGTTTAACATAGTACTGGAAGTCCTAGCATCAGCAATCAGACAACAAAAGGAAATAAAAGGCATCAGAATTGGCAAAGAAGAAGTCAAACTTTCACTTTTTGCAGATGACATGATACTCTACATGGAAAACCCAACTGACTCCACCAGAAGCCTATTAGAACTGATCCATGAGTTCAGCAAAGCCGCAGGGTACAAAATCAATATACAGAAATCGGTTGCATTTTTATACACCAATAATGAAGGAACAGAAAGAGAAATCAAGAAACTGATCCCATTCACAACTGCACAAAAAACCATAAAATACCTAGGAATAACCCTAACCAAAGATGTAAAAAATCTGTATGATGAAAACTATAGAAAGCTTATGAAGGAAACTGAAGAAGACACAAAGAAATGGAAAAAGATTCCGTGCTCATGGATCAGAATAAACATTGTTAAAATGTCATTATTACCCAAAGCAATCTACCCATTCAATGCAATCCCAATCAAAATTGCACCAGCATTTTTCTCAAAGCTAGAACAAACTATCTTAAAATTCGTATGGAACCACAAAAACCCCTGAATAGCCAAAGTAATGTTGAAGAAGAAAACCAAAATAGGAGACATCACAATCCCAGACTTTAGCCTCTACTACAAAGCTGTCATCATCAAGACAGTAAGGTATTGGCACAAAAACAGACACATGGACCAATGGAAAAAGAATAGAAAACCCAGAACTGGGCCCACAAATGTATAGCCAATCTATGACAAAGCAGGAAGAGTATCCAATGGAAAAAAGACAGCCTCTTTAACAGGTGGTGCTGGGAGAGCTGGACAGCAACATGCACAAGAATGAAACTAGACCACTTTCTTACACCATACACAAAAATAAACTCAAAATAGATGAAAGACCTGAATGTGAGACAAGAAACCATCAAAACCCTCGAGGAGAAAGTAGAAAACAACCTCCTTGACCTCAACCTCAGCAATTTCCTACTCGACACATCCCCAAAGGCAAGGAAATCAAGAGCAAAACTGAACTATTGAGACCTCATCAAGATAAAAAATTTCAGCACTGCAAAGGAAACAATCAAGAAAACTAATAGGCAACTGACAGAATGGGAAAAGTTAGTTGCAAATGACATATCAGATGACTGGCTAGTATCTAAAATCTACAAAGAACTCGCCAAACTCCACATACGAAACATGAATAATCCAGTGAGGAAATGGGCAGAAGACATGAACAAACACTTCTCCATAGAGGACATCCAGATGGCCAACAGGCACATGAAATGATGGTCAGTGTCACTATCATCAGGGAAACACAAATCAAAACCACACTGAAATACCACCTCACACCAGTGAGAGGGGCTAAAATGAACAAATCAAGAGACTGTAGATGCTGGCGAGGGTGTGGAGAGATGGGCACCCTCCTACACTGTTGGTGGGAATGTAAAGTACTACAGCTTCTCTGGAAAACAGTGTGCAGGTTCCTTAAAAAATTATCCGTAGAACTCCCCTATGACCCAGCAATAGCACTGCTGGGGATCTACCCAAGGAATACAGAAGTGCTGATGCATAGGGGCACATGTACCCCAATGTTCATAGCAGCACTGTCACAATAGCCAAATCATGAAAAGAGCCTAAATGTCCATCAACTGATAAATGGGTCAAGAAGATGTGGTTTATCTAGACAATGGAGTACTACATGGCAATGAGAAAGAATAAAATCTGGCCATTCGAAGCAAAGTGGATGGAACTCGAGGGTGTCATGCTAAGCGAAATAAGTCAGGCAGAGAACAGATACCATATGTTTTCACTCATAGGTCTAACAGGAGAAACCTAACGGGACCATGGGAAGGGGAAGTGGGGGGAAGAATTAGGGAGAGGGAAGGAGGCAAATCATGAGAGACTCTTGAATACTGAAAACAGAGGGCTGAAGAGGGAGGGGGAAAGGGGAAAGGGGGTGATGATCATGGAGGGGGCGCTTGTGGGTAAGATCACTGGGTGTTATAACAAAACCAACTTGACAATACACTATAAATAAAAAAACAAAAATAAATAAATGTTAAATTTTTTTAAATAAAAAAGAAAAGATCATCAGTGTCACTAGTCATTATAGAAAGGTAGATCTAAACCACAATGAAATATTATCTCATACATATTAGTATGGCCATCATCAAGAAGACATGAGATAACAAATTGGCATGGATGTTAAGAAAAGGGAACCCTTGTGCATTGTTGGTAGGATTATAAATTGGTATAGCCACTATGAAAAATAGTATAGAGGATCATCAAAAAAATAAAATAGAACTACCATATGATCCAGCAATTCTACTTCTGGGAATATATCCAAAGGAAACAAAAATAATACTTTGAAAAAAATATCTGCATCCTCATGTTCACAGCAGCATTATTTACAATAGCAAAGACATTGAAAGAATCTAAGTGTCCATTAATAGATGATGAGATAAAAAAGTTTTGGTATATTTAGATTTAAAAAAGAGCTCTACAAAGTTACTGTACCTCTTTTAATCCTCTCTCTAATATATATAATGTGGAATCAGAAAAAATTGCCTCAGGGTACCTTAAATTGTATTTATTCAAATCAATTCTCAGGTTTTATTCTTTAAGATCTTTTTATTGTGAAATAACATATATAGGAAAAACACATAAAACCATAAATATGCACTTTAAAAAATATTATAAAATGAACTCCAGTGTAACCAAAACACAAATCAAGTATGAGAGCACACCATCACCACCTTGGGAGATACCTGTATGTCACTGCATGATCATAACCTCTCCTCTTCCCTGGAGCCCTCACAACCTTGCCCTTTGTGGTAGCCATTTTCTTGCCTTTCTTTATTTACTGCCTATATATCCACGTAAACAGTACAGTTTAATTTTTGCCCATTAGTTATTTTTATATAAATGGAATCATATGGTATATAATATTTTTTTGGTCCTACTTCTTTCAGTAAATATAGTTTGTGAAATTTCTCCAAGTTGAAATATGTAGCTGAGGTTCTTTCATTTTCTTTGGAATATGCTTTAGCATTATCTACTAAAGTAGAAAATATGAGTACTTTATGACCTAGAAATTCTATTCCTAGATATTCCCTCCCTATACAACCTTTATAAATGTAGGCATATGTGAACCAGGACACGTGCGTGTGTGTGTGTGTGTGTGTGTGTGTGTGAATGTTCACAGCAGCAATCCCTGTAACAGTCAAAACCATGTAACAATCTAAATGTCATTCAATAATAAAACAAATAATAAATTGTGACATACAAATAATAGAATATATACTTCCTTGTATAGTCTCTATTAGAGCCCTTCTGAGATACAAAAATATTCTCTAACTCTGTGCCTAATCGGTTCATGCTCTTCATGGTATCTTTTGATGGGAAGAATTTCTGAATTTTAATCTATTCAAACATATCCTTTACAGCTAGTGATTTTTATATCTTAAGAATCCCCATCCCCAATGTTATGAAGATATTCTCTAGTGATATAGTCCATTAAAGCTTTGCTATTTTACCTTCAATATTTAAAAAAGACTCTGAAAGACATGTTAAGAGGGGCATCTGGGTGGTTCAGTCAGTTTAGCATCTGACTTCAGCTCAGGTCATGATCTCACATTCATGGGGTTAGGCCCCATATCAGGCTCTTGTGGAACCTGCTTTGGATTATGTGTATCCCACCACCCCACTCTCCTCTGCCCCTCCCCTGCTCAGGCTCTGCCTCTCTGTGTCTCTCAAAAAAGAAAGAAAGAAAGAAAAAGAGAGAGAGAAAGAGTGAGTGAGAGAGAGAAAGAAATAAAGAAAAAGAGAGAGAAAGAGAGAGAGAAAGAGAAAGAAAGAAAGGAAAAGAAAGAAAGAAAGAGAATGTTGTTAAGAGAATTCCAAAATTAGGAAGAAGAGAAAACAATTCAACAAAAATAAACAAAATAAAAGAGAACTAGACAGAGAAGTAGATGAACCCACTTGGTGCAAGGCCATGGAGCCCAAAACTAGGGAGTTTCAAACTGAAGGGAGTGAATAGGAGTACTTAAATGTTGTAGACTTTAGGAATTTGACTTTAATACAGTTGGGCATCTAACTCTTGATATTGACTCAGGTAATGATCTCACAGTTTGTGAGGTCCAGCCCCATGTCTATCAGCACAGAGCCTGCTTGGGATTCTCTCTCTCCCTCTCTCTGGGCCCCTCTCCTGTTCACCCTCTCTCTTTTTCTTTCTCTCTCACTGAAAATAAATAAAGTAATCCTAAAACAAATAGAAATTGCCTTGAACAGAGTGCAATATTCAAATGAGAAATTTTAGCAGACTGAATGACTTCATAGGGAGAAGGTGTGAAAACTGGGTAGTAGTAATGAAAGAAATGGGAGGCGGGAACTTCCTATTTGAACACAGTAGCCCAAAGTTAGCACTGACTCCTTTTCCCCACAGGCAGCAAAAAGAACAAAAGAATGAAAACAGAGCCCCCATCTTCAATGAAAAATTAGCCCCATCTTCAAAGAACTGAAACTACAAATTACAAAACAGGTGAAAAGTTTCCAACAGCAACAGATATTAAAACCAGATGAGTATGTAAGGAAGTGAAGAGAATTTGCCCATGTCTGTAGATTACAGAGAAAACCTATCAAAGATGCTTCTAGATGAGGGGCAGACCCTACCTAAACACTTTGCAATGGTGGGAGTGGCATCCCTGAGCTACAAACGGAGGCTTTCTTGGATTAGGTTTGGTCCCAAGAAGTTATAGAAACCAGGAAAGAGTTAACAGAGAAATGTCACAGTTGTGTATATCATACTATTTATTCCTGTGGAAACTCAAAATTTTAAATGTAAGCTATAGATTAGATTCTACTCAGAGATACTACAACTGCCTACCTCTATTGACTGGGAAAAGTTAAAGGCTCAACAAAGAACTCTCTAGGTCATAAGAAGCATAGTTTTGATTCCTCCACAATACATGTACTTTGGGCAAGTAGCCTATCCAGAAAAAAATAAGATGACTTTCTCTAAAGTGCAGTAATTGAGGCACCTGGGTGGCTCAATCAGTAAAGCATTCAACTTCAGCTGAGGTTATAATCTCACGATTCTTGGGTTCAAGCTCCACATTGGGCTCTGCACTGACAGCACAGAGCCTAATTGGATTCTCTCTCTCTCTCTCTCTCTCTCTCTCTCTCTCTCTCTCTCTCTCCACCTCTATCTCTGCCCCTCCCATCCCAAATAAATAAATAAATAAACTTTAAAAAGTAAAAAAATAAAGTGCAGTAATCAAGAGTATAAGAAAAGAAAATAATAAGAATAAGTAAATGGCAGACAGAGAAATAAAAACATCATCTTTAAAAAAAAACTATCAGATATGGGGCACCTGGGTGACTCAGTCAGTTAACGTCTAACTCTTGATTTCAGCTCAGTTCATCGGCTTGAGCCCCACTGATAGTGCAGAGCCTGCTTAGGATTCTCTCTCTCCCTCTCTCTCTCTGCCCCTCCCCTGTTCATGGGCACACTTTCTCTCAAGATAAATAAACTTAAAATAAATTGAAAATAACAAAATAAAAAACTATCAGGTAGCTGAAATATATACAAAACTTAAAGCACACCACCAAGGCAGATGAAAGCCATAACCAACATTTTTTAAACAATATAACTGCTTCTTTGAAGAAAGAGCACAAAGCAGAGATATTAGCTCATGGAAGGGGTTGCAAGGCAGTACCTAAGAGATGATGTAATATTAACTGGCAGATTTTAGGAAAGAAATAGAAAACTAATAATGTTATAGAAATAAAGTGAAATCTGAAGATATACAAGGGAAAAGAGACATTGTTGAAAATATTGTAAAGGATATAGAGGACAAATTATAAAATCAAGAAAAATAAAATCCAAATAAATAAAAAGGAAAGAAAGACTAAAGAGAAAATAATAGATGCCAAAGAAAGGCAACAGAGATCTAAATCCTCATAGCTGGAATCCCTGAAAGAGAAAACATAGTTTACAAATAAAACAGAACAACTATTTCAAAATATAATTTGCAGAAATATTCCAGAAAAGACATTGTGAATCTATATACTGAAAACAACTTTCTCCATTCAGTTGTGCCCCAATAACTCCTGCCAAATCAAGACACTTAAAAGAGCAAAAATATCAACTGGCTTCACACTTTTCCACATCAACACTCAGTAGAAACCAAAGAAGCAATGTTTTCAAAATCCTCAAGGAAAAGCACTGTGAGCCAAGAATTTTAGAGTCAGCCAATTTACCATGGACTATAAAGTTCAAAGTTGGACAATAAAATAGAGACAGTGAAAATTATGTGAAAGGGGTAAGGAAATATACTGATTTTATTATTGCTCACAGGAAGAAGTTAACAGGTACCTTTAAAGAAGCAGATTAAGCATACTTTATGAAAATTACAGTAATGAACAATAAATAGGGTGAACCTCCCAAATTATTAAAATTAAAATACAAAACAAAAAAACAGCTACAGTGAAATATTTTCAGGGGCACCAGAGTAGCTCAGTTAAGTGTCTGACTCTTAATTTTGGTTCAGGTCATGATCTCACGATGATGATCTCATGGTCATGAGACTGAGCCCTGAGTGGGGCTCGATGCTAAGTGTGGAACCTGCTTAAGATTCTCTCTCACCTTCTCTCTGCTCCTCCCCTGTTCTTTCTCTCTCTCTCTCAAAAAAAAGAAATGTTTTCAATGCTTACAAAATATTAAGTACTCTAGTTTAAAAAAATGACAGAAACAAGACCAAACAACACCAGTACACCTGTCTTTTTATAAATAATGTAAGTAAGTTAAACTATTCTTTTAAAAGGCTGTTAGATTAAATTAATGGGAGTCAGGTATATAAGTATCTGATAAGAAATTTATAACAAAGAAAAGACTGCTAAAAAGAACCCCAAGGGGCTGGGTTGAAATTGAAATTTTAACATGAACTCTTGGGTTTTATCCATGTATATATACACACATAGAAATGGCTACAGACATATGCGCGCCTGGGTGGCTCACTTGGTTAAGTGTCTGACTCTTGATTTTGGCTCAGGTCATGATCTTATAGTTCATGGGATCAAGCCCCGCAATGGGCTCTGCATTGACAGCAGGCGGACCTTGCTTGGGATTCTCTCTCTCTCTCTCTCTCTCTCTCTCTCTCTCTCTCGCTCTCTCTTTCTCTCTCTCAATCCCCACCCCCCTCAAAAAAAAAACTTAAAAAGTGGTTTTAGATGTATATATTGGTGTGTGTGTGTGTGTGTGTGTACAAACACACACCATGTATACACACACACACCCACATACACACACAGACTGCATTCACACATATACACAGATAAGTATTTACCAGCTCTGTCCACTGAGATAGATGTACTAGAAGCAATGACATTCTAATAGCAATTATCATAGTAAACTCCCAGACTTCACTTTCTAAATACCATCCAGCACTATAATCAAGCAGGCATCCCTGAAGAAGTGTCCAATATGAGAATTGGGACAGGGAAAGCATCTAAGTCTCCTAAGAACACAAGCATGAGAAAAATGAGGAAAATATTGAACTGATCCCAGCTGAGAACATCTTTCATAGTAAAAGCCCTGTCATTTTTTAAGACTGTCAAGTATATGAGATTGGGAAAGACTTAAGGAATTTTCCAGACTGAGAGAGACTGATGAGACATGACAACTAAATATAATACATGTTCTCAGAACGTTTCTTGGACCCCAAGGGAAAAAGAAGCATTTTTTTTGAATGGTTAGTAAAATCTGAATGGGTCTGAGAACCTCATAGTAGTGTTATATTAATGCTGGTTTTCTGATTGGGAGGCTGCGTAGTAGTAATACAGAAGAGTGCCTTTGCTTGCTTGAGGCAGTACGCACTGGAGTACTTAAGGATAAAAAGGCATCATGCCAAAAAAAAATAGAAATAGAAAAAACCCAGAGAAATTATAGATAAATGCAGGAAAAATTGACAATTGGGGAATCTGGGTAACAGAGATGTAGTAAGCTTTTTGCAACTTTCTATAGGTTAAAAACAATTTTTTAATGACAAAAAATCAGTCTTCAAAAAAATGAATGAAAAATAAAACTATAAATTTATTTTTCAAAAACAACATAAAGTATTCAGGACAAAGACAGTGTGAATTTAGTTAAAATATCATCCAACAGACCAAGAAAACCTTTTAATAATAAACTTATAATTATCTCTTCATTAAGATAAAAGAGATATGAATAAGTGCCAAAAAATGTATCATAAACATTTTAGTTTTTTTAATGTTTATTTCTGAGAGAGAGAAACAGAGCACGAGTTGGGAAGGGGCAGAGACAGAGGGAGACACAGAATCTGAATCAGCCTCCAGGCTCTGAGCTGTCAGCACAGAGCCTGATGCAGGGCTCAAACTCATGAACTGCAAGACCATGACCTGAGCCAAAGTTGGACACTCAAACTGAGCCACGCACATGCCCCCCCCAAGAATATTTTAAAAAGCAAAAACTATGAAGGTAGAGTATTTTAATAGTTGGAGACTTTAGTTCTCTTAGTCCATAAGAGAGTAAGTGGCCAAAAATTTAAAGATTACGTATTTGCACATATTTCCAGAATGACACACTTATAAGATTTATAATAATACCATTTGTAATATCAAAGATTAGAAACAGCCTTTATGTTTACCAATAGGAAGCTCATTAAATGTATTATAGTATATACATAAATACAACGCACCTAGAAAGGAAGCTTACCTTGGAAAGAGTCCCAAGACATACTACTAATTAAAAGGAAAAAAAAGCACAGAATAGAAGAGAAGCAAGGTATATACCACTTTTGCTTTAAAAAGGTGAGAGGGGCACCTTAGTGGCTCAATTGATTAAGCATCTGTCTTTCCGACTTCAGCTCAGGTCATGATCTCATGGTTTGTGAGTTCGAGCCCTGTACCGCACTCTGTGCTGAAGATCAGAGCCTGGAGCCTGCTTCAGATTCTGCGTCTGCCTCTCTCTCTCTGCCCCTCTCCTGCTCATGCTCTCTCTCTCTCAAAAAATAAATAAACATTTTTTTTTTAATTTTAAAAGGTGGGGAAAATAAGAATCTAGCTTTGTATTCATTCTTACCTGAATAAAGAAACAACTAACTATGCTTATGTAAGAAACTAACAACTGTGTTTAGTGAAATTGGGCAGGGCTGGGTAGATGGGAAAGAAGGTTTTCACAATATAACTCTCCATTCTTTGGTTACTGAACCAGGTAAATGTATTAGTTATACAGCAAATTAAATTAAAAGTAGCTTTTTAAAGCAAACAAAAATCAAGGCATAGAGCAGTTAAATTACATAACTAATAATGTACACTAATGTGTCACATAAACTAGTAGTTTTATTCCAATAGTCATTCTCCTTTCTTACACAACAAATCCTTCTAAATTCTAAATTCTAAATAGGCACAAGACTGTAAAGAATAACAGCTACATTTCCCAGCTTCACCTGCATCTAGGTATAGGCAGATGATTAAGTTACAGCAAATAAGTTATAAGAAGAGAGGTGTGAAACTTTCCAAGTCATGCCCTTAAAGGAAAGAATTGTACCCTGAGCTTCTCTTTTTTCTCTCCTTACTACTAACAAACTCAAACAAGGCAGTAATCAATCTGACCATACAGATGAGGTCAATATCCTAAGAAAAGCGAAGCATCAAGAACAAAGGGTTCTGGGCCTTTAACACGTGGAGGCAGCACATTAGCCCTGAATTATTTACGCTTTGCCAGCTACGTAGACAGAAACAGACTTGTTTGAGCTATGGTTAATCTAGGTTTCTATTATAACAACCAAACTATACCTTCATACAACACATGAACTCATACAAGTATCTATATATATATAAGGCCCTTAATAAAACCTACAAAGTAAAATGTAGATGTTATCTGATTACAATAAACATAGAAACTATTAACAAACCCCAGGTAAAAAAAATAATTCTACCGAGATCCCTAAAAATTTCTCTTAAAACAACTTTTAAGAAAAACTCACAACTGTATAATACTTATAAATTGACAATAATGAAAACTTATACGTAAGAAACAATGGGATACTGCTAAAGCAGTGGTCAGAGAAAAAAGAATAGTCTTAAATACTTATCTGAATAAATAGAAATATCTTAACAGAAAAATGAAAATAAATAAGGGGCACCTGGGTGGCTCAGTCAGTTAAGCATCTGACCCTTGATTTCGGCTCAGGTAATAATCTGACAGTTAGTGAGAACAAACACGAGTTATCAGGGGATAATTATCAGTTATGCTATTAGCATGGAACCTACTTGGGATTCCCTCTCCCTCTCCCTCCCCCTCCCCCTCTCCCACTCCCCATTTCTCTGCCTCTCCCCAGCCCTCTCAATCGCAAAATCGCAAAATAATTAAATAAACTTGAAAAAAAATGCCTGGGTGGCTCAGTCGGTTAAGGGTCCGATTTGGCTCAGATCACAATCTCACAGTTCATGAGTTTGAGCCCCTCATCGGGCTCTGTGCTGATAGGGCAGAGCCTGCTTGGGATTCCCTCCTTCTTCTTCTCTCTTTGCCTTTCTCTATCTCTCCTTCCTTCTCAAAATAAATAAATGCAAACTTAAAAATAAACAAAGTAGGAGCACCTGGGTGGATCAGTCGGTTAAGTGCCCGGCTTCTGCTTAGGTCATGATCTCAAGTTTATGGGTTTGAGCCCTGCATCGGGCTCTGGACTAATAGCTCAGAGCCTGGAGCTTGCGTCATATACTGCCTCCCTCTCTCTCTGCCCCTCCCCAACTCACGGTCTGTCTCCCTGTCTCAAAAAATGAATAAAATTTAAAATTTTTTTTAAAAATCAAGAAATTACAAGAAGCTATAAAATAAAGCCTTACTTTAAAGTACTTATTTATTTATTTAGAGAGACAGACAGTGGGAGAATCCCAGGCAGGCTCCACACTGTTAGTGCAGAGCCTGATGCAGGACTGGAACCCATGAATCATGAACTCAGATCATGACCTGAGCTGAAACCAAGAGTCCAGAATGCTTAACTGAATAAGCCACCCTGGTATCCCACATAATTTTAAAAGAGAAAGGACAAAAAATAGTGAACTGTTAATCAAAAACATGAATAAATAAATCTAAGAGGTCGATCTTTAAAAAAAAGAATAAATCTATTTTTAGTTTAATCAAGAAATAAGAGGTAAAGCTCAAATAAATAAAATCAAAAAATAAAGACAGAAGTTTAGAGGCCAAGACCAGACCATTCCAGGACAGACCATTTTGGCACAAACATTTTTTTGAGTTAAACACAAACAAGGCCCAGCAGATATAGGAAAATCTCTTAACCTTCTCCTCAGTAGCCTGCCTGTAACAGGATGAGAGCTATTAACAGAAACTGTTCTTAACCGGAAGAAACTTATGTACATAATAGGGCAATATTTATGTTGCAAACATCTACCTTCCTGCTAATGGTCTTTCTCCCCTTTGTATCCTCAGATCCCTACCCTCCTCCTCAGCTCCTAGAAGCTTCCTGTTCCTTACAGTCTTTGAATTTTCCATGTCTGTGTAGAGTCCCCATAAGTATGCTATTAAATTTGATTTTCTCTGGTTAATCTGTGTCACATCAATTTATGTAATCCAGCTAGAAGGACCTTAAAGGAAGAGGAATACTTCCTCTCTGACAGAAGAAATTAAAAGAAAGAGAAACTATTTTAACCATCTGTGAATAAACTTCAAAACCTGGATGAAATTAGTAATTGTCTAGAAAAATATAGTATATCAAAATTGGCTCCCCACAAGATAGAAAATCAAAACAGACCATTTACCATATAATAAAAAGGCGGTACAAGTTAATCTTTCCTCAAAGCACTACATAGATGGATTACCAAATCAGGTTCAGGCCATTTCAATGTTCTGTTTTCTTTCATTTTTTTTAAGTTTATTTATTTATTTTGAGAGACAGAGTGAATGGGGGAGGGGAAAAAAGAGGGAGAAACAATCCCAAGCAGGCTCTGCACTGTCAGCACAGAGCCCGACTTGGGACTGGACATCAGTCAGGAACCATGAGATCACGACCTGAGCCAAGATCATGAGTTGGCCTCTTAACCCACTAAACCACCCAGGCACCCCTCAATGTTGTTCTTGTTTTTTAATGTCCCACAACACATAAAAAGGAATGGTCCCTAGCTTTTTTTATTGAAATGTACACGATATTTATACCTAAAACTGAGAAAGAAAAAAAGCTACAGACCAGTCTCACTTTCAAATGCAAAAATCCTAACTAAAATTTATCAGCAACATTCAACAGCATATTAAATGATCAAGTGGGGGTTATTCTGGAAATGTGAGGATAATTCAATATTATGAAATCCTACCATGATTTATTTTATTAATAGGTATTGGGAGAAAAACAAGATTATTTTCACAGAAACTGAAAAAGTATTTAGTAAAAATTCAAACCTAGGGAATGTAAAGACTTCTTTAATGTATGAATATCTGATCCCTTACTCTCTCTAACATAGTAAATTACCAACTGAGTTTTTTCTGGATGAGTTGGGAAAATTCCTTACTAGAATTCCTTACATGTCTAACATATGCATTAAGAATAGTTTTACCAGAATCTTTTCATGTTTATGCATTCAGACGTATCAAACTCTCCTTTTATGGTTACGAGAGGAAAAATTCTCTAAAGGCCTCTAAAGGGCAACCGTTTTAGATTTCCTTCAAAGTCAGCATGATTGTACATAAACTCTGTTCAAACCAAAAGCCTGATTTATGGCCTGCCGTGCATGCATTATACGTCTGGTTTCTAAATGAGAAGCCTAAAGGAAAATCATCTTATCCTTGAGATATTGATCAATGCTTCTACTCCATGCATTCATTAACATTAAAACTCATGATTTCTGCCTATACGCTAATCTATAATCTTTAACCTAACTTTTTATACGATGTCTCAGTTTCCCGTAACTTTGCACACAAGCTTCTGTGTTGAGTTGAATTGTAACTGCTTTTTGTATTTGGAGAGAGTGTGACTATTGAACTTGAAACCTTTTATTCCGGGCGTCTTGGTAGTTTCTGGTGGGATAAGCGGGTGAGAGGGAAGAAGGGGAGGTTGGGGGGCTCCTTCCCTTCAGAATATGAAATTTCTCCCACTGCCTCCTCTCCAGAGGTCTCCCAGGTGCCAGACCTAAAGGTTTTTCCTACAATGATCCTCTGATTATTTTTACTTCCCCTTGACCCATATGTTTTAACAGGATTTTAACAAACTGCACTTATTAAAAAAAAAAAAAAGTATATAACCCTGTAAACATGCTCATTCTCTGGAGCACTTTCTTCCCTGTGAATAGTGTGTTTCCCAGGTAGCTGTCCTAATTTGGGCTCAAATAAAACTCTATTTTTTAAAATTTATATATATATATTAGAGTTCTCTCTCTGGTAACTTTGTGTCAACAATAGCTCCTAGACTTTGTGCCTTAATAAGAAAGGTCTTCTTTCTGAAACTATATAAAACCTCATCATGCTTTTTCTTTATGTATTTAATGTTTGATTTTCAAGTCTTTAATTCATTTGGAATTTATTGTGGAAGAAGGATTAAGGAAAGGCGCCAGTTTTGTCTTTCCTGCAGAGTTGGCCTATTTTTCCAACACTACACTAAACTTTTATACCAATGATTTGAAATGCTAGCTTCTCATAAACTAAGTTCCACAATAGATTTGGGCTTATTTCTGGATTTTCCCTGCTGTTCTACTGACTAGTATATTAAAAAGATAGTATCAAAATTATTTCAATATTTGTAATCTTTATAATATACTTTAGTATTTAATAGTGATCCAAGTAATGTTTATTACATATTAAAATAATAAAAATTTTATACAGAAAAAAACTTCTGAATTAGGGTGGAATTCAAAGAGAAACTATTTTATCTTCATAACTTTCTGAGAATGTATAACATCATAAAAAAAGGACATTTACTACTGTGTTCAAAAACTTTTGTGAGGATCAGAGGTGAAAGACATGATATTATGTTAGTTAAGGTTAACAGAGAGCTTCATTCTAGTGAGGGAGTCTGTTTGCTTCATAATCCGGGCTTATTCTCTCTTTCTCTATCTTTTTCTCATACACACTGTCTTTACATAATCAGTATCCATCCTCTTTCTGTCTCTCTTACACATATACTCACATGCACACCCTATAGTGTTAAACGTATACACACCTGTTTGATTTCTTTAACAGCCAAAGTAACTGAGAACAAGACTGCCTGACTAATGCTGCTCTGACAGGAAATGTTACAGGCAGATTGAGGTCCTTACATATATATTCCATTTCTTTCACCATTGTCCAACTGTAACCTGAAATGAAATAAAGAAATTCCATTTATCTAACTGGAATACTGAAGGTCAATTAAATAAGAAACTGGGGGCGTCTGAGTGGCTACATTGGTTAAGTGTCTTGTTTCAGCTCATGTCATGATCTCCTGGTTTCATGAATTCGAGCCCTGCATCTAGCTCCCCACTGACAGTGAGGAGCCTGCTTGGGATTCTCTGTTTCCCTAGCTCTCTACCCCTCCCCCACTCACTCTGTCTCTGTCTCTCTCAAAATAAATAAATACATAAAACATAAAAAAAAGAAACTACGCTAAATTACTTATAAATAGGTAAATTCATAGGTAATTTATAAAAATTTCCATTTGGATACAGAATGACTTAAAATATCACTTAATACATGAAAATATTGAGTAGAAAATGTCAACAAAAAATTAATTCTAAAATCATGCCACAAGTGACCAAGAGCAAATTTAACAAAACATTAAAAATTAAAAAGGTTTCACAGAACACCTGGGTGGCTTAGTTGGTTAAGCATCCAACTTCAGCTCAGGTCATGATTTCATGGTTCAGGAGTTCAAGCCCCGTGTCAGACTCTGTGCTGATAGCTCAGAGCCTGGAGCCTGCTTCAGATTCTGTGTCTTCCTCTCTGTCCCTCCCCTGCTCATACTCTGTCTCTCTCTCAAAAATAAATAAATAAATAAATAAATAAATAAATAAACATTTAAAAAATAGTTTTACTAATCTCTCAAGCACAAAAAAACCAAATTTTGTACTATATCTTAAATATTCTAAAGCTCTTCCCTTAGGTATATCTCCATCATTAATAGTCTTTGGAAACTTATATTTTCCGTTGTGTAATTAAGTATTCTTTCCTGAGAGAAAGATGGCTCCTAGGTAATAGATATTTAATTAGTAACTATTGGGGCGCCTCAGTTGGAGAAGAGTCTCACTTCAGCTCAAGTCATGATGCCCCAGTTCACGGGTTCAAACCCCACACTGGGCTCTGCACTGGTGGTGCGGAGCCTGCTTGGGATTCTCTCTCTCCCTCTCTCTCTGCCCCTTCTGCACTTGTGCGCACGCTCTTGCTCTCTCTCTCAAAATAAATAAATAAACCCTTTAAAAAATTTCAAGTAATATAATCATCTTCATGGTTGTTTTTTGGCTAGTCCAAACTATTTATACATTTTACCTAAAGTAGAAATAGCGGTAAAAATGACTTTTATATATGCATTTTAAATCATGTTAAGACATTGTGGAAAACACACTTGCTTGTTTATAAAAGCTTTAGAAAAAAACTGTTTTTTAAATAACACTAAACTCTATCAAAAGCAGGCTGTAAAAAGTATTGGTCAATAAAGAAACATTTTATAGAAAGCCTATGTAAATAAGTTAGTTTAGCAGGTCTATGCCTCATGAAAGAAGGGGAAAGTTTTTCTTTCCTGGAAAGTATGAAAAACTGTGTTATTTTAAAAACTTATTTATTTATTTATTTATTTATTTAGAGAAAGAGCACAAGTGGGGAAGGGGCAGAGAAAAAGCAAGATAGAATCCAAAGCAGGCTCTGGACCATCAACATAGAGTCCAATGTGGGGCTCGAATTCATAAACTGTGAGATCATGACTTGAGCTGAGATCAAGAGTTGGACACTTAACCAACTGTGCCACCCAGGTGCCCCTGTATCTTTTTAATTAGAAAAAGCGACTGCTAACAAAAGCTGTATTCACATGACTATAAACTTATAAACTCTCTTTTCTAAATCTGAGAAATAACAAGTAAGGGAGCATAAAGTGCATGTTGGTAATGACAAGAGGCCAGTGGAAGAAAAGCAGCCTGGAAACATTTCAACACCAAAATGACTTCAAAATCCAGATACAGTAAAATTCAGTTCAAGCATGAGATTAAGCCAGACTTCTACTAAATAGTAATAAAAGGAGTTTGGAATCAGTAAAGAAGATACTAAACTGTGTATAGCTTACCTTTTCAAAAACTCTCTGAATTATAAGCAATATTCTTTAATGAAATTAATCAAAATTAAAATGATTAAATAATTAGAATTAAGTTAAAGCATATTATTTTTTCTTTCAATCTTATCACTTGTTGGCCCAGGGGGTTAGACCCTAAATGTCACTACTCACTAGATAGCAGTTACCCTAATCTTATATTGGACTAAAAAGTTAACATCTGAAAACAATAATTGCAAATAAGTAAAAAATGAAGGCCCCCAACACAGAACAAAGACCAACATCTCCGGGAGCTGGGGCGGCTCGGCTGCTAGAGCACCCGACCCGATCTCCCCTCAGGTCCTGATCTCATGGGTCATGAGAACTGTTTACCTGGAAATCACTACCTAGGTATATATGAAGAGATAGAAAGATGAACTCAAATAGCATAAACAGTTTCAACCAGAAAAAATAATCTGAATATCACGTCAATCCTGAAGGGAAAAGGTGAAAGGAAAGAAGGGATCCAGCCTAGAGGAGAGTCTCGTGGCCTCCTACTCCCCTGTCCAATCAAAGGAAGGAAGAGGGCACCAAAGTTCTAGCAAACTACTTCTGGGGACCTCCCAATGTCTATGGAACAAAACTGTGCTTCCACCACATCTCCCTCACTTCTGGCCTCACATCACTGGAGACATTTTTGTTACTACTTCTTTTTTTTTTTTTTAATGTTTTTAATTTTTATTTTTGAGAGACAGAGAGAGACAGCGTGAGCAGGGGAGGGGCAGAGAGAGAGGGAGTCACAGAATCTGAAGACAGGCTCCAGGCTCTGAGCTAGCTGTCAGCACAGAGCCTGATGCGGGGCTCAAACCCACAACCATGAGATCATGACCTGAGCTGAAGCCGGACGCTTAACCGACTGAGCCACCCAGGCGCCCCCTACTTCTTTATCTTCCATCTGACATAGGAAGTTTTCTCCAAGGTAAAGACTATATTATGTTTTCCAAATTCAAAGAGACAACTCAGGATGTGTTTAAAGTTTATAAAGAGGAAGCTTTGGTTAATCTAGACCTTGCAAATAAATATTTCCCATCGAAGCTTGGTAACAGAATATCACCAATAAATGTAGTATCTATCTGAAATAAAAGAAAGAAGACTCATATAGATGTCTTTAGGACCAGACCTTTTTCTCTATTAGGCTCGTAGATTGTGGAGTAAGTTTTCGGTTTTGTACTCAGAGGTTTTATTTTTATATTTCAAGTGGATTTTAATTTGATCAATAAGAAGTACATTTTAAAAATTATTACCTTCATTGACTTTCTCAGGATGCCATCCTGTTGTCCAACCCAGGGAAAATGTCACATCTGGGAAGAAGGATGTCACCGTGTTTATAAAAGGTTTTGCATCCACTACTCTGCTATTTCCATTTGGACCAGGAAGAATATCAGCATTAATCCACACAGGACGCTTCAGATGGCTCTTCACATTTTCCAGGAGCATCATGGACGGTTCCACAGCTGCCAGACTAAAAAACATAGTTTGTTGTCAATAAGATATATTCTTAAAGTAAAAACAACAAGAAATTCTTTTAGACTATTGTTTTCAATGTTTTCAACTTCCTAATAAAAGTATAATATAATAATGCCCAAATTAAATAAATTCAAAGATCACATAGAACCAGAGGGAAAAATTAATATATGCCATATCTCAAAATGTTGATTTATACTTATTATTCATGAAAGTACCTGAAAGGTACTATATATATATATATATATATATATATATATATATATATATATGTATATATGAATAATGTCACTATTTGTAGACAGACTGAGGTTTCAAAACTCTGTTTTAGGATCACTCAATATAAAATAATTTAAGAAAATACACAAACATTCACTCATCAGAGGATGTATAAATAAGAACTAAAATTAGATATACTTATAACCTGAAAATTAACATTTATTAAAATACCTAAAGTGTACACAGGCACTGTGTCTTTAAAACTGGCTCATGACCTCTAAGAAAAGAGCCTCTTTTCCTTCACATATTCTTATAAAGTTGAATGCATAAACACGTTTCTAAAACTGAATGCAAAGGTAAAATTATAACATTTTATTAAAGCTTTTATAAATTTCATTTTCATTTCATAAACATCTTTTCTGGGGGTGCCTGGGTGGCTCAGTTGGTTAACCATATGACTCTTGATTTTGGCTCAGGTCATGATCTCATGATGTGTGAGATTGAGCCCCACATTAGGCTCTGTGCTGACAGCATGGGGCCCGCTTGGGATTCTCTCTCTCACTCTCTCTCACTGCCCCTCCCCCCTCTCTCAAAATAAGTAAATAAACCTTTAAAAATAAAGAATAAACATCTTTTCTAGAAACTAAAAACAACTATATTTTAGTTACTTTTAAATAAAAAAGCAGCCTCACTCTTTTTTCTTCTCTTCTCTGTATCTGTTCTGACATCTATAGATTTAAAAACAGGTTTCAATCAGCCTACATACATTTTCTCTTTAAAATATATACACAGCCTGCTTAATACCTTTCCTTAAATTCCACCTCTATACTACAATATACTTGAGGTCCATGCAAAAAAGCAGCTACCTTTTATATAGGAAATGGATGATTAAGTCTTTGGTGTTGTAAAAACAACTTCATTTAAACCTAACCACCCCCACCACCAAAAAAAGAAGAGGAAAAAAAGAAAAAAAAAGTAATGAAAATAATAAGGGGAAAAC
>NC_043705.1:57054690-57188407 GCF_006229205.1 Suricata suricatta | reverse complement strand
CACACACACACACACACACACACACACACACACAATAGCCAAGATACAATAAATAAATAAAATAAAATATATACACAAACTTTACTGAACTACTATACTACTTATACTTCTGGATCTCTTCTGAACCTTTAAGGTGTAAGTTTGCTTCGAAGAAAATTAGCTTTACCCTCTTGCACTGTTCGGGCGAATGCAAACTGGTGCAGCCACTCTGGAGAACAATCTGGAGGTTCCTCAAAACATTAAAAAATAGACTACCCAATGATCTAGCAATTGCACTACTACCTATTTACCCAAAGGATAAAAAATACAGATTTAAAGAAGTACATGCACCCCAATGTTCATAGCAGCATTATCAACAATAGCCAAACCATGAAGAAAGCTCAAATATCCATTGACAGATAAATAGATAAGGAAGATGTGGTATATATACCATGGAATATTACTCAGTCATACAAAAAGAATGGAAACTTGTCATTTACAAAAATGTGGATGGAGCTAGAGTATATTATGCTAAATGTAGTAAGTCAGTCAGACAAAGACAAATACCATATGATTTCACTCATCTGTGGAATTTAATAAAACAGATGAATATAGGGAAGGGGGAAAAAGAGAAGAGAGGAAAACAAACCACAAGACAGGGAACAAATTGAAGGTTCATGGAGGAGGTGAGTGAAGGATGGGCTGGATGGGTGATGGACATTAAGGAAAACACTTGTTCTGATGAGCACTGGGTGTTGTACGTAAGTGATGAATCACTGAATTCTACTGCTGAAACCATTATTGTAATGTACGTTAACTAACTAGAATTTAAATAAAAATTTAAAAAGAAAATTAGCTTTTAGTGAATACTACAATGGGAGGCGAAGATTATGGGAGATGCCTGGCAGAGGGAAGAACATTCAGTACCCTCTCCTCACATTACAATTTTCTTAATGGATTGGAGACAGAGCTCAAGTGGGGGAAGAGCAAAGAGAGAGGGAGACACAGAATCTGAAGCAGGTTCTAGGCTCTGAACTGTCAGCACAGAGCCCAATTGATGTGAGGCTTGAACCCATGAACCGCAAGATCATGACCCGAGCTGAAATTGGACAAATAGTGGACTGAGCCACCTGGGTACCCCTGGTTTTCTTTTTCAACATTACATTGGCTATTCAGGGTCTTTTCTGGCTCCATACAAATTTTAGAATTGTTTGTTCTAGCTCTGTGAAGAATGCTGGTGTTATTTTGATCGGGATTGCATTGAATATGTAGATTGCTTTGGGTAGTATCAACATTTTAACACTATTTGTCTTCTAATCCATGAGCATGGAATGTTTTTCCATTTTGTGAGGGTCTTTTTCAATTTCTTTCATAAGCTTCCTATAATTTTCAACATACAGATCTTTTACCTCTTTGGTTAGGTTTATTCCTACGTATTGTATGATTTTCAGTGCAACTGTAAATAAGATAGATTCCTTGACTTCTCTTTCTGCTGCTTCATTATTAGTGTATAAAAATGCACCTGGTTTCTGTATGTTGATTTTATGTCCTGTGACTTTTCTGAATTCATTTATCAGTTCTAGCAGGTTTTTTGGTGGAGTCTTTTGGGTTTCCCCAAAAGTACAGTATCATGTGACAGTATAATGTCATCAGCAAAAAGTGAAAGTTTTTCTTCCTTGTCAATTTAGATGGTTTTTATTTCTTTTTGTTGTCTGACTGCTGAAGCGAGGACTTCCAAAATTATGTTGAATAACAGTAGTGTCGTATTCCTGATGGTAGGGGGATAGCTCTGTTTCTCCCCACTGAGAATGATATTAGCTTTGGGTCTTTCATATAGAGACTTCATGATCTTGAGGTATGCTCTTCCATACTTTCTTGAGAGTTATCAAGAAAGGATGCTGTATTTTGTCAAACACTTTTTCTGCACCTATTAAGAGGATCATGTGGTTCTTATCCTTTCTTTTATTAATATGATGTATCACATTGATTGATTTGCAGATTTTGAACCAGCCCTGCAGCCCAGTAATAAATCTCACTTGATCATGGTGATTAATCCTTCTAATGTATTATTTGTTGGATTCTGTTTTCTAGTATCTTGTTAATAATTTTGGCATCCATGTTAATCAGGGAAATTGGTCTATAGTTCCACTTTTTAGTGGGGTCTTTGTCTGGTTTTGAAATCAAGGTAATGCTGACAATACCATGTAATTCTAATTACAAATAACAGTGGCTAACATTCTCAATTCTTACATGTATTAAGTTTCTCATAAGAAAACTGACATAGGTTGGCCAAGATAACCACTTGAAGAGGGAAGTCCTGATCGGTATGCCATCTAAAATTTCCCTTTGGTGGTATGTATTCAAATTTCTGGGAAGAATATAAACTTTGTTTTTATAGGTTTTTTTCCTAAAAAGTTACTTGTAAGTCAAACTATTTTCCTATTAACTTTGTTTAGAAATTGGAGATCAGAAAATAAAAATCATACTTAAAATTACAATAAAGCATTTAAAATTACATTCTATGGGAAAACTCCACATAAAATTTTAATATTTAGTATTATTTGTATACCAAACATAATAACTTAAAGGCATATAATAAGAACTAGTAAAATTTGACTAATAGGTCATTCAGCTACTTTTACAGAGAGGTAATACAGAATGTGGTTCATAGTGTGAACTCTCCAGCCACAGTGGCAGCTTTCCTGCCAACCAAGTGACAACAAGCAGGCTACTTCCTCCTCTCTGCCTTTGTTCCCTCATCTGCAAAATGAGGATGATAGCAATAAGCTACCTCCTAGGACTGTTATAAAGACTAAATGAATGAACGCATTTAATGCTCTTAGAACAGTATCTGACACACTGTAAGTGTCCATAGTTAAATCCATTCCCCTTCACATATGTTATGACCTAAAAATTTGCAAAACCTTTTTTTTTAGTGCCTCAGCCCTTTTGGGATAGTTGCTAAAAATGAATGAGTTGATCTGACTGGTGAGGAGTCAACATTAGAGAGAACAATTCAATGGGCAATAGTAAACATACACAAGAAACGGGAAGGAGTGCTAAAACTCTGAGTCACCAAACATTTAAAGATCAAATCTTTATTTCATAGTACAGAGAACACTAAACCTGAGATCTCATCCTAGCTCAGCTGTCAAGTTTAGCTATTGTCTTTGGGTCAATCATTTAACTTCTCTGGGACTAAGTTTCTTTGTCAATAAAATAGAGTTTGGATCATTCACCACACTAAAAACTTTAAGATCTTAAAATAAAAAAAAATAATAATAATAAAATAAAAAATAAAAAAAATAAGATCTTAAAATAGCTCTTTCACTCACCAACAGTATACTGAGGTTTACTGGTATATTTAGCCCTACAACAAATGATTAGAGTCATCTTAATAATTCTATAAGTAAGATTTCCAAATCACTATTAATTTCCTGAGAAAATTCCACTTAAAAATACTGTTCTGAGAGAAGTTACCAGAAATCCTAGATTTTCATTAGCAGTCACCTTAATGGGGCTTATGGGGAGCTTTTATGGTATCACAATATATTCCTGGCTTTACTCAATATTTTTACCCTGCCACAAAAATAAAGTTTCCCATAACGGTCACAGAAAGGAAATGACACTTAATCTTCTTCTTCATTATCAATACTTCCAAAATATTATTTGTAAAGAATCCTTAGGTTATTGAAGACTTCTAGATAATTTCCCATATACAAATATAACATAAATCAAGTAAGATATGCATTAACCACTCAAACTACTGCCAACTCTCTCTCTCAAACCACTTTTAATGAAAGTAGCATTTCAAATTTACCATTCTATTATCACAATGGTAACTTATGATAAATTCCTTTGTAACAATTAATTTTATCTTCAAAGGCTTCCCAAGAAACAATTTTAGCAAACAAGTCAATGGGTCTTGGGTTCATTCTCGAAACTTATTAATTTGCAATTCTATTTTCAGTTTAAAGTATAAAGTTAGTTAGTCAAGCACAGATACATGATGCTATTAATCCTTTTTTTCCATTGTTATTCTGTAAGAACTATAAAACCAAAAATGTTTATACAATTACCTCTTGAAATCCAGTTTGATGCCTTTATTGCTTTTTATAACTTCATTCAGCCATTCTTGTAAAGTATTATCACTATTTGTTTCAGGAGGATGGGCCATGATTGGTTGGCTATCTTCTGATCCATCACTTGGAAGAAGGACATCGGCCTCTACCATGTGGGCAGGACCTATCCAAATAAAGGAACTTAAGGTAATGGTAATAAAATAAGGACTGCAAAAAATGTCATGTCCAGGAGCCTTCTGAGGAGGATAAAAACTAACATTTGTTGAGTAACTAAGTTCCAGGTGCTAAGTGCTAGGCCTTTCCATGTTTGTTTCACACATGAGCGAACAGGTAGTGATGAGGTAAATGCCTTTCCCTAGGTTACACAGCTCTTACCCTGTTGTTATAATATTTAACTTCTTCCCACTAAATGGCAAACTGAGCATACAAAAGAAGGAGTAATAAGTGTTTGTGGAAGTTTCTGAGAATAAAAATAATACTTTTATCTTCTCATTTCTCAAATTAGAAACTCTATTTATTATAATCACACTTTTCCTAAAGATGTTACAAAGGCTGTTTTTCAAGGCTTTAAAAAAACACACGTTTTTATTCTCAAGAAGATTTAAATGTTTTCTTTTTTTTACCAGCATATCTTTTAAAATGACAGTGTTTAAAATCTACATGCTGAAATGTTGTAACATAACGTAACATTACATGTAATAACTTCTGTAAACAATTCTGATTATTCTGTGATCGGGATATGTTGATAGTGCAATAGCAGGTGGTACTTCTACATTGTTCCTCCTGTACTTCGGTTTTTTAAATCATAGACGTTGTTAAAAACCCAGTTTTACAGTTTAATCACTATTAATTAATAGAACTGAAACAGGTCTATTAATAATAGTTATATTACATTTAAATATTATGGAAGAAATGGGATAATCCACTGAGATACAGCCTTCATGCCTGCAGGAGCCTGTCTCTTCTCCTTTGGACTAAAAAGAAATTGCAAAACTAGCCTCTGGTTTTGCCTAATGGAATGTAAAAAGGACATTATCGGAAGACTGAGTAGCCTACAGAAACTTCCCAGATCAACATTAGACTGCCCGCAATTGGAAATAACTTTCCATTGGCAATTGTAAAACAAGCTTAAAAATAAAGTATCCATATTTAATTAGATCATCTCTAATATAAGATTTCTACATAGACTATTAGGAATTGTAAATTTTAAAGATTTTTCTCAAACTTTTAGTTGGAAATATAAAAATATTTAGTTGTTATATAGAAATACAATTTATTTTGTTTTGACTTTGTATCTTGAGATTTTCTAAATTTACTCATGACTTAATCATTTATCTGCAGAAACTTTGATTTTCTATATATATCTCCATATTGTCTGTAAATAGTTTTATCTTTCTTTTTTCATTAAAAAAACTGATATGTAATTCACATACCATAAAATTCACACTTTAAAGTATACCACTCCGTGATTTTTAGAATATTCAGAATGTAATACAACCACTACTACTATCTAATTCCAGAAAAATTTCATTATCCCAGAAAGAAACCCTGTATCCATCAGCACTCACTCCCTATTCTCTGCTCCAACCAGTTCCTGGAAGCCACTAATCAACTTTTTCCTGAAGCGGTGCTTTTGCTAAAATTCATTTATCAAATAATCACTGTGTGATTATTATGTGTTTTAGGTTCAAGGATTCAATATTAAACCAAAGTTCCTCCCTTTGAGGGGCAAAGAATAACAATTTAAAACAATATCTTTACAATAAAAGAAATATATTTTCAGACACATTATCCAGATACATAATTGAATAGGATGCAAACAATGCATAGATTTTTATACTAAAACTTGGGACTGAGGAATTTTCCTTGTACTGAGCCACTCTGAGTTATGCCCCAGACCTCTCTGGTGATATGCTTTCAGTCTGTGCTGCTGCAGCCAACAGGGGTACTTCATAGGAAAAGGCAGAAAAAACTGCTATCATGTTCATCTATAATGAAGGTAGATGTAGGTGTAGGTGTAGGTGTAGATGTAGGTGTTGGTATAAGTATAGGTATAGGTATAAGTATAGATGATTATAGATTGAGTCAGGAAACCAAAGTCTTGGTTTCTAGCCTAAGCATGAATACCGCCCAAGGCAATTAGTTATAAATTAGTATACAAAGGCTTCATCTATCCATTCAACAAATATTTATTGACTCTTTCCTTAATATACTATGAAAGACTCAGAAATATGTAAGATATACAACAGTGACCACAAAATTTTACTCCAATCACTACAGTATATAAGCAAGTGTAAATACATTGAACATTTCAAATAGACACAGAAAGTTTTAGCTTATGGGCAAGTAATAAATTGTATCATGTATCTTGAATGTATCATAGATAAGCTGCTATAAAACGATTGCCACTTCAGATAGCTGTGAACTAGGTGATTAACTAGTTGTTACTTAACCTTCTAATTTCTGTATAAGTCTAATTACATGAAATAGAAGTTGGGGTTCTGATTTTTTACTTTGCTTTTCTGTTTGGAGTGTCATTGTAACTACTGTAGTGTAAATAATGGAAAATAATTGCATATATTAAAAAAATAAATAAATAAACAGAAAAAAAACCAAATAGACACAGAAAAGGCAAATCGCTTCTGGAAAAAAAAAATTCTTCCACTATGGAAATTTGTTCATTTTGTAAACAAAATGAGATATTTTATAAAAATGTTTATGTCATCCTAGAATTTACACTTTGATCTTCTAAGTCTTTTATACCTGCAAATATGCCCAGATATCAAAAAAAGAGTTGAATTAATCTATTACCCAATGTAAATACAAGAAACTGTATTGACTTACTTTTCAGTGCCTCATTCATTTGTGCTTTGTGGTTAGCAGCATGATACCAGAAGATCTCGGCACCATCTTCTGTTGTGATCTGGTTATTTCTCAGAAAATATTCTAGTATATTTTCACTCCAAGATCCTAAAACAACATTTATACTTTTTAAAAAATGGATTGGTTTGTATGGAGTAAACATTTTTAATAATAATGGCAGAGTTATATTTTGGAGGAGAATAATAAGGTAATTAAACTGACAATAATACAAAATTTTAAAAAATGAGAAAAGTATTATGATGTGGCAATTGAGAACATGTATATATATATAAGTAATAATTAGTAAACATACAGAATAGTCTGTCTGAAACTTAGAAGCATGAGGAATATGTAGGAAGAAAAAAAGGAAGCAGGTATTTTAAAGCAAGAATTTTCATATGTTTTCCTCTCCAATACTGGCCCCATAAATAGGTAACATGTATGTGAAATCACAATAAAAGCTATGTTAGGGATGGCTAGGTGGCTTGGTCGGTTAAGCGTCTTACTCTTGATTTCAGCTCAGGTCATGATATCAAGATATATGATACTGAGTCCCACATTAGGTTCTGGGGTGATAGCATACAGACTGCTTGGACTTCTCTCCCTCTCTCTTTGCCCCTCCCCTACTTGTGCATGCGCACACACTGTCTCTCTCTCTCTCCCTCTCAAAATAACTATATAAACTTTTTTAAAAAAGTTATATTAAAATCTTTTAAACTTTGTATAACCTAATTGTTTTCTTCACCAGAGGCCCCCCATTCTATATTTATATTAACAATTTAGAATTGTAAACTATACATTTAAGCATATTCACCTTCGGATTATGAATCTGGACATTTATGTCAGTGACTAAATTCCAGAGTTAATATTTACAGATTTGTTTACCATGTACAAATATGCATAATTCCCATATCTATCAACTACTTTTTGGCCATCCAGATTTTCTATTAGGCATTAAAATATGTGAGTTAACCAAGACTATACTACTTGAATCCAAATCTACTCTACACTGTGTCATATCCCAATATAACAATGAGAAAAAGTTACCTACCTAATTCTTGTATATTAATTTAAACATTTTAGTGCCTATCAATTGGCTCCAAATTCCTGATGCATGAGATTATATCTTCTGTTAATTATTTGTTTCTTAACTCTGCCTAACAATAGTTAAAAACCTCAAAACAACCAGCAGAAACTTCCAATAAGACACTGAGAAAAAGCAAATTTTGATTACAGAATAGAGAGACATATAAAGAGAATTTCTAATTAAATGCATGGAACGTAGCAACCACTCCGTGTATTGGGCTTTAGAATAAAGGTAAGAGTTAGCTGTAGCATCCACTATGGCCCCAAACATGTGGTTCTATTTAGCATATGCAACAGTCACACAGTTTTCAGACTCAGAAGAAAATATATAGCAATTTTAAAAATATTTGAGCTAGGGGTGCCTGGGTAACTCAGTCAGTTAAGTGTCTTACTTTTGATTTCAGCTCACCACAAATTGATTGTAGTGATGGTTACACAACTCTTGATATATTAAAATCCACTGAATTGTATGCTTTAAATAAGTGAAATGTATGGTACAGAAATTATATCTCAATAAAGACTTTTTTTAATTAAAAAAGAAGAAAAATACGTCTACTCAGAAATTACACGTTCATAAACTTATCCTATAGACAGATATGCTTATATGTGGGAAGTAACATATTCAGTACAAGGATACTTGCTATAACACTGTTTGTAACAGCAAGAGTGAAAACAATATAAATATCCATCAACAGTGGATTCGTTAAATAAATATGGTATATCCATGAGATGGAACATTATGCAGCCATTAAAAAGAATGAGACAAATCTAGATGTACTGATATAATCCCAAAGATACGTTAAATGGAGGGGAAACCCAGTGGAGAACAATATGCATGGGTGCTATGGTAGGAAGAATTATGACCACCCCCCTGCAAAGATGTCCACATCTAATCCCTGTGTACTGTGAGTATGTTAGATTACAAAACAAGCGGGAAATAACATGACAAACGAAATTAAGTTTGTTAATCAGCTGATTTTGAGGTGGAGATTAGCTTGGATTATCCAGGTGGGCCCACTGAATCACAAGATCCTTATAAGTCAAAGAGGGAGGCAAGAGAGTCAGTGTCAGAGTGATACAATGTGAGAAAGACCGGACTAGCCATTGCTGGCTCTGAACATGGAGGAAGGAACCCTGAGCCAAGGAACTCAAGCAGTCTCTAGAGGATGGCAGGGCAAAAACACTGATTCTCTCCTAGCGCCCCCAGAAGGAATGCAGCCTTGCTGCCACTTTGATTTTAGGTCACTGAGACCCTTTTAGATTTTTGACCCGCAGAACTGTAAGATAATAAATTTTTATTGTTCTAGTCACTAAAAATTAATGTGCTAAAAAAACTACTTTGTATATTTTTAAAAAGCAGAAGAAAACCAAAAAAGAGACATATGGCATATGGTGACATGTTTATTGTATTCTCAAAAGTCAGGATTGGTAGTGTCAACCAAGAGAAGAGGCAGAAGTGAAATAAAAGCATTTATTTGCAATCTGAGAATTGCAATTCAGGAGCCTAAGTTTGGGTAGCAACCTAAATCGTGGCCCACTAGGAACCAAAGTCAGTTTTTAAAGACAAAAGGGAATGTTTCTATATGTTGTTTACAAAAAAATTTGATTGGTGTCGGTGGCAAACAACAACAACTAATCTTAGATAAACATAATTGTTTGCTAAGGCTATCACTAAGAAAAAGTCCATACTGTAGTAAGTTGCATGTGTTCATGTAGAGCCCTTAGAATATTCGCAGTTTGGCCCAGTTTCAAAGTTCACGGTTCTACGTGATGAGAATGTGCCTAAGGCCCACCCCCTTAATGGCCTTCTGGCTCATTTTAAAACTCCTTGACACAAGTGACTCCATTTTATTTTATCATTAGAAAACATACCAAAAAGTTTCTATTGGCATTGTGTGGATTTTTTCCTCTGCTTCAACATATTTTATAAATGCTCTATAATGAGCATGTATTATGCTTACAATAAGGAAAAAACTAAAGCTGAAAAAATATGTCACCAAAGCTATCTAACATGACTACTTATGTTTATGTAAACGTTACTTCAACCTTCTGAAGTAGAACTGCCTGGTTTAAAACACCTCTAATTCTAGGGTCAAACAACAGGGACACAGGAATCACCAGCTTCCAAAGGTTGGATTCAAAAAGCTAGAATAATGGTTGACCACACCCATTTGTCTGCATTTCTCACGCTCACCCAATTCCAAGAGGAATCAGACTGACCGAAACTACTCCGCATTTAATCTACTTAAATTATTGATGATATAAATGTCACTTTCAACCAGGACCTCAAGACGCAGTATTCCTATCCCTTCACCACTCCTTTTCAACATCATACTAGAAGTACTAGCTAATGAACTAAGACAACAAAAAGAAATAAAAATATACAGATTGGGGAAGAAAAAATAAAAATCTTTGTTCACATATGACATGACTGTATATGCAAAAATCTAAAAGAATCAACACAAAAACTCCCAAAATTAATAAGTGATTATTGCAAGGTTGAAAGATACAAGGTTAATATATAAAAGTCAATTGCTTTCCTACTTAGCAGCAAAAAAACAAGTGGAATTTGAAATGAAAAACACAACACCACCATTTACACTAGCACCCCAAAACCCCAAAATACTTAGGAATAAATCTAACTCTGATAAATGAAATCAAAGAATTAGAGATATTCCATGCTCATGGATAGAAAGCCTCAATACAGTCAAGATATCGGTTCTTCCAACTTGATCTACAGATTCAAGCAATCCCAATCAAAATCCCACAAAGTTACTTTATAAATATTAACAAACTAATTCTAAAATTTATACGGAGGGCATAAAAACAAGAATATCCAACACAACCTAAAAGAGA
Source organism: Suricata suricatta (assembly GCF_006229205.1). Classification (NCBI taxonomy): domain Eukaryota; kingdom Metazoa; phylum Chordata; class Mammalia; order Carnivora; family Herpestidae; genus Suricata; species Suricata suricatta. The sequence goes on along the minus strand of NC_043705.1, from coordinate 57,177,542 downwards.
AGAATAAAGAGGTGATACTACCCAACATCAAGACTTACTATAGAGCTACAGTAATCAAGACAGGGTGGTACAGGTGAAAACATAGACAAACAGATCAATGGAATGGATCAGAGAGCCCTAAAGTAAATACCCATAAATAGAGTCAACTGATCTTTAACAAGGGAACAAAGGCAATACAATGGAGTAAAGATAATTTTTTCAACAACGATGCTGGAACAACTGACAATCCACATGGAAAACCATGAATCTGGAAACAGACCTTGCATCCTTCACAAAAATTAAAAACAGAACTATAAAACTCCTAGAAGAAAATATAGAAGGAAACCTAGATGAGCTTAGGTATAGCGATGACCTTCTAGATATCTCACCAAAGGCACCAGCCTTGAAAGAAACAATGAGTAAGCTGGGTTTTAATGTGAAAATTTTTCTTGGGTGTCTGGGTGGCCCAGTTGGTTAAATGTCTGCCTTTTGATTTTGGCTCAGGTCATGATCTCATGGTTCTTGAGATCAAGTCCCATGTTGGGCTTGGCACTGACATCTTGGAGCCTGCTTGGGATTCTCTCTCTCCCTTGCTCTTTCTACCCTCCCCCACTCATGCTCTCTCTCAAAATAAATAAACATTGAAAAAAAAAAAAGAAACACAAAACAACAATAAGGTACAACTATACAACCTATTAGAATGCCCAAAATCTGGAACACTGATAACAACAAATACTGGTGAGAATGTGGAACAACAGGAACTCTTGTTCACCGTTGGCGGGACTGCAAAATGGTACAGCCACTTTAAAAGTTAGACAGTTTCTTACAAAATAAACATACTCTTACCATACAATCCAGCAATTGTGCTCCTTGATTTCTCCGTGGGAGTTAAAAACTTAAGTCTATACAAAAACTTGCATATGGATGTTTATAGCAGGTATACTCATAATTGCCAAAAATTGTCTTTCACTGAGTGAATAAACTCTGATACACTCAGACACCTAACTAGGTATATTATTCTGTGCTAAAAAGAAATGAGCTCTTAAGTCATGAAGAACTTCAAATGCATACTCTTAAGTAAGTCATTCTTTCATTGAAGGCATACTGTATGATTTCAAAGGCTACACACTGTATGGGTTCAACTATATGACATTCTGTAAAAGACAAAACCAAGGAGATAATAAAAAGATCAGTGGTTGTTGGAAGTGGGTATGAATACGTGGGCTCAGAGGATTTGGGGGAACTATTTTGTATGATACTACAATGAGTGATACAAAGCATTATACATTTGTCTACACCCCAAGAATGTACACCATTAACAATGAACCCAAAGGTAAACTATGGACTTTGGGTGATTATGAGGTGTCAATGCTGGCTCATAAGAATAGGAAATGTTGATAATGAGAAGGTTCTGCAGTGTCCCAATAGGGAGTATGTGGAGAATCTGTGTCATCCAGCTCAGTTTTCCTATGACCCCAAACTTGCCCTAAGCATTCCTTTTTTTTAAAGGGTGCAATATTCTTGCTATTCATGGCCGCCCCATCGGTTTTTCTCTTAAGGCCCAGGGGAGGAACAAAAATTCTAGGCCAGTCCGTTGTGGGCGCACTGAGAAAGCGGTCCCCCTTCAAGAAAAGGGAGTAGTGCTGTCAGAGGAGTCTCTCAAAGCGCTCCAACTACAGGCGCGAGGCCAAAGTGCAGGAAAGCGAACCAATCGTATACGAAGAGCCCTCCAGGCACCCTCAAAGGCCGGATCCGCGCTTACCAGGGCCCCCAGCGGTCGCTGTCATGGCAACGGCCGGCCGCAGTCCGCGGAGGCGCTGAGCCGTGGGCAACCGCCGCTGACCGTCACAGGTGGCGTGGAAACCCGACTCACCCAACAACACACTGTACACATAGGAGCCGCCTCCTACGGTCCACTGAGCGCCGGAGTAGAGGTTCCCAAGCCAAGGCGGAAGGTGGCGCGGAAAGCGGTGCGCACGCGCAGAGCCTGAGGCTGGAGTTGCGCGAGCTCGCGGTCTCAGCGCCGGCGCCCGCGGTCCAAGTGTCGCGCGAATTGCTCTTTTGAAAGGTAGTGGGAAAACCGGTAGTTCTGCTGAAGAACTCTATGTCAGGGAAGGCAGAGGATGAAAGATCGAGTTTGAAAGAAGTCAGTGGTGTGGAGTACGATTTTCCAAAGTTGGATTGTTTTCTTTTTTTGTACCAAGTGACATGAAGTCATTTCTCCACAAGCATTTTAAAGTGATAACTTGGAAGTTTTCTGTCTCCCTCTACCTCTCTCCCAGTCTTCACTCAGGAAACACTCCTAGAAGCTGTATTCTCTTACCCACTGCCTTCTTTGCCCTCAACTCCTTACTTTCCTCAGCCGCGGTGAAGCTAGAAAAAGACCTCAGGCGGAGTGAAACCGATCTGTGTTCCCAGCATAGCGCTGCCATTTTCTGGTCCTGTGTTGTAATACAACTCAGTCAGTTGTGAAATTAACATAACACATCACCTGACACGTAACACGATTTTAGTATCTTTTAGCCTTTTCACGCATGGGTTGTAATTATTTCAATTTGTCTTTGGTCAGGCATTCACTATTCTCTGGATGTTCTCTAGCTGAATCAAAAAGATTTCTAGAGTTCCAGAAAACTCTAAGTTTGCATGATTTCAGTGGTCTTTAAAGAAAGATGTTTGAGATTTATAATTGGTTGACTCATATTTGCTTCGCATTTCCCTAATGATAAAAAAAGAAAGTCATACGTTTCAAATGTTCAAGGCAGAGTATTCATAGAATTTTGCAACCACACCCCAATCAACTTAAGAACAGCAGCCACTTCTCATTTCCTCCTCAACTCTTTGCACCATAAATCTTATTTTTGTCTCTCTGGATTTGCTTCTGCTGGCCACTTCACATATGTGCAATCCTGCAGTGTTATGGTCTTTTGTGTCTGGCTTCTTTCATTTAGCATATGTTTGCAAGCTTGGTCCATACTGTAGCATGCATCAGTATTTTTCATGGCCAAGAAAAATTCCGTTTGTATATACCACATTTGTCCATTCATCAGTTAACAAACATTTGTGTTGTTTCTGCTTTCTGGCTACTTAATGACTACTGCTGCTATAAGCATTCATGTATAGATTCTGAGTGGAAGGACGTGGAACGTATTTCTCCTGGGGTAGAATTACTGGTTCATAGGGTGACTCTATGTTTAACTTTTTGGAAAACTGCTGGTTTTTCAAAGCAGCTACTTCATTTTACATTCCCTCCAGCAATGTATGAGGGTTCCAATTTCTCTACATTCTCAACAATACTTGTTATCTGTTGATTTGTTTTTAATTGTAGCAATCTAAGTGGAAAATGAAGTACTATCTCATTCAAGTCTTGACTTGCATTTCCCTGGTGATTAATGATGTTGACCATATTTTCAAGTGCTTATTGACTATTTATACATTTTATTTGGAGAAATGTTTATTCAGATCATTTGCTCATTTTTAATAGGGTTGTTTGTGGGGGGTTTTTGTTGAATTATAAAAATTTCTTATAAAGTCTGACTACAAGTTCCTTAACATATATAATTTGCAAATATTTTCTCCCATTGTGCAGGTGCTTCTTTCACTTTCTTGATGGTATCAGTTGCAGTTCAAAAGTTTTTATGGCCTATTGTTCATGGTATTAGGTCAATATTTTCATAGTTTTTATAGTTACTGATTCAGTTAAAATTACTCTTCATTGTTCATTTTTTAGAGCTGCATACTGAAGTATGTAGCATGAAATGATGATGTCTGAGATTTGGTTGAAGGCACTCCAGCAAAGAAATAAAAGGATAGATGAAGCAAAAGTGGAAAGTCTTGAAAATTGCTGAATCTGAGATTTGTTATAGGATTGGTACATGGAGCATACATGGAGTATTATCTCTATTTTTGAGTGAGAATTTTTATACCAAATATGTATCTAATTGCTTTTTTTGGAACAAAGGAAAGGTTTCATATGTTAAGGGTATATGGTGCATTGAGGAAAGGATAGCAGATATATAGAACCCTATGAGATTAGAAAGTAACAAAACGGGCATTGATCTGAGAGTTTAGAGATGCTTTTGATGATATAAATAAATAGGAATAAATAGTGTATTGTTAGTTTTGAGTAACCCATTCTGGGTGGAAGTGGTGACATTGTACATATTAGAGGAGCAGAATAAGATGAGGCCATTATGGAAGCATGACCTTTGATTCAGTATACATAACTCATTCTTGGGTAAGAGGGTAGCTGGCCTTAGAATTTAGTTCTTCCACTCAGCACTTGTGTGGGGGGGGGAAATCACCCCAAAACAAACACCAGAGACTGCTAGGGAGACCCAGTCACGCCTGCAAAAGCAAAGGGCCTTTATTATAAGCTTAAGCTCCGCTCACAGTCTCCACCTGACCCGCTGGCCACGTGGAGAGAGAGCACCGAACAAAGGCAGAGCAGGGCCTTTTATGCCTTTGGGAGGGGGCGTTATAGGAAATGATGACAGGTGTACAGTGATCCAATCTCTGCCCCCCATCAATACTGGCAGTTGTGGGAGCCAGTCATAATAGTTGGAGTGTTGACCATCAGAGTGGGCCCAGGATGCCCCACGTGGGGCATGACTAGGCCCGCCTCTAGAAAGGTCAAAGGTATCTGCCGGCCTCTCCCGATTGGGCGCCCCAGGAGTTGTCCCTCCTTAAGGTGCGCCCTTTCAGGAGAAGCCGGCGCCTTCCCCTTTAAGTACAGGGGAAGGCTGGATCGGACCTGCCCGACGGCGGGGGACCGCCCCCAGCGCATTTCCACCGCGGTGGTGCGTCGCTACCGGCTCCGGGAAGACTAGGACAGCCCGGTGGTGAGGGCGGGATCGGACCTGCATCCTTACATATTCTGATAATAAAGTAAGATACAGAAAAGAAAATGTTAAGAAAATCGTTAAAAAATCATAAGGAAGAGAAAATAACATTACAGTACTGTACTGTATCCAAAAAATCTGTATATAAGTACACTTGCTTAGTTTAAACCTATGCTATTCAAGGGTCAACTGTATGTGTGTGTATGTATATATATACATACATAATATTAATATCAGTATTAATTTATATGTACTATATCAAATATATATATATTCTAGTTTTCTGGTCTCTCTTTTGCTATTTACTATTTTTCTGCCAGCCCAGTTGCTTATTCTTTTAAGGATAAAGCAGTTTTTTTACATTCTTTGGTTGCCTCTAATTTCTTTTTAAATATGCCTACATTGATAGCTTCCACTTATTTTGATATCCTTTTCTTGGGCTTATTCTGCAGTTCAAGAGATTTTCTTTTTTTAATCAAAAAATGCTTAAATGACATCTGCTAAATAGGGAGTCTTTGCAATACATTCCTTGTTCTACATAATTTGATCCTAAAACCTGCGGATCCCACTAATTGTAAATTCTCTAAATTGTAATTAAAAACAAAAACTAGGGGTGCCTGGGTGGCTCAGTCAGTTAAGCATCCTGTCCTTGGTTTTACAGAATTTCATTTTAATTTATATATTTACTTTTAAAAAATAAATCTCCATGCATATATTTTTTAGTGATTACACTACAGATATTTCATACCAAACTTCTTGCAATCTACTTTGAATTTTTTATCACTTAAAATGTAGAAACCTTACTACCATATAGGTCTTTTTACTATCCTCCCATTAGGATGTACTTCTCAAAATTAGATCTATATATGTTGAATATCCTGTAAATGGGATAATTTTTTTATTTTAGTAGTTATACATATTTTAGCAGACTTATAAGGGGGAGAAATAATCCTTTCTATTTATTAAATATTACCATTTCCATTGTTTTTCCTTCTTTCATGGCATTCCAGGGTTCCCTTTTCTATCATTTCCCATCCCTATAAATTTTCTTTAGCAATTCTTTTACAGAAGTTCTGGTAGTGAGTTATCCTAGTTTTACTTTTTCTGAAAATGTCTTTATTTCACTTTGATTCCTGAAGGATATATTTACTAGTTAAAGGATCCTGGGTTGATCCTGGTCTTTGCTTTGCTTTTTTATTTTTTATTAAAAAATTTTTTTAATGTTTTATGTATTTTTGAGAGAGAGAGACCACATGAGCAGGGGAGGGTCAGAGAGAGAAGGAGACACAGAATCTGAAGACAGGCTCCAGGCTCTGAGCTAGCTGTCAGCACAGAACCTGACATGAGGCTCGAACTCACGAACTGTGAGATCATGACCTGAGCTGAAACCAGATGCTCAACCGACTGAGCCACCCAGGCGTCCCTGCTTTTCTTTTTTAAAGCAGTTTACAAGTAATGTTCCACTTTCTCTGGTTTCTGGTGAGAAATTCAACATAATTCAAATCTTTCTTCTCCAAAAAGTGCACAATGTCCTTTTCCTCTGGCTCTTTTCAAGATCTTTATGTTTACTTCAGTTTGCTTATGATGTACCTGGGTGTGGTTTTTGTTTTTAACTTTTTAGTATTTACTATGCCAGTAGAACTGCTGTAAATATAATTTTATGTAAATGTTTATAAATTTATGTCTTTAATCACATTTTAGAAGTTCTCATTCATCCATTTTTCAAATGTTTATTTATTTTTGATGGGGGAGGGAGGGGAAGAGAGAGAAGGAGTAAGAATCCCAAGCAGGCTCCACAGTGTCAGCACAGAGCCTGATGTTAGGCTCAAACTCATGAATCATGAGATCATGACCTGAGCCAAAACCAAAAGTCAGATGCTTAACCAACTGAGCCACCCAGGCACCCAGCCATTATTTCCTCAAACGTTTTTTTCTTCCAATCTTTCTCCTCTTCTTTTGCAACTCCTATGACATGAATATTAGACCTTTTGATATTTTCTCATAAGTCCTCAGAGCTTTTCCTTTTTTTTTTTTTTTCCACTTTTTTCTGTTTGTTATTTAGGCTGGATAATTTCTACTGATGTATCTTTAAATTTGTTGACTCTTCCCTTGGTTGTCTCTATTCTATTAAAACCCGCTAGTAAATTTTTTGTTAGTTGTATTTTTCACTTATAAAATTTCAATTTGGTTATTTTTATAGCTTCTCTTTCTTTGGTGAAGACTTTTGCCTGTCCATTCATTTCACTAGTGTTTGCCCTTGCTTTGTGGAGCATAATTAAAATACATGTTGAGTCTTTTTCTGATAATTCCCAAATCTTACTAACCCCATAATTGACTTTTGTTCATTGTCTTTTCCCTTTAGAGTTGTTTAGATCTCTGTAATGTTGAGTAATTTTGGATTATTTTCTACATATTTTGAAAGTTATGAAACTTTCAGTCCTATTCAAGTCTTCAAAAGAATGTTTTTGTTTTGGTTTGGTTTGATTTAGCTTCCAGCCCATCCTTTTAGTTCAGACCACATATCCTGGACAGATTTATGTGAGTTGTGGTTCCCGTGATAATTTAGTTTTAGTAACATTATAGTGCAGTTCTAATCTGCCCTGATTGTGCTCCACCCAGTGGCCAGTCTGAAACCTGCATCCAGGCATACCTCATCATATTGCACTTCACAGATAATTGGGAGGGGGTTTTTTGGGTTTTTTACACATTGAAGGTTTGTGGCAACCCTGTGTCAGGCAAGTCTATCAGTGCCATTTTTTCCAACAGCATTTGCTTATTATGGTTTACTGAATATTTTAAGCCTACTGTTGAGACCTACTGCTCAAAAAAATATTTCTTTCAAAATATGACTGATCATTGACAATGCCTCTGGTCACCCAAGAGTTCTAATAGAGATGCACAATGAGATTAATGTTACTCTCATGTCTACTAATACTGTATCCATTCTGCAGCCCATAGATTAAGGAGTCATTTCAATTTTCAAGTCTTACTTAAGAAATACATTTGTGGGGCACCTGGGGCTGAGTCAGTTGAGCATCTGACTCTTGATCTTGACTCAGGTCATGATTCCAAGGTCATGGGATTGACCCCTGCACTGGGCTCTGTGCTGAGCCGTGGAGCCCCCTTAAGATTCTTCTCTCCCTCTACCCCTCATCCCTGCTCACACACACATACTCTTTCTCAAAGAAAAAGAAAGAAATACATTTTGTAAGGCTATAGCTTCCTATTGATTCCTGTGATGGATCTGGGCAGTCATCTGAAAACCTTCTGGAAAGGATTTACCAGTGTAGATGCCATTATGAACATTTGTGATTCATGAGAAAAGGTCAGAGTATCAACATTAACAAGTTTGGAAGAAGTTGATTCCAGCCCTTACGGATGACTTTGAGGGGTTCAAGGCTTCAGTGTGGGATGTAACTACAGATGTGATGCAGATAGCAAGAGAATGAGAATTAGAAGTGGAGCTGAAGATGCAACTTGATGTAACTTGAACAGATGAGAACTTGCTTCTTATGGATGAGCAAAGAAAGTGGTTCCTTGAGATGGAATCTACTCGTGCTGAAGATGCTGTGAAGATTATTGAAATGACACCAAAGATTTAGAATATTACATAAACTTAGTTGATAACAACCCTCTAACCAGCAAAAAGATTATGATGTACTGAGAGTTCAGATGATGATTAGCATTTTTTAGCAATAAAGTATTTTAAAATTAAGGTCTGTAAATTGTTTTTTAGACATAATCCTATCACTGCTTAGTAGAAAATAGTATAGTATAAACATAACTTTTATATGCACTGGGAAGCCAAAAAATTCAAATTTGACTTGCTTTATGCCACAGTATCTCTGAGTTAATTCCTGTAGTGATACACAGGGTAGTTTGGTATTTAAAACACTTGCTCAGCTGCTTCTAGTCAGTTTCCTACATGCATAGTTTGGGACTGATCCCAGGATTTTATACACAAATTTGTAGGTTCACTTCCTATGATCTTCACCCACACTCTGGTCCCAAGATCCTCCTTCTTGGTCTTCTGGTAGAAAGTCCGAGCTTTCTGCCTCCCTTGACCATTTCCAGTATTCCACCCTGCAGTCCGATTGTCTGCCACCACTACAGCAGTGGGTAGAGGGGGGGATGCTGTTTTGCTGTCTCCTGCTTGGTGCAGGGCAAGGTTCCCTTCCACCTCACAGGGTTTACACATGGTGAGGAGGGTGTGTGTGTATAGCTCCCTAGGAATAAAGCAAGTAAATTCAAAAGGCCTCTCTCACAGCCCCTACTTGGCATAGGTGCCAGCTTGCAGTTTCTGTTTTCCTATTACGTGTCTATAATGATTCCTTTTTATTTGTTGCTTGGGATTTGTGTAGCTTCTTAAATCTGTGGAGTAATGTCTTTCATCAGCTTTGAAAAGTTTCTATTTAAAAATACTTGTTGAGGGGCACCTAGGTGGCTCAATAGGTTCAGTGTCCAACTTCGGCTCAGGTCATGATCTTACAGCTCATTGGTTTGAGCTCCACATCAGGCTTTTGCTAACAGTTCAAAGCCTAGAGCCTGCTTCAGATTCTCTCTCTCTCTCTCTCTGCCCCTCCCCTACTTTGCTTGCCCTCTCTCTTAAAAATAAACATTAACCATTTTTCTTAATATTTGTTGTGTCCTATTCTTCTGTCTCCTGCAGCTAATTAAGCATTTCTCACTACCTGCGGTAAAGGTCTGTTTCTTTCCATCTTTCCAGGCTGCACTTTGGAGAATTTCTCCTGATTCATAAATTTTCCCCAGTGGCTGTATTCTATCCTACCATTAGACCTACTTAATTAGAACTTTAGAGTTTTTATGTATTCTTGCAGCATGTGTATTCAATGTTTTCCCAAATTAGTTCCATCACTTTTTATGGTGTCCCATTCCCTACAGGTACCTCACACCTATTTTTTAAACACAGGAAAGAAAACTCTAATACCTATCTAAAGGAGGTTTTCATTATTTCTACTAGTTCTTGGCTCTGTAGTCATTTCCTTACATGACTATTTATATTTTAACTGTTAGTAAATGTTACATTTGAAAATTAATTTGAGGCATGCAGTGAAGTTACTTTTCTATGGAAAAGATTTACATTTTTATTCCAACTGGAGTATGGAACACCTTAAAGCAAGTTAAATACTTAAGATTTCGGATGATGTAGGCAATTCTTATTCTGGCTACCGTTTTATAATATTTATACTTCTGGTTTATCCTCATCCAAAGGGTAAAGTCCTTTGGGGTTGGAAGGGTGTGTCTCAGCCTTGTGGGGAAGTTCCCATTAGGTTCATGATTCTGATTAGATTCACAACCTTGTGTGGGGTCTTGAACTTTGATATCTACCCCCCTCATCCCATAAGGTTGTCTCAATAGGACCCCATGCCCACTTCTATTTTTCTCTTTTCTTTTGAACATTGCTTTCTTAGTATCTTGATGCTTTCAGACTTTTGTATTTTAATCACCTTTGGTTTTCAGCAGAAGCATGGATCTAAGTATCCCAGCATGCAATTCCCAGAAACAGGAAGTTTCCCACATCTGCATCTTTGTTCCTAATATGGCCAAACCCTACTCTTTCTATTGGTATTCTCTGCACGTAGCACATCCTACTTGAGGCATATAATCCATAAGTGTTGCTAGGAAATATGCTTTATTCTTTCAGTAATCACTTTTAGCAATTTTTGTATATACCTACTCAAAAATAGAAGTATCTTATATTAGTTATCCAATAGTATTTGCTGCACATAACAAATTACCAGAAAAGTTTATAATCTTAGGGTTTCTGAAACTCAGGAATCTGAGAATGGTTGTTTGGTGGTTCTCATGAGGTTGCAACCTTTTGGCTGTGGCTGCAATTTGAAGGCTTGACTGCGGTTATAGGATCCATTTACACTAATGTGGCGGTTGGCTTCAGTTCCTTGCCAAATGAGCCTCCTCATGGAACTGTGCATGCCTGGCACCTGGCTTCCCCAAGAGTGAGTGATCTAACAGAGAGACAGGGAGGGAGGGACAGAGGCAAGAAGAAAGAATAGGAAGAAAGGGATGAAAGGAAGATAGATAGTGGGAAGAAATGTACCAAAGATGGAAGGGATAGTTTTTTACAACATAGTTTTAGAAATACCATCCCAACCCTTTTGCCATAGTCTATTGGTCACGAAAACCAACGTTATGTGGGAGGGACTACACAAGGGTATGAATATCAGGAGGTAGGGATCAGCGGGGGTTATCTTGGGAGGTTGGAAAGCACTGTATTTTACCAAAAGAAAAAGAAAACTTTATTATATTCACAGGTTCATAATAAAGCATTTGAGTTAACCCACTTCTTCTTTGTATAAAGCATGAAAATATGGTTGTAATTTTAACAGTGCAGATGCACAAAATATTTCCTAAATGGTGTTAAACATTAAATTGTTTCAAGCTAAAGCCAAAAGAAAGAATAAAAGATTTAAAACTATAAAAATATTATGTGAAAAGAAAATGTCAATTATATGGTAAAAGATAAATTTAGATGGCAAGGCTTGTGTCTTAGGGGGAAAAAGGGTTTGAAATATAGCTCAAATAAAAAATAACCTTCCAAGTGTTTTAGTAATAAAAAACTTGTTATGAGAAAAATAGTCCTCCTACTGAAACATATGGTCATAATTCCAGTAACAGAATTTTTTGTCTTTCTGCAATTAGTAAGTTTTTATCAATCATTTGAGAAGGAATGAAACCTTTAAAAATTCTAAATATGAACCTCATAACTCAAAGAAATTGAGGAAGTGAATGTGTTCTTCAGTATGAACACCATGCTACATTTTTGTACAAAAAATGAGAAGAGGAAAAAATAAATGTATCTATTTGTATTTGCTGCTACTACACCTAAACCATGGGACGATACATACGGAATAAAAATGATTATTTGTTGAGATTGAAAGATAGGAAGAACAAGGTAGACACATACAAGGTGGAAGGTAAAATTTACACTGATAGGTTTCTTTTTTAATGTTTTTCTTTTTGACAAAGAGAGAGAGTGAGAGAGTGAGAAGGAGGGGGAGGGACAGAGAGAGAGGGAGATGCAGGATCCAAAACAGGCTCCAGGCTCTAAGCTGTCAGCACAGAGCCCTACACGGGGCTCCAACCCATGAACTTCAAGATCATGACCAGACGTGAAGTCAGACGCTTAACCAACTGAGCCACCCAGGCGCCCCTACAGCGATGTTTTTTTTTTTTAATATTATTCTAGTTTTTGGATCATATATTTACACACATACATAACATAAATTAAGTTTTTTTATATTATTTTGGTTTTGGATCATGTGTGTGTAAATATATGTGTGCATATATATTTTGCACATAACAAATTATATATGAAACATTTTTTAATTTTTCAATGTTTATTTAGTTTGGGAGGAGAATGAATGGGGGAGGGACAGCACAGGGGAGAGAGAAAGAATCCCAAGCAGGCTCTGCACTGACAGCACAGGGCCTAACACAAGGCTTGAACTCATGAACCATGAGATCATGACCTGAGCCAAAATCAAAAGTCAGACACTCAGCCAACTGAGCCATCCTGGCACTCCTGAAACAATTTTTGTAAATCACAAAGAAAAAGAAATTAAAACCTAAGATGAGTTTGTAGGTTTCTGGTTTATTTTAGGATATTTTCTTTTAAAATGAGTCAAGTTATCAAAGTTATGCTTGCTACTAAAAAAAGTGCTGTTCTTATTAAACAATATTTGAATCTAGGCTGTTATAAATTTAGGCAGTTGAGACACCATAGTCAGGCTACTGCTTTTATGATTAAATCATAAGGTGAGATATTCATACAAGAGAAGGTTTAGTCTTTGTATGTATTACCTATTTTTCAGATATTTATCTCTTACCTAGCCAAGTTTAATGCCCACTATCTAACCACCTTCTCCTTATTGGTACAGCTATCCTCCTGGGATGTTTTCCAACCATGTAGTCACGATTCATGTCTCTATTATAGCAATTACCTTTATTTTATTAATTATCTGCTTCACATATTCAGCTTCTTTAGGTTCAGAACTACTTTATTCATATGTCAACCAGTGAAGCCTAGTAAAGTGCTCTGCATATAGCAAGTATATAGACACATAAAGTTTGTTTGGTGGCTACACAGAACAAGTGGACTAGATTTTAGTTCATATTTCAAAATTCAGAGGAAAAGAGCAGTACTAAAAGGCCTAAGACCAAAAATAAATCAGTGTAGACTGAATACAAAGAACCATTCTATTTTTTCACATTTAAAAAATTAAAATTTCAAAATAAGTACCAATGTGAAGAACATGACCAAATAAGTAACAATGGCATTCAGAAACATACTGTACAGCTACAAAGAACACTTTGAAATGTGCCTCCAAATGCACATTATTCCAATTTTTATTAAATGTAGAGACTTTATGAAAACAAATCCAAAGCCATCCTATATCATGGGATGCACCCTTATTTTTAAGTAATTTCAGACTGTACAACTACTCATACTGCAAAATAAACACACACTATACAGAGAAAATGAGTTTGATATGCAACTGTTTTTATGTTATACCATTTCAAAAAATTTCACAGGTTACCTTGTGTCACCTTTTTATTTAATAGTTGCAACATTTTTCATTGCTTATCAAGTAGGTACTTCCAGGAGACTGATAATCTTCATAGGGTGTCTTTGGCTAGTACTACAGATGTGATTCAGTACGAACCATATGACTAGTGGAGTAAAATTCTCCGTCTCTCCTAGCCTGAGACTCAGATCCTGAGTTATAACCATAACTTGGTCTTCAAGTTGAGATGGTTCATAAGTATTTTTCTTACATCAGGGTAATTTAGTGTAGTTTCTTTTTCCTGAAATATACAATGAGTGTTTTTGATACAAAAACATATACCACATAAGAATAAAAAACCAAAATAATGATTATATTTTGTATAATATGAAGGATAGGACTAACTGAAATATCCCCTTTACTTTTTTTTTTAACACAAAGTACTTTTTACAATTTTGATGTTTGAAGAGGAAAGTTCTGTAACAGTTTCAAATACATAGAATTAATTTAGATTAATATCCTGTTATAAAAAATAACTACCATATAAAGAATATAAAATATGCCAAAGTAATTAGTTCATTAAAATGTATATTTAATACATTGGTGTCAATGAAAATATGCAGACTTGCCAAGAAAGTTCTAAGGTTTAAAGGAGAAGTTAAAAAAACCTGTTTCAGGCTTCATTTATTGCTACATAATGACTACTTCAAGGGTCATATGGCCTGTTGTCAATCACTCAGAAGTGGTAAAACAGTGGGGTATATTTTGGAAGGAAAGGAGAAAAAATAATGCACTGTAATACAAAAATATTACCTATTTATAAATTATTAAAGACTTATAAAACACATAATCACATGTTCTTGCTATAAAAACAATGTATTTAAATATAGAAGCACAAAATTCTGAAGCACCCACAATTATTTTAAGAATACCCATTTAATCAAGAAGAAAACCATATATATATATATATATATATATATATATATAATAAGTTGAGAAGAAAAAAGGCTTCAATTCTGATTTTAATCCAAATAATCAGAGTTTATCTAATCATGGAGGTAGGTCTCCACTCCAATTATACAAATAAGTTATTTGTCTTGTTCAAAGAATTATAAGACTAAGATCTGGAAACTGTGCCATTGCAATTCATTTTTAATAGACGTTAGACGCCAGCAATGTAACTGGCATATGTAACAGCTATTTCACTCATAAGGTTACATCTGAAAAGAGCCTACATTAAAATCAATCTTGGCATAAAGAGGTATACGTAAGTGCAGATACTTTGGCTTTGCATTTAAATAACACAGTAAATGCTACAAATTTATTAAAGACAGAAGAAATCCTTGTTTTTATAGAACTTGTATTAAGTCAAAGCTTCAAAAACTGTGGGTGTCTTAAATTTTTAGAGATTTAAATATTGTGCTAATGATTTAAAAAGATCATTTCCTACCTAAAAAGCAAAACTTACGTGTTTCAAACAGAAAATCTTTACTTTTAGTGTCTCTGGCATTTCAGCTTTAGTGTATTTAGTTTTAACAAATCAGTTTGCAATATATAATGTGAACCATATCTTTCACTAAAAAAGATTTTCTATAATGAAAAATACTAATTCTATTTCTAATGGTAAACTCGTAGAGTTGGGGGTCCCACCATGGATTACAGGGATTAGAGCACTATCAAGATCATTTAAATAATGCTGGGGAAGAAGTCGGCCATCAGATCCTGCCTGAAATTCAACCTGGAAAAAAAGAAAATCTTGATAAGTCAACCCTAGAAAGCAAGCAATCTTGCTTAACTCAGCAGATGAATATAAACTATTATAAAATATCTCAGTTTAAGCATGTTAAGAAAATACTTGATAACTACTTCATAAGATAATGTTTCACATCTCCTATATATTCGTTTTTCTGCTACATAGTGTCTTTTCCACAGATATCAGGAAAATTGTTTAAATACTAGTACTTCATACTTTAGGTTTCTTCTCAATGCACACATAAACACACTAAAGAACTAAGGTTTTAAATAATTATCAACAGGACTTAAATAAAAACCTATGGTATTAAAAAACCTACTTAAAAGTATTTTAAATTTGTTGTTGCAAAAATATTTAATATTTGAATTTAATGTTACTGGTGAAAATTGCATTTTAATACACTTGACTAAAAAAATTAACAGGGTTACTGAAACAAATAATTACCAGATGTTTACTTGAAAAAGGAACTTTTAACAGTGAAATCAAAATTGAAGTTCTTTCCAAAAGAACTATGAGTACAACACATCCTGACTGAAGAGAAGCAATCCCTCAGTATATGAACTCATTAATGTTTAGATGAACCATTCTAGTGAAGAACTTGCTTTGAAACATTATATTGGATGTTGGCAACAAATGCACATTAAAATAATACTGGAGTATCATCTTTTATCTATTAAATTGGTAAAATTCAAAAGTTTGATTATAAACTGCTTTGATAAAGATTTGGGGGAAAGAACTCTCACACAAATTGTGGTAGGAACCTCTATTTGAGACAATATGGTAATATCTAATAAGTACAAACTTACACCTGGCAATTATACTGCTAAAAATGTTTGTTATATACGCATACTTATGCAGAAGCAAAATATTATGGATAACCTAAATGTTAATCAGTACATAAAAACTAGTTAAATAAATAATGCTACATTTATATAAGCAATGACTACTATGCAACTGCTAAAAAGAATAATGAAATATCTCTAAAACATAAGATCTTAAAGATGGTTAAAAAACAAAAGAGGAAATAAAAAGGATTTATATACTTATTTGCTTGTACATGCAAAAAATCATAAAGGCTTCATAGAAATGGGTAACACTAACTGCATGACCAGGAATGAAGGATGAAGAAGAGTGTGGAGATAAACTACAGGGTTGGGAGTCAAGAGTAGAAAGCAGATCTTTCCAAGGCTATTGTCTTACACAACTCTACTGGGAACCATTTACATTATAGCCTGGAGTTAATATCTCTAGGGGCTACACATTACATAGACTACAACATGAATACTGTTCTCTGGAAATGTTTGAAAAGATGGGCCTATTTTACATGCACTTGTGAGACAACAGAATATATATATATCGTCCTCTGCCCCTGGTTTCTGGAACAGGGCTCCAGACACCCCAGTAATTTCTTTTTATTATTATTATTTTATTTATTTGTTTTGTGAGGTAGAGAGGCAAGGTGGGGAGGGACAGAGAGAGCAAGAGAGAAAGAATCCCAAGCAGGCTCCATGCTCTTAGTGTTGAGCCCAAGGCAGGACTCAATCCCACTGTGAGATCATGACCTGAGCCAAGATCAAGAGTCAAAAATTTAACCAACTGAGCCACTCAGGCACTTCTACCCTTGTAATTTCTTAAGTGGTGAGAACACTGTATCTCTTGTTCTCATATTTGTATTTCACTGTCCATTACCCAGGGCTTTATTCTAAAACCCTTAAATATTCCTAAGTGATAAGAGCACTACGAGTATCTTCTACTCTAATGAAGTGCTCTGGGTGGGTTCCTGAATGACGACTAGTCACCAGAAAGACCAAGCCATAAATAGAAGGTGTAATTTTTCAGCTCTACCCTTAATCTTCCAGAGAGGGGAGACGGGCTAAAAGTGGTATTAATATCTGATCATGCCAACATAAGAAGGCCTCCATAAAATCTCAATAGTGGGGGGTTTAGAGAACTTTAGACTGGCTAGTACAGCCACACTAGGAGGGTGACATACCCCAAATCCACGGAGACAGATGTGCCTATGCTCGAGAACCTCCCAGACCTCTGTGTATATATCCTTTAATAAACTGGTAAACATAAGTGTTTCCCTGAATTTTGTGAGCCACTCTAGGAAATTAATTAAAACCAAAGAGGACGTTGTTAGAATATTTTTAAAATGTTTTTTATTTATTTTTGAGAGACAGAGAGAGGCAGCACGAGCAAGGGGGTCAGAGAGAGAGAGGGAGACACAGAATCAGAAGCAGGCTTCAGGCTCTGAGCTAGCTGTCAGCACAGAGCCTGACACGGGGCTCGAACCCATGAACTGTGAGATCATGACCTGAGCCAAAGCCGAACACTTAACCGACTAAGCCACCCAGGCGCGCCTAGAATTTTTTTTTTTAATGTTTGTTTATTTTTGAGAGAGAGAGAGAGAGAGACAGAGCACAAGCGAGGGAGGGGCAGAGAGACAGGGAAACAGAATTCAAAGCAGGCTCCAGGCTGAGCTGTCAGCACAGAGCCCAATGAGGGGCTTGAACTCACGAACCACGAGATCATGACCTGACCTGAAGTAGGATGCTTAACCGAATGAGCCACCCAGGTGCTCCTACAATTTCTGATCTATAGCTGGTTGGTCAGAAGCAGAACTGATAACCTGGGCTTATAATCAGCATCTGAAAGGGTTTGGGGGAACAGTCTTGTAGGAATGAACCCTTAACCTGTGGGATCTGATGTTGTCTCTGGGTATATAGTGTCAAAATTGAGTTGAATTCTTGGATATCCTGCTGAGTCCAAGAAATGCTTGCGGGGTTGGGGGGCGGGGGGAGTTCTCTACATATTCTGTGACTAGAAGTGTCAGAAATGAAGAACTTTGCGTGAGTAGTAAAGGAGACTCACAGGAAGGAAAGACACATTAGGGTAAAACCAAAGGACAGAAAAGACTACGGTTTTCCTTTATTTCTTTTTAAGATTTTTAGACTTTTATAATTTTAAATCAAGTGAATACAGAATAAAATCACAATTAAAAAAATTTAAAACCTACTTATCAAATAGGACTGCTGTGGTACAGAGGTTAGCAAACTAAGGCCCATGGGCCAATGTGGTCCACCAATTATTTTGTAAACAAAGTTTCACTGGAACAGAGTGAACTCATTAGTTTATATATTGTCTATGGCTGCTTTTGTACTGTAATGGCAGGACTGAATAGTTACTTGTAAAAGACATCAGCCCACAATGCCTAAAATATTTACTATCTGGCCTTTTACATAAAAGTTTGCTGAACACTGTTGTGGAGAGTTAAAGGAGATAATGTATATGAAATGTGTAGTACACATTGATATTCAACAAATTTTAGTTCTCTTCATTTGTCCCAAATAAAAGGTTAAAGAAAAACTTTTAATGATTTAATATATGATATATGATACAGTCACTTCAAAAATACATTACCAAAAAATGCCTCACCATATCAGTGTCAATGGAAACTCTGAGACCAATTTTATTCATCCCATTACTCTTTAGAGTCTTCAGGTGAGGACACAGTGCAGCACTACAAGCCATGGCTATTTCTTTTGCAAACTGATAACGAGTTGCTGAAATAGAGAAATCCTGCTCCTTTAGAAAGTAGAACACCTGAAATGTATTTAATTAGAAAAGAAGCCATGATTAAGATTAAAAGTGGCTTGAAAAATACAACTGCTACTTTTAAATCAACTTTATTAATAAAATTCCAATGTTAGTGCCATGAAATACACAAGTTAAGTGAATTACATATATAGTAAGTAGTAGAAGCTTAAAACCAAAGGTTATGGATTATGGACTTAGCTATTTTAACCTAAAATTAGCCCTTAGCAACAAAAACCCTGTTAATTTAGTTTAGAGAAGGCTACAAATGAGTCCACCCTATAAAATCACCTTCCTGTAAGGATCCTAATGAAGTTGAAAATCATACAAAGAAATAATATTCTATAGTTTCTTGTCCTCTATTGTTTCTATCTATCTTGTACATGCATAAAATCACAAAGAATACCTACAAAATGAGTAACACTGATTGCCTGACCCAGGAGGGAGACTGAGGGAGAGTATGGACATAGACTAAGGGGTTGAGACTCTATAATTTCATATCTTCTTAGTTTAAAAAAAGTTGGAACATGCAAAAATAATTTTCAGTTGTGAATGCTGTCTATAAAATGATATTTATAAAATGTTCTTTTGTAAAATAAGAGAAAAATGAAAATAATATAGTTAAATAACATATTACTAAACAAAGATGGCAATGCTGCCAAAACTTAACTATGAGCTGCAGGGTGTACCACCATACATAGCCTGAAATAATGTTATGGAAATCCAAATATATAGAAGGCAGTCTGGGATAAAAATATGTGTGTGTTTCAAGATGTTAAATAAAAAGTGTTAGTAAACTGCAATGAGAAATCTCCCAAGTTCAAAAAAATTAAAACCACATATAACATACAACCAAACACAACATATAAAGGAAAGGAATCTTCTTTCTCAGTTACCTCAGTGCACTTTACAGTCTTCTCATCAGTTTCAAAATCTGCTTCCAGTTTTATTTTTTCACTTGGAAATCCTTGTAACGATATTCCATCCACTGAACTAATAACACTAACAGAATAAAACATAACATAGTATTATGAGTCCCAAAATGCTTTCTATGAAAGGAGTCATTAGATTTGAATAAGGAGAAAATATGTGAAAACTATAAATTTATAGCAGTAAGATAACTCATTACAAATATTTAAATAATATTTACAAATAACACATTTACCAAGATTTCTTGATTGTGTAGCAAACTATATCTACTCTTTCATATGCCCAATTCAGACCTCAGGCTTAAAATGCCTTAGTCTCCTAACAGAAAAGCTGTCTCATGAATTTCAATAACTCTGTTTTGGAATCCTTCAGCATTAGCTCTCTTTTTCCTTCTTTACTCCAGACCCGTTAGCCAATCTCCAAAAAAGAAAGAAAACGGATAATTGAAAAGAAAGAGTAACTGATATTCTATAAAGCCTCTGATGTATATATTATTAAATTCAGTTGTATTTACAAGTAATCAATATATAACAGAATAAACATTCAAAGGGTATTTTACTTACATCACAAAAATAGGTGCCAAACAACAGAATAAGTATCTTGCCTTTTTCAACCTTGGCATCAAGGTCACATTGCTACAAAGTGCACATTTTATCTCTGTCCCTCTCCCAAAGCAACCACCCTTTAATAATTTATAGCATCCTGGCCAAGAAAATACACACGAGACTGGTTAAGTACATGTTTAAAAAAAAAAAGGTACATTCATTAGAGTACAGGCATTTAAATTAATGGTATAATTCTATATTTACTCATGTTTAATTTTGTTAGCAAAAAATTTTTATCCTTCCCCCTCCATCAAATAAATTATATTTTAATAACAAAAAATCCCTACCCTTTGTTTCCTTTCTCTTCAGAATCTACCCAGCAGATATCCACATATTCTCTGAGGTCTACAGCATCAACTTTCCCACATGTAATTTTAAAGTCGTTTTGTTCTCGTAGAGCTAGTCGCAAGCCGTCCATGGTCTCTGGTGTTATTTGTACCATTAAGCCATCTAAAAGTGAGTTGTTTCACATTCCTTTTATTAAATATCAATTTATAGATCTAATCCATAAAATGTGCTATCAAAATACGTTCTGCACAAGATATAAGTTTTATATTATCTGTCAAATAATTTTAATGATGGTCTACTAAGCAATAAAAATATTTCAAAGGATTCTTTTTTAAACTTTTACATTTTAATGTTTATTTATTTCTTTATTTTGAGAGAAAGAGAGTGAGACTGAGTGGAGGAGGGGCAGAGAGAGAAGGGGATATTGAGAGAATCCCAAGCAGGCTCTGTGCTGTCAGCACATAACTTGATGTAGGGCTCAATCTCACAAACCAAAAGATCATGACCTGAGCCAAAATTAAGAGTTGATGCTTGGAGTGCCTAGGTGGTGCAGTCAGTTAAGCAAGTGACTTCAGCTCAGGTAATGATCTCACAGTTTGGGGGTTTGAGCCCCACGTCAGGCTCTGTGCTGACAGCTCAGAGCCTGGAGCCTGCTTCTGATTCTGTGTCTCCTCCCTCTCTCTCTGACCCTTCCCTGCTCACACTCTGTGTCTCTCTTTCTCAAAATAAATAAACGTTTAAAAAAATTTTTTTAAAGATCTGATGCTTAGCCAACTGAGCCACCTAAGCACCCCCTCTTTTTTTCAAAACAAACAAACGACAAATAATGGTAAGAGTTTTCATTACTATGATGAAACTACTCATGCCAAACTGCCCTTTCATAACAACCAGTCATAAAACTAGACAAAACATATGAGTTAATTATTTTTAGGTAGTGAACAACAGGAAGTGCTACACTGTGATTCCTAGAGGAAAACTCAACAGGTACGCCCACAACTGCCCAGGCTCTGCGCTTCAAGACAATTTCTGCATGGTGACCCATTAAACCCACAATGGCCATACTGGGCTGAGAAGTCAGAAATAAGTTTGGGGAAGCCTGGAATCTGGGGTCAAGACACCGAAGGGGGAGGCACCAGATGACTCTAAGGATCTCTTTGAATCCTTGGACAAGAACTGCAGATACGGTATTTGAGTGAGACTACATGAAGCCTAACAGAGAAAAGCTATTAGGGTTGGAACAGAACAGAAATACTAGAAATCAAAAAATGCTGGGAGATACTGATACTCTGGACCAACCGAAATAGAAAGACCTTCTTAACATCTCATTAACCTGCACTGAGGCAAAAATTAAAAATAAAAAACAAAAACAAACAAAAGAAAAAAAAAAAACAAAGACCCTACAAAATCTGTAGGCAAAACACATTTACAAAAGAGTCCTGCCAGATTGTAAACACCTTAGGAGTTCCACAAATCCATCTGTTAATAAAGTGAAAAATACAGACTATGCAAGCTCAACATGATTTGCCATGAAAATACCTGCTTAAACATAAATAAACCTTCTTCAGAAAAGTTAATAGAATCTAAAGTCTCTAATGCATATTAACAATGACAAGTACATAAACAAAAATTACCAGAGAGAACTACAAGAAAATGTGAACCTCTAAACAACTGAAACAGTGAGATAGATAGCCAAGATGCTGGATTAAACACATACATGTTAAAACATCTATTCTAAAATATATTCAAAGACCTAAAACAAAACATTCAAAGAATGAAAAGCAAATATGGGATAAATGAATAAACATATTTTTAAAAATATTAACAAAGAAATAGAGACTGAAAAAACTCAAAGGGAAATTCTAGAACTGCAAAGTGTAACCTGAAACTGAAACCTCAATGGATAAGCTTAAGGACAGATTGAAGATGGCAAAAAAAAAAAAAGACTCTGAGAACATGAAGAAAGGTCAGTAAAAATTATCCAATCTAAAGAACCCAGAGAAAAATGATTAAAGAAAAATAAACAGAACATCAATGACCCAAGGGATAGTATAAAAGAAATATAAATATACATATGTATATATACAGGTAAAAATATATAGATATCACCCAGGAGAAAAAGATAGGGATATTTAAAAAATAATGGTAAGAAATCCCCAATATTTGATGACAGATATTGACACGTATCCAAGAAGCTCCATAAATGCCAAGCAGGAAAAATACAAAGAAAACCATATTAAGGCACATCAGAGTAAAACCGGTGAAAACCAAAGATAAAAAGGATATCTTGAAAACATACTAAGAAAAGGGCACATTAAATACAGGGAAACAAATCAAAAAATTATGCTGTCTTCTTGTTAGAAGCAATGGAGGCCAAAAGACAAGATGACATCTTTAAAGGAAATAAAAACTTTTGAAGAATTCTACATCTAACAAAAATATCCTTCAACAATGAGAATGAAATAAATACAGCTTCAGATCAACAAAAGCCAGCCAACTGGATTTACAAAAAATGACACTGACACCTAGTGTCTGCTCCAATATGTAAAGAGCTTGAGGTTGTCAATCCCATTCTTCTAAGAAGAAAAATACTGAACAAATTGTAAATGAACAACTCTTAAGTCAGAAGACAGAGGTCATAGGGCAAACTGCTGCCCTGAAAAATGGAGCAAAATCAAAACCTACCACAAAAAAACCAACAAACATTAAAAAGCCTATGATCATGTCAGTAGTTGGAGAAAAAGTATTCAACAAAGTATCACATCCCTTTATTATAAAAACCCTCTGTAAGGTAGTTTGAGGGAACATCCCTCAACATAATAAAGGCCTTATATGAAATAAAGGCCAATATCATACGCCATGGTGAAAAACTGAGAGCTTTATCCCTAAGGTCAGGAATAAGACAAAGGATGTCCATTCTCCCCACTTTTATTCAACACAGTCCTAGGAAGTCCTAGCCACAGCAATTAAACAACATGAAGAAATTCAAGGCATCCAAATTGGTAATGAAGAAATAAAATTCTCAATATTTGCAGATGACATAATACTATATATAAAAACTCTTAAGGGCACCTGGGTGGCTCAGTTGGTTAAGTGTCCAGCTTTGGCTCAGGTCATGATCTCATTCCTCTGAGTTCAGGCCCCGCATTGGGCTCTGTGCTGACAGCTTGGAGCCTGGAGCCTGCTTCGGATTGTGTGTGTGTGTGTGTGTGTGTGTGTGTGTGTGTCTCTCTCTCTCTCTCTCTCTCTCCCTCTCTCCCTCTCTCTCTCTCTCTCTCTCTCTCTCTCTCTCTCTCTCTCTCTCTCGTTCTGCCCCTCCACCACTCATGCGCTCTCTCTCTCTCTCAAACATAAATATATATTTTTTTAAATTTTAAATCTTATAGACTCCACCAAAAACTTAAGTAGAACTGGTAAAAAAAAAAAAAAAAACTTCAGTAAAGTCACAGGATATAAAACCAATGTCCAGTAATTGATTGTGTTCCTATATACTAATAAACAGCAGAGAGTAAAATTAAGGAAACAAGCCTATTTACAACTGCACCAAAAACAGGGGCACCTGGGTCAGTTAAACATCTGTCTTCAGCACAGGTCATGATCTCATGGCTTGTGAGTTCCAAGCCCTGTGTCAGGCTCTGTGCTGACAGCTCAGAGACTAGAGCCTGCTGTCAGATTCTGTGTCTCCCTCTTCTCTCTCAAAAATAATCATTAAAAAAAAAAAACAATTACACCAAAAACAATAAAATATCTAGGAATTAACCAAAGAAGTGAAAGATCTATACTCTCAAAACTATAAAATGACAATGAAAGATATTCAAGATGACACAAAGAAATGGAAAGGCATTCCATGCTCATGGAGGGAAGAGCAAATATTGTTTAAAGGTCTACACTACCCACAGTAATCTACAGATTTCATCTACTCCCTATCAAAATACCAACAGCATTTTTCACAGAACTAGAACAAGCAATTCTAAAATTTGTATGAAACCAGAAATGACCCTGAGTAGCCAAAGCAATCTTGAAAAAGACAAACAAACTGGAGGTATCACAATTCCAGACTTCAAATTATATTACAAAGCGGTAGTAATTAAAACAGAGTGGTATTGGCATAAAAATATACACACAGATCAGAGGATTACACCAAAAAAAAAAAACCAACAACCCAGAAATAAGCCCACAATTATACTGGAAATTAATCCTTGACAAAGGAGGGATAAATATACAATGAAAAAGTCTCTTCAATTAATGGTACTGGGGAAACTGGACAGCTACATGCAGAAGAATGAAATTGTGCCTGGGTGGCTCACTTGTTAAGCACCCAAGTCTTGATTTTGACCCAGGTCATGATCTACAGTCATGAGATCAAGCCCTACTTTGGGCTCTATGCTGGGCATGGAGCCTGCTTTAAGATTATCTCCATCCCTCTCCTCTCCCTGCTCATGCATGCACATGCTCTGTCTTTAAAAAAAGAAAAACAGGAATGAAACTGGACCACTTTCTTAACACCACACAAATAAACTCAAAATGGATTAAAGACCTAATGTGAGCCCTGAAATCATAAAAATCCTTGAAGAGAGCACACACAGTAATATCTCTGACATGGGCCACAGCAACATTTTTCTAGATATGTCTCCTGAGTCAACAGAAATCAAAGTAAAAATAAACTATTGGCACTACATCAAAATAAAAACTTTTGCACAGCAAACAAAACAAAGCAACATCCTGAATGGCTGAGTGTATTTGCAAATGATATATCTGATAAAGGGTTAATATCCAAAATATATAAAGAACATATACAGTTCAACACCCAAAAAAACCAAATATTCCAATTTAAAAATGGGCAGAAGACATGAACAGACATTTCTCCAAAGACATCCAGATGCCCAGCAGACACATGAAAAGATGCTCAACATCACTCATCATCAGGCAAATGCAAATCAAAACCATAAGGAGATATCACCTCATACCTGTAAGAATGGCTAAAATCCACCACACAAGTAACAAGAGGTGTTGGCGAAGATGTGGAGAAAAAGGAATCCTTGTGCACCGCTGGTAGGAAGGCAAAGTGGTGCAGCCACTGTGGAATGTAGTAGGGTGGTTCCTCAAAAAATTAAAAATAGAACTACCCTATGAAATACAAATCAAAACCACAATGAGATACCACCTCACACCTGTTAGAATGGCTAACATTAACAACTCAGGCAACAACAGATTTGGTGAGGATGCAGAGAAAAGATGGTCTCTTTTGCAGTGCTGGTGGGAATCCAAACTGGTGCAGCCACTCTGGAAAACAGTATGGAGGTTCCTCAAAATATTAAAAATAGAACTACTCTATGACCCAGCAATTGTACGACTAGGTATTTATCCAAGGGATACAGCATATCCCTTGGATACAAATGTGCTGTACCCCTTGGATAAATATTTGAAGGGGCACATTCACCCCAATGTTTATAGCAACACAATCAACAATAGCCAAAGTATGGAAAGAGCCCAAATGCCCATCTATGGATGAATGGATGAAGAAGATGTGGTGTGTATATATACACATACATACATACACACACAATAGAGTATTACTCGGCAATCAAAAAGAATGAAATCTTGCCATTTGCAACTACGTGGATGGAACTAGAGGGTATTATGTTAAGCGAAATTCGTCAGTCAGAGAAAGACAAATATCATGACTTCACTCCTATGAGGACTTGAAGATACAAAACAGATGAACATAGGGGAGGGAAAGCAAAAATAATATAAAAACAGGGAGTGGGACAAAACATAAGAGACTCAAATATGGAGAACAGAAGGTTGCTGGAGGGGCTGTGGGAATGGGATAGGCTAAATGGGTAACAGGCATTAAGGGGTTAAGTCCTGAAATCATTGTTGCACTATATATTAACTAAGTTGGATGTAAATTAAAAAATAAATACATTTTTAAAAAAGAATTACCCTATAATCCAGTAATCTCACTAATGAGGATTTATCTAAAAAATAAAAAAAACTAATTCAAGGGATACATGCACCCCTTTGACTATAGCAACATTATGTACAATAGCCAAACAATGGAAGCAGCCCAAGTGTCTACTGATAAACAGATAAAGATATCCCCCCCCACACACACAGGAATATTACTCAGCCATAAAAAATGAAATCTTGCTCTCTGCAACAATGTAGATGGAGCTAGATAGCATAATGCTAAGCAAAATAACGCAGAGAAAGACAAATACCACAATTCTACTCCTGTAGAATTAAAGAAACAAAACAAATAAGAAAAGAAAAAGAAAGAGATAAACCAAGAAACAGATTCAAGAGTAGAGAACAAACATGGCTACCAGAGAGGAGGTGGATGGGGGAAATAGGTAATAGAGATTACGCAGTATACTTATGATGAAACAAAGAAAAACCAACAAAACACTTAAAAAGCCTGATGATATACAATAAAAAATAAGAAAAATATAATTGGATACCTCATATCCAGTATCAGAATGACAGAGATGGCACACAAAATTGAATCATAAAAGCTCACTTATTTTTAAAAGGTATTAGTTGACAAACATGGATCTAGACAAGGGCATTTACTTCACTGCTTCAACTGGTAGGCCTAGCCAATAAACAAGAAAAATAAAAGCCAGAAGGACTGTAAACAAAGCAAAATAACCATTATTAAAAAATGATATACTGAGCTATACAGAAAACTCTAAAAAGATCTATATGTAAATTATTATAAACAATAAGAGGTTGGCAGTATAGCTGGTTATAAGATAAAAATACAGAAATAAATGAATTTCTATACATCAAAACAAAAATTTTAATTTAAAAAGATAAATGTATATCAGCAATAAAATCTGTTACAGAAATAAATCAAGAGAAGATACACAAGACCTATACAAAAACTATAAAATTTAATTTTTAAAAGATTTTATTTTTAAGTAATCTCTATACCCGACATGGGGCTCAAACCCCTAACCCTGAGATCAGGAGTCCCATGCTCTTCTGACTAAGCCAGCCAGGTGCCCCTATAAAATTTTACTAAAAGACACTGAACATTACCTAAATTAAGGATAGCCCATTTATGAATAGGAACACTGAGAATGGAAAATAAATCCGTTTTTCTCAAAATAGTAAACTAACTGATTTAATGCGATTCTAATAAAAATTCCAATGGATCATTTAGAACCTGACAAGTCAGTCCTAAAATTAATATGGAAAACTGAAAGGCTTAGAGTGGCCAAGGCACTACTAGAAAATAGAATAAAGTATGTGCATGGCATCAGAAATAGGAGGTTTTCCTATAAATCTATGTTTGAGATAGTATAGAGGACATTAGTGAAAAAGCAGACTTAAGAATCTCCCAAAATACTCTCCTCCATAAAAAGAACAAAGAAACTAATAAAATGTTAGAAGAAACTTTTTCAGAACTCTGGAAATTAACCAAAGGCTTGCAGCAATCTGGGTGGGAGGGTATTTAGTCCAGGAAAGGGGCTGGATCTTCATAAAAACGGAAAGTTTTTGCTTTGTATGGTTTTAACTTTCTTATTCCCATCCCCTCCTCTCTAGCTGAGTGGAATCCTTAAAAACCAATAATAGCCTACAATCATGGCAAAAACCAACAGCCTGGTAGCCACAAAAAAAGGGTAAAAGGAGATTGGAGCTCCTTCAAAGCCTCATAACCAGAAAATTGAAAATTTTGACTTGGGTATTTTGCCCACTGCAAAAAGTCTTTTCTCAGGGAAGATCTGTCAAAAACAATTAGAGGCCAATAATTAACATCTTGAGTCACCTGTGGCAGCAGAGGGACAGTACAGGCAAACAACAGATCAACCAAAAACACTTAAAAGGAAAAGCTGGGGAATGCGATGTCCATAAGGCTTTAAAAAGCTCTTACATATTCCTGGGAATTTAGAAGGCCACACACATGTACAATAGTGTGTGCATGATTAAGGTGTGTGCATGCTAAGGAAACGCCCGAAGTTCTCACCTCAGACTATTAGGCTCTGTACAGGCACAATGTGCAAGCTATGGCAGAGTTGCTATGCTTAAGGTAGACCCAAATATTGGCCATGTTCTGGTTCTTGAGCTGGGTAATGATTTCATGTAAGTTTGTGATACTGTGCTTTCTAACTTACATATGTTCCTTTGTATCAAATACATTTTAAAAGGAAATAGAAAACACCGTCACATTAAAACAATCTTAAAGATGAAATGCATACCTTCAACTATGCTGGACTTAGCAAGAAATCCTGAAGATGCTTTTAGAGCTCCATTGAATACCACAAAACTTGCACCTGTCACTGATAAAGAAAAAATTTGTTTTAATATTGCCTTTTATTATTATTATTTTTTAGAGAGAGCAAGAGTGTGACCAGGGGACAGGGACACAGTGAGACAGGTGGAGATGGGGAGCGAGGGAGGGAGGGAGGGAGGGAGGGAGAGAGAGGGAGAGAGAGAGAGAGAGAGAGAGAGAGAGAGAGAGAGAGAGAGAATCCCAAGCAGGCTCCACACTCAGCACAGAACCCACTGAAGGGCTTGATCCCATGATCCTGGGTTTCATGACCTGAGCCAAAATCAAGAATCAGATGCTCAACCAACTAAGCTACCTCGATGCCCCTAATGTTAACTTGTTTGAAATACTGTATGATATTTGTTAAATGTACAGTGTGGAGCATGGCACATTTAAGTACTTGATAAATGCCATGCACATACCACTTATATTAGAAAGCTAATTAAAAAAAAACCTAAACCAAGTTAAGATAAAAAATACTGCATAAAGGCTATATAATGTTTGCACCTAATAACTGATGGCTATTGTACTACTTAAATTGTTTGTGTCTGTGTCAGTGAGAGTATGGGAAATCAAACATCCACTAGTGGTTAAGAGCATAAATCAGAGCAACCTCTATGGAAGACAACTTGATAATTACCTATTAAAATTACAATTCTACTACGAGGAATTAATGGCACATATACAAAGTTATTCATAGTACTTTTTTATAAATAACCAAGAACTGGTAATAATTATGTCCATCAATAAGGAACAATTAGATGAATGATGAACACATAAAAAGTGTAAAGTCACAGAATGCAGAAGTTCTTTTTATACTAACACAAAATCATCTTAAGGTGTGTTCCAAGAAAAAGCAAGGTGCAGCATGGAACTCATGTTATAACTTGTAGAAAAAAGTGGAAGAAAGATGGGTTTATTGCTTAAATATATATTCAAGCAAAAATTTTTCAAAAATGATATATAAAAAATTGATAATGTTCATTTGGTTGCCAATGGGGAGGAAAAGAGAGTAGCTTCACAGTCAAGGGAGGAAAGGAGGTTTTATACTGTAGATATTTATACCTTTCAAATTTTGTAATATATATATATCTATTCAACAAATATTAAATAGTTAAGTTTCAATAACAAAAGTATTAATGACATGTTAAATCAAAAAAAGAATACAAAAGTATAAATATCCAATGTAAAACCATCCACTTAATAGTATATACTACTATAAGAAAATATGTTAATGTCAACAATGGCCATATCTTGTCACTATTTTTTCTTTTACTACCTCTTAAAACATATTCCCTAAACTTATTATAAGTAAGTATATATTACCTTTGTAATCAGAGGCAAAAATTTTATTAGCAGCCAGAGAATCAGACTTCTAAAAAAGGTTTATTTTTTATTTAAAATACTTAAAAAAATGTTCTTACGTTTATTTGCTTATTTTGAGAGAGAGGGAGAAAGGGAGGGGCAGAGAGAGAGACAGAGAGAATCCGAAGCAGGCTCTGCACTGTCGAGTCCAACACTGAGCTCTTCCTCATGAACTGTGAGATTATGACTGGAGCTCATATCAAGAGTCAGACCCCTTACCCGATGAGCCACTTGGTGCCTGCTTTTTTAAAAATACTTTTAAAAAATATATATATATTATAATAATGTATTAACCTTATGAAATACTTTCACTTAACTTTGAATTTGTTAGGCCCCCTACTTCAAGGATTTGGCAGTTAGTCATTGAGGCCATTCAGCCAGAAGTGAGAGTAATGTCACTCACATATGTTACTCTACCGCCTTTACCATTTTTATATCCCCAACTACTTACAGTTTTATAAATCATTCTTGGGGCACTTGGTGGCTCAGTCCATTAGCCGTCCGACTTCACCTCGGGTCATGCTCTCATGGTTCATGGGTTTGAGCCCCACTTAAGGCTCTGTGCTGACAGCTCAGAGCCAGGAGCCTGCTTTGGATTCCTTCTCTCCCTCTCTCTCTGCCCCTCCCCGACTCACACTCTGTGTGTGTGTGTGTCTCTCAAAAATAAATAAATATTAAAAAAAATTATAAATCATTCTTCATCCTTTATCCACCCTGTACTCCTCAAGGAAGAGTTGGAGCAGAGCGCAAACCAAGGTGACAAACACCTCATTCCAGAGAGAAATTACTGAAAATAAGATTCATACCACATGGGATAAATTAAACCTGAAGATACCAAAATAAATAAAATGTTTAAGTCTTTAAACCTCATGTACCCCAAGAAAAAAAATTAGAAGCAATTTTTAATCTGTTTGTGTAGCTAAATTTTTAAAGCAGACTGTATTATCACAATCAATTCAACAAATTAGTAAAAAAGTATGGATTTCCCCTTTGAATGGAACCAACACTTACCTTTTCTAGGATGGCCAGTGGCACTGTTGGCCTGTGTTTGATAAACGCCATCATTCTGTATACAGACTAGATGAGAATCTGCTTCAGTACTAAAACTGGCTCCAATGCTAATGACATGCTCATTAGAAGAATTTATAACTTTCATTACCTGGGGGGAAAAACACTCATTTAGAAATACTATTAACATGTTGTGTCCTTATTAGTTACAGTCATTCAAAGGGCCACATTTCTGACCAGCTCCTAAGCTTCTTCATTATCAAGCTTTGGTCTGGACAACTCGCTGAGACTCTGATGGAAACAAATGTTTTAACATAAAATCACTTTGCACCTGGGTGGCTCAGTCAGTTAAGCCTCCGACTCTTGATTTTGGCTCAGGTCATGATCTTACCATTTGTGAGATTGAGCCCTGAATGGGGCTCTGCCCTGAAAGCTTGGAGCCTGCTTGGGATTCACTCTCTCCCTCTGTCTCTGACACTCCCCTGCTGAGTGCACTCTCTCAAAATAAATAAACATTTTAAAAAAACAGTAAAGAAAAAACAAATCCCTTATTAGGAAACACATCTAAAATTTCAAAAATAATATTTTTGCCATTATGTGTTAGACAGTCTGATTCAAAACAAATTTAACATACTTTTAAAGAAATCTAATGTTCAGTAATCATCTTCAAAATCTGCATGAAGAAATCAGACTTACATCACTGTATTTTTTCCGAGGTATTTTTATGCAGCTCTTCCCCATTTCCATATGTATCAATAGCTGATCTATGTTATGCAAGGTATACTGGTAATTTCGAAGGTCCTACATATAAAATAATGACATTTCCATAAACCTTAAACTATCCATGAGCATTCTACCCATCCATTAAATCCTTTTTTAAGAGTATCCATCGTCTTAAGACTTGTGATCCATAACTCTCAAAATACCATACAGAAAGGAATACCAACTTGAAAACCCAACTAATTCTCCCAGCTACTCCACAATAGTAATAAAGAATATCATTCTCAGGAACAATTCTGTAGTATTCAGGGGTGATGGCCTCTTTCTAATTACAGATCTTCCAAAATAAGTCTTCAAATTAAATATCTAAAAATTAAAAATAAGTACACTCAACTACTCTTCTATGGTTACAAATAAAATAATTATTTAAAGTAAAGGTGGAAGGGAACCTGAGATTATCTAACCCAATTCTTCCTATCACAAATGAGGAAACATAGGCCAAAATCACCAAACTGATGAATTTTACTAACAGTGTTACAAATTACTTTACTAACACTTCAACAACTGTGTAGATCTCACATTACCTAAATGTGTTAGCAATGCAGCAGAATGAATCAAAAGGCAATCAGAATCAGGTACACATAAATTAAAAGATGTGTTCTAAAAAGCAATTCATTAGAAGCAGAGCCCATTTATTGAAATAAATTAAGATACATTATAAATGAACTCTCATTATACCAGATATGCCAAATTAAAATAGGAAAATACAAACATATAAAATATGCTAAATAAAATCTTAAAGTTAACAATGTAAGAATACTTAATAGTTTGATTACTCACAACAAGTAAGTTCATAATCGTATGTCCTATTTCTCCAAAAAGAGGTTTTCGTCCTCTGATACTTGTTAAAGGAGCAGGATATACTATACATAAGAAAGGAAATCTGGTTACTGTCAATAAAAACCCAAAAAGTCTTGAATTTATTACTTCTAGTTCTCACTTTTCAAAGATTATGGATACCACCTAATCAGTTATTTGGGGAAAGTGAGAGATACATTAATGCATAGTATATATTTACAGGTGATATATTGAACTAGAAACTTTATATACATAATCTTATTTAAACCCTAAAAAAACCCAGTGAGGCAAGTATGTCTACTGCTACTTTACAAATGGAAAAGTAGAGTAGAGACACAGATTAATAAAATTGCTTATGGTGACTAAGTTAATAACCAGTAAAACAAATTTGAAATTAGGCTTGCTTCATTCCAGAGTATTTAATCTTTTCATTATATGTGCTGATTTCACAAAATGATAATGGTTGGAAAATTACAGTAATCTGACAGACCCCTATAAAGTTCTGATAATTTAAACAGACATGAAGAATTCAGGATTTTTAAGGCATTTAAAATGAATGTTCAATTGTGCTAATTTATAGATGGTAGTAAACTTTTATAGTGCTTGGGTCAGCATGATAAAAGGGACACACAGAGTCAAAGAAATCAATGCAGAGAAACAGAAGGAACGTGGAGTCTATCACCTAACTACTTTTCTCTTTCTTTTAGGCACTATAAATATTATTCACCAAAAAGGAAAAGGTATTTGGTTGGCAATGCAGCAGGGCTTCTGGAAGAAAAGGAAGGTAAGACATTCCTATACTGATAAAAAGCAGAAAACATTTTAATCTGCAGTTCTCAGCCCAGGTCATAAACAAACAAACCCCGCTCAGACCTGTCATCCAAATATGCTTTCTTAAAATTCTAAGAAAACACACATTACCTGACATTGTCTATTTTTAAAATTTAAGTCAGAGTAATACATCTTTGCCATCACAAACATATTTTTTAGTTTTTAAAAGGATAGCTATGTTAATTAGAGGACAGAGGGTACAGACTGGAAAAAGACATAGACATTAGTAGTAAAAGACATTAAAATGATAAGTGATACGATTAAGATAAATGATGACTTTTTACTCCATCTTTTATGAATGAGGGAGCATCCTTTACAACTTGATTGAAGTGATTTTATTTGAAACAGTATTTTCAAAAGGTTGTGGCTTATTTCAAAAGACAACATTCTGTCAGTTACAAAGGGATCTCATAAATCATTTAATCCAACACAGAATGATAATCCAAACAAATGGTCTAAATGCAAAAGTATAGATAATCATGGGTAATCCTCATTTGAAAATTATTACTTTCAGACCATTCTTTTCAGTCTTTCATCTTGGAACTCTAACTTTTGTCATTAAATTTTCCATACATCCATTTTCTCTAACAAAAACACATATACATACCATATTTCTAAGTTCATGCCTAAAGAGGCATGGACACCAGTAACATCAAAAAGCCAGTGTATCTAAAACCCAGCAATACATAAAGAACTTAGAAAACAGCTAAGACTAATTAACTTCTATGTACAGGTTTCCCCTTCATCCAAGTTTGCTTTAATATCACTTTGCTTTTACAAAAGACCTACATTACTTCCTGTTTTCACTATGAAACAGATTTTTGTGCTTATGAAATGGTGATGGTTTCTTTCCTTTATGCCATTTTGGATTTAAAAAGGTTTTATAGAAATGTTCTACTTTCCAATAGCAGGAAAAACCTATAACATTCGTGATTTTTATCCTCATCATCTCTAAACAGCTATCAACTTTACAGCTCCAACTCCTGTGATCTTCTGAGAAGTCCCAGAAGTTGCTCCATGATTTTCCTTCTTTGAGTGTGAGAAAAACAGATTTAGTATCTAGAAGTGATACTAACCAAAACACTGGCCAAACTTATAAATTATATGTTCCAAAATGACTTAAGATTATATATTGACCTAACTTTTCAGAAAAATAGCATTCAAATATTTATATCAGAGACAAAATATGAGGCTGAATGGATGAAATAGTTGACACAGAATTAAATTTCTTAAGCTCTGTAGTTTATACAATAAAAAAACCTGAAATGAAATTTACTTTTTTACACAATAGCATCACATATTTAAATCCTACATTGTAAAGACCTCCCCCCAAAATCAAAAAGCTTAATAAATTTGCCAAAGAGGGAAATTTATATCTCAATGAATTGCCTATCTTGAAATATTTTATAAATTTTATAAACCCTCTACATTTAATTTTCCTCCCAAGAAAATGCCTATTTTAATTAAATTAGAATCAAAGGCCTAAAATTTCATTAGATATACTTTACATGCAATAAATAATTTCTTGAAAAAAGTCAGGGATGAAGGGTAGGAATTCAAAAAGTTTAACACTAGAAATTATTTCAACCTAGAAATAACCATATACATAAACCCTGACCATTATTTCATAATCTTTCATGTTTGGTTTATGATGTACACAAATGTAGAAGGGGAATCATTTACCTTCTTAAAATACAGGAAACATAACAAAATATACTCCCTATAATACCTGCTTTTAAGAAAACTTTTCAATGTTTTCTATGTTTTGTTCTGAAATTTTTTAAAAAATTGCTTTTAAGGTAAGTTAATGTAGTTATAAACATCTAAAACTTCATGATATACCAAAGTTGTCTAGACAGTTCACTTGGTAGTAGAGAAAGGCTGTTTTTGAATTTTAAAAATATATCAAAAGTGGTCCCCTTAAATCCATTAAAAATTGATTTTAATGATATCACTGAAATTCTTATTTTACATTTAGTACATATGAACCTATGTGATTTAAGTTATTATTCTAAAACTTACCTTTATATTCTGCACCCAATCGCAACATTAAACGCATAGGAAAAACCTTTGCCCAAGGAATCTCTAGCTTCTGGATAAGAATTCCACAAAGAAAAGGATTACTTGGTAGTAAGAGATCATCAAGTTTCTGAAAAGTAGGTGTAATAAACAGAAATCCTCCATGATCCTTGCTACTGAGAAAGCTCTCAGTAAAAGTAATATTGTCCAAGTTTTCTATGTATTTTCCTAGAAATAAAATCATAAATAAAAAGATTTTTAAATTGTCCTGATAGGCATTCTAAGTTTGAATCTTGTGATATAAACTTTCTTAAATAAAAGCAATATAGATTTTTTTTTTCTTATTTTCACTCTTGAAGCATCATCAATTGAATAACTTGTGTACAAAGCTCAGTTATTCCTGGAGACTGGGAATTATCAATAAAAATTTTTAAATGTTTCTAACCACAGGCGGTTTAAAATTTTTCTCTTTACTGTATGACCAAGTGAAAATTCTTATCTCCCCCAATCCTACACAGATAGTAAGAAAACAATATAGACATATATTTTTTAAAAATGAAGAAGGCAAATATATTTCTATTTTTTAAATTAAAAAAAGAAACCTGTGTAAAGACACTAAATTACATAAAATGTTAGATTTAAGGCGCCTGAAAATGATGACTAAGATCTTTTAAGAGAGCAGCAATCTCTTCACAAAATAAATCTTTAGGACGGTTAGCCTAGCCAAAAGCATAAATCCCCTTAATTAATTTATCCATCCCCTAGTCTGAACAGTTCAAAATAGAATGCTGTACCTTTTAGAGCATCCTTATAGATGGTAATAAATAGTTTGAAGATGTCCGTCGGAATAGTATCTTCATTTGGCAAACGTAGTAATAGAATAATAATTTCTGCCTGTCCCAAGCCATGCAATCCATTGGTTGAGAAATACCAGTATTTGTCTGAGGAATCTTAAGAAGTGATAAAAGCATGCGACTATAAATGTCAACTTCTTTTAACCACAGAAACGAATGTAGGTGTCCTCTGTATAAGCACAATTTTTCTAATTCCTTGTTTTCCCAAAGTTCTCCTCACAAAAAAAACTTTAAATTGTGTAAGATTAATGTAAAATAAAGGATGAAAGATTATCCTATGGAATCAGTTAATAACACTAAAATAAAAAATAAAAGGTGCACTAATATGCTGAAATGTAGTGGGTATGAATCAATCAAGATTGTTTCAGAGAATGAAAAGCTGAAAGATGCATTGTTAAGCACTGAGGATTATTTAATTCCTTATTTTTATTTAGGTCAAAGGTCACCTACTTTAAAACTTCCTTTATTGCCACTAAATCAAAATTCTTAATTACCAATTTTCAACTGATCTAAAAGCTGTATCAAATACAGCCAATTTTATCATGAGCATCGCGCTCAACTAGGAACCCATAACCTTAACCTAGGACTGACTGAAAGACACTAGTAGAAATTTTTTAAGCTTTCAAGTTTCACTGAATATAAATTTTAAAAATCTATATTCCTATATTGCTAAAATTTCAATATCCAGTGCTGCTTACTTTTCATCATTGCCAGTCAAAATTCAATTAGTTAATTTCAGAAATATTGCATACCAATAAGGCAAAGAAAGATTAATCATAACTTACAAAATACAAACTTGACATTCACGAGAAGATTAGCATTTAAGATAAATGTAACAGGACGACAACTTTTGCCTTCAAGAAGCAAAATGATTTCCTCATGAGATGGGTGTTCTTCTATCACAGGCACTAAATCATGAAAGTAATACACTCGTTAGAATATAACTTCCTGTTAAATATGCTTGCAATAAAAATGATACACTTAGAAATCCATCAATGGCTTGATCAAATTTAGTAACAAAAGCAAACCCATTTCATAAAAGTCAGTCAATACCCTGGACAACTATTATGTACTCATTTCTTACTTTTCTATTTACACAGAGATATTAATGCTACAATATATATAAGCCTGGACATATTATATCATATATATAGTATATATGCAAATATGTTGATTAAACAGCATATTTAAGCAATTTTAAAACAAACATTTTTGTAAAGTGGATTCCAGACTACCAGCCATTCCATTTATAAATTGTGAAATTTAAAACTCTTGGAAGTACAACTTTATGACTCTCAAATTATACATCCTGCTTGCTGCCATATGCCCTATGTCAGTGACCAAATGTCAAAAAAGATCTTGACAGGGGCACCTGGGTGGCTCAGTCAGTTGGGCAGCCGACTTCAGCTCAGGTCATGATCTCACAGCTCAAAGGTTTGTGAGTTCAAGCCCCACATTGGGCTCTGTGCTGAGGGCTCAGAGCCTGGAGGCTACTTCTGTGTCTGTGTCTCTCTCTCTCTCTCTCTCTCTCTCTCTCTCTCTCTGCCCCTCCCCTGCTAATGCTCTGTCTCTCTCTCTCAAAATGAAATAAACATTTAAAAAATTTTTTAAAAACGATCTTGATGGTCAATAGGAAAACAAGCAAAGTACAGGACTTACGGTATTTCTGCCACTATAGGCAGGTTCATGAAATAGTTCCTACTGACAGAACAGAGATCCTAAGCTTTATACGTTTATATTATCATGCACAGAACATAATCATTTCATGTTGCAGGATGCAGCATAATGCCTGGGGTGACAAGAATGCATCCCAGAGAACAACTCTGAGTTGGGAGCTAGCCACAGAAACTCAAGCTTGACAAGGACCTTAGAGATCATACATTCTCTCCTTTTACACAGGAAACTGAAGCCCAAAGAAATTAAACAACATGCTTCAAGTCATAGGTGTATTAGGTAGCAGATGAAGAACAAAAATTCCTAGTTTTGTTGTCCCAATACTCTCTTCTTTGGGCACTATGCTCCTTTAATGAAAAATGATATGGGGGGGCAAGTTCAGGGAAAAAAATATGGAGTCAAAACCCTAACACAATGGAAATATTTTCAGGATTAAAAGTCGATGAATTTCCCTTTTGAACTAGACTCTTGCTTTGTTCTAAATTAGGGACTCAGGATGTGATAAATGAATCATACCCATTCAACTCAAAAGTTCAGATCTTTTTAGAATGTTTTCACATAAGCCTTTTTGTAATCTAAAGACACCAAGCCATAGTACATATTTCAACCAAATTGTCTAAGCCTAAAAAGTGCATTTCATACATCACAAAATTCACCAGTTCATTCTTTAAAAAAACCAAACACCTCTTTTTAAAATTTAAATAACTGCTATCCTACCTGATCCCTTTTCTCCAGGTGCAACCAGAAGAGGGGGCAAACTGTCCTCATCATTAGGTAGAAGACTAATCTTATTGCAAACATTCTTGTCAATATCACACAGTAACCTATAATCTGAAGTACTAGCAACAGGTAAATTGCTATGAACAGAGACATCAGTAGGACTAGGTGGTCCCTCAATTTCCACAAAAACATCATCATTTAGTGTAGAAGAACAAGAAGTAGGTAACTCCTCAGTTCCTGAGTTTATAGGCAGTTTTTCCACAGACGGAACCTGAGAAATAGGACTCTGAATTATGTCACTTCTTGTAATATCTCGTATCTCATTGTTTGCTTCTTCCACTGCAGTAGAATGGGCATGATCCACGGTGTTTACTGTCTGTAAAATATGGAATTAAAAAAAGAAAACACCAGTTCATATTTGCTGTTCAACTATGAAATGTTGATCCCTATAGCCAACACCTTTTTAATAATAAAACCAAAATGAGCTCAGAAATTCTTCAGAAGCCAAATTTGCCAAGAAACGGTAGTATTTTGCTTCTTTAAATTCAGAAGAGTAAGGTTTAACTTTACTATATCATATAGTTGGGTAGATATTAATGACTTTAATTTTATAGACTAGAAAAAGAAGGTAAGAAGAACTTCAGGATCCTGTACTATCGCACACACTAAGCACATTTAGTTCACCCCAGTCTCCTGACAATAGCCAAAACGCCTCGGATGTGAGAGGGGAGCAAGGGAGAGATGGTCAGGTAAAGCATGGAGAGGACTGGTTAGGGAGCCGAGTGACAGGTATATTCCTCAACAGTGACCACCAATAAACAACACTCCTCACTTCAATAAAGCCCTTTTCTTTTTAAACTGGCCTAAGCTGAGTCATTATTAAATGAGAACTGGTTATAAAATCAAGTAAAACTTACTAGCCTAGTTAGAACTTTTATTTTGCTAAAGTGTGAATTGAGGGTAGGTGCTAGCTAAGAAACATACTTTGGTTAATTATGGCCATTTATAAATTCTAACTCATGAGTCCTGACAAAAAGCATATGTTTATAGGCTATGTGAACTTAAACAGAGCAGGATACATAACAACCTTGTCTATACTCAGGATAAATCAGTTAACTGGCATAGAGTAGATGTTCAATAAATTTGTTTACTGAGTAAAAGCATTCCTACTTTATGTATTAATACTTGGTTCTATCAATATTTTGCTACTTTACAATAAGAGTTCTTAGTAGGCTAGGATTCTGTATTAAAATCTTTTAACACCTAGCATATTTGTTTAAATACAAACAAAATACCACTATCAAATACTTTACTGAATGTATGAAAATCATTAAACAAATATTAGTCTAAATTAAATTACTAAATCTCAGTTCTATTTTGTTACACCAGTGGTTCTTAAAATGTAAGTCAGGGGGGCTCCTGGGTCATTCAGTTGATTAAGCAGCCGACATCAGCTCAGTTCATGATCTGATAGTTTGTGGGTTCGAGCCCCATGTCAGGCTCTGTGCTGACAGCTCAGAGACTGAAGCCTGCTTCAGATTCTGTGTCTCCCTCTCTCTCTGTTCCTCCCCTGCTTGCCCTCTGTCTCTCTCTCAAAAATAAATAAAGATCAGGAAATTTTTTTTTAAATATGAGTCAGGGATCTCTGAGGTACTCAAGATCCTTTCAGGGAGTCAATGAGGTCCTAGAATTTCTTCATATAATTTAACCAAAAATAACATAACACAACAAACTAAATGTAGAAGCAGATGTGAGAATCTTTTATTAAGACAGACATCAAAGAATTTGAAAAATACAAAAATTTCATTCCTCTCACTAAACTTTGTTTATAAATTTGTTTATAAAAATATTATTTCTATTAATACAAATTTATTTTAAATTAATTTTTTTATTTTTTCACAATTTTAATACAGGAATTATCACTAGGTATAACCCACATAATCTATAGCTCTTTGAAGGTCTAAATAACTTTTAAGAGCATAAAGGGGTCTGACCAAAAAGTCTGAGAATCATTACCTTAAACTGACATTATAAAAGGTAAAAGCCGGGTGTCTGGGTGGCTCAATCAGTTAAGCGTCTGACTCTTGATTTCTGCTAAGGTTATGATCTCACAGCTTGTTAAGACTGAGCCCCATGTTGGACTCTGCACTGACAGGTGGACCTACTGAGGACTCTCTCCCCTTCTCTCTTTGCCCTTCCCTCTCACATGCATGCTCTCTTTCTCTCTCTCTCTCAGAATAAATAAATGTTTTTTAAAAAGGTAACTTCTAAAATATATTCACTACATCATGTATTTCTCACTTTAGGAAGCTCACAGCATTAAAAAAAATAAATACTATAATAATCATCCTACAGACTATACCTAAAATAAAATATTAATAAGTCAACAAGAAATTCTTTAGATTCCTTACCAAGGGCATATCAGGCAAGGGAGGACTAAAGTCTTCAGAACATCTTTTACTTCCAGATGATAATTTTGTTGTATCTGCAACTTCACCATTAGGCAGTATACCATCTGCGAACCATACTCTCTTCTGTTCTTTGGAGCATAATCCTAGGATCAGTTTCATAAAGCAATTGAATTTGGTAATATTACAATGATTTAATACTAAATTGGTTGGAAAGTGTTTTCAACAGCTTTTTGCTATCCATTGGCAAGACAGGCCCTCCCAGGATTGCAAAGACCTAGAGAAATGATCTTTTGTGATTCATCTACCCAGAATGGAACTCTTTTCCTAATTCATAAAAAAGACAGGAGTAACACTGGGAATTATATACTCAGAAAAAGAGCAGACAGGAGAAGTTATATCTTTAAGACACTGGGGCAGATTTAAAGCCTGTATTACTAAGCATACATTTCTGAGTAGTGGCTAAAGGCTGAATAAAATTTGAAGACTACACCACAAGGTGGAAAAATGGAGTAAACTGGAGTGTGGCAGATAAGCAAAGAAAAACATGGGAAAATCAGAAAGAAGTATAAAAAGTCTAAAAAAGGAAACAGGATCACTCATGCATCAGAGGTCATTTCTTACTTTTAATTTACTTAACAAAAGAAGCATAGTAATTTTTGTTCTTATAATGTGGATACTGAGTTTTATTAATATTTATTAATATCTTCCTCCCAACTTTGGAGGAAATAACTAGATATCAGCTTAAATATATGTTCTCTTTTATTACAAAGCATCCACAGATGGAGGTTATGAAAAAAGCTGCCAGCTGGTTTTAGAACAATGTAAAAATCCAGGGATTGACATCTACCTTCCAGAACATAATACAGATACCATTGAGAAAACTGGCATCACATACAATTTTTGCATTATGGATAGACATTCTAAATGATGTATCTTTCGGGGCACCTGGGGGGTTCAGTCAGTTAAGTGTCCGGCTTGCTCAGGTCATGCTCTCAGGGTGAGTGCGAGCCCCACACCGGGCTCTGTGCTGACAGCTCGGAACCTGGAGCTGCTTTGGATTCTGTGTCTCCCTCTCTCTCTGCCCCTTCCCGGCTCCCACTCTGTCTCGGTCTCAAAATAAATAAACATTAAAAAACTTTTGGATAAGTTGTCTTTCATGTATTTGCAATACTTTTATAATAATTTAGGATATCAATTTAAGAGAATATGTAAATATTTTAAAGTATATTTATTCATTTTAAAGCTATAACATACAACCATATGTGCTGAATCTTATTTAAATTATAATGACAAGAGCAAAACAGCAATATTAAGAGATAAGGGGCACCCGGGTGGCTCAGTCAGTTAAGCATCCAACTCTGGCTTAGGTCATGATCTCAGGGTTTGTGAGTTCGAGCTTCGCATTGGGCTCTGTGCTGACAGCTCAGGGCCTGGAGCCTGCTTCAGATTCTGTATCACTGTATCTCTGTATCTCTCTCTCTCTTTGTCCCTCCCCTGCTTGTGCTCTGTCTCTCTCTCTCTCTCTCTGAAATAAATACACATTTAAAAAATTTTTTAAAAGGAAAAGAAAATATACTTAAAATTAAAAAAAAAAAGAGGGAGATAAACTAAAGTTCCAATTACCAGAAGTCTCTGAATTTGCCTTTAACTGAGATTTACACTTATCTTCTAGCAAGTTAGAAACTAATTGTTTATATTTAAAAATGCACACAGGCTGGGTCACCTGGCTCTGTTGACCATCTGATTCAGTTCAGGTCATGATCTCATGGTTGAGGAGTTTGAGCCCTGCTTTGGGCTCTGTGCTGACAGCTCAGAACCTGGAGGTGCTTCAGATTTTATGTCTCCCTTTCTCTCTCTGCCCCTCCCCAACTCATTCTCTCTCTCTCTCTCTGTCTCTCTCAAAAATAAACATTAAAAAAAAAGGTACACAGCCTTTATTAGGCCCTAAACTATAAAAGACTATAAAAAAGACCAGAGAGCCCAAAGATTTTTAAATGGATTTAAAAAATATTTTTATTATGGTAAAATATACATTTAAAAACCGATTTTTAAAGAAAAGGAGATACGCCAGTTATTTATTTGTCTCTCAAACCCAAGCCCACCCTTCTATATAAGGTGCTCTTTGATGCCAGGCTGAAGTCTGGAAAGTGCAACTCCCAGACCCCCTTGCTGGTTGGCTCTGCTCATGTTCTGCCAGTAGTGTTGGTGGGAGACTGGATAGGTGGGAAGAGAAGGAGTTCTGTTTCCAGCTCCTGCCAGGATCCTCACGGCAGTAGTACTACCAGATACAGGTGCATGCCCTGTGATTTTCGTACTCCTAATATCAAGCCT
Organism: Suricata suricatta; assembly: GCF_006229205.1. Classification (NCBI taxonomy): domain Eukaryota; kingdom Metazoa; phylum Chordata; class Mammalia; order Carnivora; family Herpestidae; genus Suricata; species Suricata suricatta. The sequence goes on along the minus strand of NC_043705.1, from coordinate 57,133,940 downwards.
CGAACACTCCGCCACTCAGCTGAACACCAACTGTAAGAGGCCCCTTGATGGTTCCAGAATTTGCCACTTGGTGCTCCTCCAATATTGCAATACCAACCACATGGTACCCCAAGCCCTGAATCCCAGGTGTGAGAACCAAACACCTCTTAGTACTGTACTGAGGTCTAGAATACCGCCTTTCACCGTTCATTACCCCAAGCCCAGGGCAGTAGTTGCTTCCCACAGTTAGTAATCTCTGAGGCACCTGAGCATGCCCTGTTTGCTATTCCAGCCTTCTAACACATATACCTACCAGTTCCCTGTACTAAATTCCTTCTGATATCTAGTCTGGTCTCTCTTTCCTCACTAGACTCTATCAAATTAGAAAATTCCATTTAAAAAAATTATCTGTAGTCTTAAGACACAGCATTTTCTTCTAATTACCTTCAATGCTTGGCTGTTTAAGTGCTGAGATCGGTAAAGTTGTAGGTGAAGGTATAGTGGATGTTTGAGTCTCCGGGAGGGGCTGGGTGCTGGCACACTCATCAGGATGATTAGATTTAAGATTAGAACCAGTTGGACTCATCATCCTTTCAAATGCCTGAGCTATAAAGGGGAAAAAAATCAAAATATTAAAATATTTTGAACAAAGTAAATTGATAAATTATCTATTTTTCGAGTTGTGAGGAGAAAGAAATCAATGTCTAAGCAAGAAAAGAAAGTAGCCCTTGGCAAAGATAATGACGCTACTCCAGCGGGCAGCACCCTACTTCAGTGTAAGTTACCAATTAGTTATCTCAGTATTCTATTTGGCATATGTTTGAGGTCTACTGAAGAAAATAACTGCTATTTAATATGAGTATCTTGGTTTTTGTCCTTGTACCCTACAGTCTATTCTCAACACAGTTCAGTGTGATTCTTTTAAGACATAAATCATATCGCATCATTCCTCTGTTTAAAATCCTTTAGCTGTTCCCAACTGGAGTGAGAAATCTCAGTTGTTACAAGACCCTACACAGTCTACATCCCTACCTCCTCTGTGTTCCCACTGAGCTCTCTGACCTCATCTCTCACTACAATCCCACTTGCTCATGATGATCTAGCCACCAGGCCTCGTGTTCTTCAACCAGTCAAAAAAGCACTCTCCTAGCTTAGTCTTTGCTCTTATTCTCTCTGCCTTGAATGTTCTTCCCACAAATACACAGCTTTATTCTCTCACTTTAAGTCTCTGCTCTCATGTCACATAAAGGCTTATTCTGCCCACCACTAAAAAGTACTACTCCATGTTACCAATCTGGTACTGTCTATCCCTCTTAAAATCTTTATTTTCATTTAGGATATTATCATGATCTGATATTCTCTTTCCTAATGATCCGTCTCTCCCCACATTCCTAAGCTCCATGAGGTCATAAGCTCCATGAGAACAGGAAATATATTCTTTCACAGCTGGAACTCCAAAATGCAAAATAATGCTTGAATATCAGTGAATGATTTTTTATCCAAATAACGTAGAACAGGCCCTGGTAGCTCTCCCTTCAGCCTTGTTCCAAACCAATCTGCCAGATATGTTGCCACTGCTAAAGTAATCCTCCTCAAAGGCCACTGCATGATAGCATTCTCATGAAACGGCTTCCTCTCACCCAATAAAATCCAAACATCTTACTCTGGGTTTTGAGTGATGTCCAACTTGCCCCAAATCTGCCTAATCGCACTCACATGCAGGCTTCCTTGAAGCTTATACAGTCTCTGCACAGCTTTCTCATTATCCATAGTCTCTTTAAATTATCTTTTCTTCTAATCCTTAATGGAATTGGTCTCACAACTGTTGAGCCATCTTTGTCATCTTATTTAATAACATTATTTTAAATAATCACTTCTACCATCTTCAACCCTAAAGCTGATATTAAAATAACTTGCATTTGGTTTCCTGTGGTGTATAAGGTTAAACAAAACTATAAGTGAAAATACAGTCTAGAAGATATTACACAGAATAAATAAAACAGATAACTAGATAACTAAATTTATTCCAAGATATTTTAAGAAACCAAAGCATGATCCCAAAATCCTACTAAGTCTCTTTAATGACTGTATCTTCTCTTCTGAAACTTTACAGTCAAAATGTTTGAAAGTTCACCTAAACTCTGACCTATCAACTCAAACAAGGTTTCAAATCTTCACGGCTGTTTTATTTTTTATTTTTTCAAGAAGGGAGAGAGAATTATGTGGGAGCTTGCTCTCATATTCCTGAATCCTACCAGGTTGTCTGGCCACCAGCACCAGCAGTCTTCTGAGCTCCTGAACCAGCATGGGAAAAAAACACAACAACTATAAAGTCTTAAATTAACCTCTTCGTAAACAATGTTGGTAACACGGAAATATACAAGGGTTACACTCCATTATCTTCCAGAGCAGGGGACGACAACAGGGAGTAAAGTAGCTTACCTCAGACTAATAGACTCACATCAGAGTTTTTTGAAGAATTGCTGAAAATTTTTATCTTCATTCAAAAGAGAAAAACAAATTGTTATCAGGTATTTGTTCTCCTGGCTAACAGGAAGCAGTGCCTGAGCTAGTGCACAGCCCTGGTAGTGAAAAGTCCCAAGTCATATTTGCTGGGAATTAAACTGTCAAAAAATCTTTGAAAATGCCAAAAATTACTCAAAAGAGCAAATGTGTATTTGAGAGAGAAAAAAAAAAATACAAAACACACACACACACACACACACACACACACACACAGTGAGAACACAAATAAGACTACCAAGACTATTGCTGATAATGATAGCTAAGCTAGGAAGCCAGAAACAATGGGAAATTCATACAAACAAAATTCTAAAACTGAGAAGGGAAAAAAATATATGAGATAAAAACATGCCAATACTGTGACAGTTCTATGAATTTATCTATAAAATCATAAATATTACTACCTTATTTTTTATTCCCATCTTAGATTATAATTTTCTAAAGGATGGGAACAATTATCTTGCCTTGTGCTATTAATGTCTAACACTAAATACTATGCATTGGTAACTTTTCTATAAATGTTTAGATTAAATGATGAGGATGACACTGATGATGACAAAACAATAGGCAGATGAAATGCAGCATTTAGGAACTTGGTACCTGTTAAAAGTTAATGAACTGCCACTCCATACACTGCTTCCTTTCCGGACTGATAGTATTAATTTTGAGAGTAGAACAAAAAGAAGAGAAACCAAGCCGTGGGATGGCCCACCTAAGCCAGATAAGTCAACACTAGGTCCTCGCCTTAAGAAAATAAAGAAGTTTATCTTTGTCACAATCCAATTGTTTTTAAGATATATTCAATTACTGGAAGAAAATATGTCAAGTTAATACTCACCTTTACTTATAGTCTCAAAGCAGACTACACACACTCTTGCTTCCTTTTCTAGATATTGCAGTTTACACTTCCTATTACAACAGACACCACAAAAGACCTATAAAGAATAAAATACCAAATTTGGTTTTGTGACAAGCATGTTTATACCTACAGGAGGCAGGGGGAGAAGAGGCCCAAAATCTAATTAACCAAACACCATTTTTTGATGATATAAATAATTTTTCTAATCACTATCATAGGTGGTTATTAAAATGACTCTTTTTTGTTTTACTTCAGTGAGATTTCTGCAATTTAAAATCATATCTCTGGGTGGCTCAGTCAGTTAAGCATGGACTTTGGCTCATGTCATGATCTTGCAGTTCACAAATTTGAGCTCAGCATCAGACCCTGTACTGACAGCTCAAAGCCTGGAGCCTGCTTTGGATTCTGTCTCTGTCTCTGTCTCTCTGCCCCTTGCTGCTCATACTCTCTGCCCCTCCCCACTCATGCTCGCTCGCTCGCTCTCTCTCTCTCTCTCTCTCTCTCCCTCTCTCAGAAATAAAACTTAAAAAAAAATTTAATAATAATAAAATAAAATAAAAATAAAATTGTATCTCTCACAAGGGGAGTTCCTTTAAATCAATTCTATTCATTGGAAACAAAAATTTTCCTTAATGAGTAAATTTACGATTTAAAAAACTTTCTGTGGTCCCTTATTTAAAACTTTTAAAGGTAGAGTATTAATATTTTTCTGAAAGAAAGTAGGAGTGATCTGAGACCAACACAATACTGAAAATCAATGCTGAATAAAAAATGCAATGTTGAGGTGCCAGGGTGGCTCAGTTGTTTAAACATCCAACTCTTGATTTTGGCTCAGGTCATAATCCCAGAGTCATGTGATCAAGCCCCACTTTGGGGTCTATGCCTAACGTAGAGCTGTGTGGGATTCGCTCTCTCTCTCTATATCCCTGGGCCACCTCCCCTGCTCACTCTCTCTTTCTAACATAATAAAATGAAAAGAAATGAATAAAAATAAATAAATAATTTAAAAGAAGGCAAACAAGGCCAGCTTCAGCATTCTGAACCTGTGGCAACCCATTTGCTTTTCTTTCTGCCAGTGTTTCCCTAGATATAGACTATAACACTAACTACAAAAATGGTGGATTAAAAATAGGACACGGGGATATACATGAATTTGGGACACCTCACGTATTAATGTTAGAGAGATAAAGACACATATTCTTTAGATTTCATAAAAACTGATAATTAGTATTCTGCATTTCTCAGTATGTAATACTCATGACAATGTTCACCCTCAAGCAATCTATAAAATGACAGTGCTTTATATATTTCCATGTAGGTGAAAAATAATTATTTTAAACTAAAACTTTAAATAATCTATTAATTGGTTTTGTCACATTGAATTTCATGTTAAATGTCTCAAAAGAATAGAGGTGCCTCAGTCGGTTATGTGTCCAACTCCTGGTTTTGGCTCAGGTCATGATCTCACAGTTTACAAGATCAAGCCCCAAGTCAGACGCTGTGTTGACAGCATGGAGCCTGCTTAGGATTCTCTCTCCCCTCTCTCTCTGCTCCTCTCCCCACTTGCTCACACACGCACACAACTCTCTCTCAAAATAAACATTAAAAAAAGTAAATGTTTCAAAAGAATAAAAACCAAAGATTTTTATAACTTACTTTCCCACATGCTCGGCAGTGGTGTCGCCGTTTCGTAAAAGTAAATTTGACTTGGCAGTTCATACAGTTTGGAGCTTCTGAATCAGGAACCCAAGTAGGTTGTTTTAGACCCAAAACCAGACCTTCTTTGCAAGTGTTTACAGGTAGAGATTCTTCACTCGCAGTTATAAAAGTGGATCCACCTTCAAAATTACTTTCTATATCAATGTAATTAGAGTTGAAGCTAATCGAAGGATCAGTTGTAGAATCGGTAGTACAAGTGGTTGGACTGCTTGGTTCTGCTGTGCTAGGTTTGCTTTCAGGGGTATTTGGAACATCTGGTTTATCTGGTTCCTTTGAAGTCCTTGGTCTTGATGGAATGCTAACCAATTGCTTAGGTCTAGCCCCTCCAACATGAACAGATTGACTATTAATATCAGAGACTGATAATTGATTCGTAATCTCAGATTTACTATTGGATAACCCTTGTTCATTTGGAATTGTACCTTTTTCCCCTAAAGAAAGGCCACCATTTTCTGTTGTATTTTGTTTATCAACTGTTTCACAAATCATATTAATACCAAGACTTTCTCCAGTAGCCCCTGTTTCAGCATTGAAATATATATTATTGACATTTCCATCATCTAGGCCTTTCATGTCTATCTGATTCATTTGAGATTTAGAGTCCTTCACATTTTCTTCAAATGATTTTATGTTACTAGTCTGAAGATACTGTTCAGTCAGAAAGGCATCAAGTTCAGCATCACTAATTAGTGCACCACTTTTCATGGCTTCATCAATATTAAAGTAATCTAAGTCTTGCCCATCGATATCATTGCTTGAAAAAGAGAGACCTTCATAACCATCAGGAAACTCTGAGGCACTAGCACCAGAAAGCTCCAAGTGAGATTCAGTAGCTGTAGAAGAATTTGTGTTACCAGAATTTGTGTCTAAAGAGTCAACTCCAATTACCATCTGGTTGGACTCTATCTTTCTATCTTCCACCTTTTCAATTATGTTTTCACATTCTTCCTGTTTCAAATGATCAGTCTCGTTCAACGGTTCCCCACCTAGAATAACACTGTTCTGTATTTCTTCATGCACTGTCACTGTGTCTTGTATGTTATCTTTGTATTCATTCTGTGATAAACAATCACCATGCACTTTACTTTCAATTAATGATCCACACAAAGACCCAGGTACTGGAAGACAGGTCAATGAGGAATATATCTCTTCATCTGAAACCTGTAAAACTGAAGAGGAATCTTGGATTACATCTTGATTATCTTTAAGATCTACATTTCTTGAGTCTTCTTTTGCAGATTGTTTTATAAATATAGCAGTCTTATCTTCCTGAGAGGAAAATTCAGGTAATTTGAAATTTTCATCTTTTGAATTTGAATCATTTAAGTATAAATCTTCATTTTTTGGAACACTGCAGGGCACAGCACTTGTGTAGGCTTCTTCTTTTACACATTCCATTGTAGCTACAACTGCCACATCTGCTTCCTCCTCTACCAAACAGCTATCAGCATTGAGTAATTCACATGGCTGATTCTTATGTTGTAGGTTGTCTTTGGTATCGCACATTTTAGAACTTTGTTGAGTGAAAGCAGATGGCATGTTAAAATCAACAACTGGTTCTAACTGATTAGAGATCTTTTCAACCTTTAAATTCTCTTTTCCACTGTAATTACATGAATCTGAAGATGTTGGATCTACTTTTATACCCAACTCTTCAGCTCCACTAACTTCTCTATTTTGTAATTCAGAGTTGACATCATTCTGTTCCTCTCTAACAGTATTATTATCACAGTCTGTTGAAGAAGCACGAAGAGTTTCTGACACTGAAGATAAATCCATTCCAATCAAAGAATCTGCACTAGACTTAAAATCATCTGGTAATAATTGTTTAATATCTTCTTCACTATTTGCTACGTGAACTAAGTTACCCATATCACTTATCAGATCACAGACAGGTTTACTACACCGTCCCATATACAGAGGCTGGATTTCATCTGAAATGCCACCATCCACAGAAGAAAGGAGATCAAGTCCTGTTACATTTTTTTCATTTTGTATAGAAGTTAGTCCCTCAAGTGTTTTGTTCAGGGAAATCTGATTTGTTTCATAGCATGTTTCTGATGAGGCACAACAATTAATGCATTGTTGATCCTTTGGTATCACTGAAGTTAGTTGTGAGGAAGCTAATGCTGAAGAAACTGAACAGGGGTTATAATCATACACATTTTGTGCATCTTGGAGATAATCTTGTTCATCTAATTAAAAGAGAGATACAATGTTATTCAAGAGAATCAAATTAAAATTATCACAAAGAGGTTACATTTTCTAAGACTTCTAAACTGAACTTTTATTTAGACCAGAGGTAGACTTCTCTCTTACCAATTATAATAACCTCCAAAATAATTTTTTGAAGAATTTTTTTATTTTTGAGTAAACTCTATACCCAATGTGGGGTGCAAATTCTGAGATCAAGAGTCACATGCTCTGATTGAGTCAGGCACTCCACCTCCAAAATTATTTTTATTTAAACTACTTGGGAGTTTTTACTTTTCACTGCACATGTCACAACATGATAGAAATTCCATTCAAAATAGGGTCAGCTGGGTGGCTCAGTCGGTTAAGTGCTGGACTTCAGCTCAGGTCATGATCTCATGGTTCATGAGTTCAAGCCCTGCATCAGACTCTGTGATGACAGCTTGGGACCTGGAACCTGCTTCAGATTCTGTGTCCCACTTGCGCTGTGTGTCTCTCTTTCTCAAAAATAAATAAACATTAAAATTTTTTTTAAAGAACTCTACTCAAAATTAACTCAGGTGCATGGCACCTAAGTGGCTCACTCAGTTAAGCAACCAACTCTTGATTTTGGCTTGGGTCATGATCTCACAGTTCATGAGATCAAGCCCCATGTCAAGCCCTGCATCAGGCTCTGTGCTGACAGTGTGGAGCCTGCTTTGGACTCTTCACCTCTCTCTGCCCTACCCTCGCTCATGCCTCTTCTCTCTCTCTCTCTCTCTCTCTCTCTCTCTCTCTCTCTCAAAATAAATAAATAAACTTTAAAGAAACACATAAAAAAATAACTCAGTTGCACTATAAAAACCAGACTGAGGAAGAGCTGAAAAACAATGTAACTTCTTGATTCTCTCTCCAGTTTCCTAGTCTTCATACTAAAATGAGTAAAACGGGCACCTGGGTGGCTCAGTCAGTTAAGCATCCGACCTCAGCTCAGGTCATGATTTCAAGGTTTGTGTGTTGAAGCCCTGCATCAGTCTCCACATTGACAGTGTGCAAAGCCTGCTTAGGATTCTCTCTCTCTCCTTCTCTCTGTCCCTCCCCTACTTATGCTCTCTCTCTCTCAAAATAAATAAATAAACTTAAAAAAATGAGGTTGGTCTTTATAAAATATTAGTATAAAAAAATAAAGTTAGTAAAACACCTATTCTCATAGTAATGAAATACCAATTCATGTAAAGTTTTCAAGTAGCTTTTAGCTAGCTCATATGTTGATTTTAAAGGTCTTTTAAATTTGTATATGTAGAGGAAACTTGTTTCCTTACTTCTATTTCTTGCTATTGGTTCTATTCAGTATATGAATAAACTATTATGTTATAATAAAACATGAGCTCCTTACAGAATATAACCTTGTGACCAAAACTGAAACCAAATTTTGCTAGGAGTACTCTATATCTGAGATAACTGATGCACAGACATTTAAAAATTCCATTAGTAACCAAAAGTAAAACCAAACAAACCTGGATTCTGTTCAAAATCATCTAGGAGTCTGTCCAAGTCACTGACTGCGGCTTTAAAGTAACTATCCATCCTACTTATAGACTTATTCAGAATTTAATTCTTTATGCCTAGAAAAGAAAAATCATGAGAGTTCACATTTAATACTCTAACATATAAATATTATGCCATCTACTGCATACCAAGAAACATAGTTGAGATACAGACACAAATAAATTCCTTTGAGAAATCTACAATTTAGTTGGGGACAGTGCCTCTCTATATACAAAATGACATGAAAACAAACCTTAACAACATAACATACATACACTATTGAAAATTGTAAAACACTTATCTAAATAACATGAGTTACTTAAGGTACATAATCCAAGAAGAATTCATAACTGAAAGCTAAAAATAGTTATAAGAACTTTATATCAAATAATATATATGATACAGTAATATAAAATATACTACTTACAAATAAAAATACTGCATATAAAAACTTGTGGGATTCAGCAAAAGCAGTACTTCAAATACAGCTTTAGATGCTTATATTAGCATAGGAGACAGACTGAAGATTAATAAGCTAAGAGCAGGAGTTAAAAAACAGAAAATGAACATATAAATGTAGAAAAGCTAAAAGTTAGGTTTATGAATAAAGCAGATAAACCTCTAATCTGTGTCAAGAACTTCACCATGTAAGTCTGACACACCTTAAAGAAAACTATCAGTGACTAGAGGGATAAAATCAAAAGGACACAGGACCCTAGTCGAAGGGGACACCCAAGCATCAAATTAATGAAGGCTGTAAAGGACTGAACAAAAATCAAATAGATTTTTTAAAAAAGTGATAATGATACTAAAAACAAAAACAAGTAACACCACCCATTAGAGGGATGCCAGGGCATGAATCCATTACTCTGAAAGTTAAAACATTAAGGGAAAAGAGCCAACAATTTATCCTCCCCTTTATTTAAAAAAAATGTACTTTAGGATAACAAAGTAGCTGCTGAGGGAAAGTTCTTTAGCTAAGAATACCAGTTAATAAATGCAGATGAGTATTAAATTTTTTTAAATCATCTCTTATCAATCCTTAATGTAATTAACAGACTAGGTACTGGCTATCAATGGATATTAAAGTATTAGACAAAAGATTAGAGAACTTCATAATGGTGGGAACAGACAAACATATCTGACTTCCAGGGATCAATTTCACCATCAATAAATGTGGAAGAACCAAACATTATGTGCGTCATGTGGAAGTATCACATACAATGTATTCCTGATTCAAAAAAACTGAAACTGAATCTAATCAAGCTTTTAGAACTAACCACATCTTTACAGGAAATCCAAGCATAGAGACAATTTAGATGATATCAAAACAAAGCAATCGGCTAAATCCAGAAGGTGGAACGCTGTACAGTAATGTTCCTCATACCGTCTTTGGTAAATGACCTTTTCTAGAAAAAATTTCCAATCTGTTCCATACTGTTACTTTTGTAAAACATAATAAAACAAAACGAATTTTGCAAAAATACAAACAGGTAACCCATTATACCAAGCAATTTAAATGAAGAGAAATGCACAGCTTGCCACTCTATAGTTAAACGTTTATACTCCAAAGGTAGAGCACCCTTCAGGAAAGGTCACCTTAAAAAACAATAATTATTCTGGCAATAGGTAAACTTGAGAACAATTTTCTTTTTTCTTTTTTTTTTTCTATAGTTTATTGTCAAGTTAGTTTCCATGTAACACCCATTGCTTATCCCAACAAGTGCCCTCCTCCATGCCCATCACCCTCCTTCCCCTCTCCCCAACCCCATCACCCCTCTTTTTGTTCTCAGGATTCAAGAGTCTCTCATGGTTTGCCTCCCTCCTCTCCCCAACCATTTTTCTCCCTTCCCCTCCTCCATGGTCCTCTGTTAAGTTTCTCCTGTTTAGAACAATCTTCTTTTTTTTTTTAGAACAATTTTCAATAATAATGACATGTCACCCTCATTTAACAAAGCACATTAATTCTTCCATTCCCATTTTAAATTGTGGTTTTATCATACATATACAATAGTACACAAAAATACACCAAAACAAACAAAAGGAACTTGGACTAAGAAAATGCAGGAAACAGAAGAAAACTTCAGAGAAATTAATATTCTCAGAAAAACAGCAATGCATCTATGACACAGGAACAGGAAGCCATCAATAAGGACATATGGAGGGGGGAAAGCTATCATGAAAAATGATGGCAAATATCTTAAAAATTCAAGGGAATCTTGTTGGATGCAGTTAAAGCAGTGCATAGAGAGGCATTTATAACTTAAGTGCATATGTTTAAAAAAAGATCTAAAAATCAATTATCTAAGCTTCCACCTTGGAAAACTAGTAAAAGAGTAAGAAGAGCAAAACAAGTAGAAACAAAGATCACAAATATCAACAGAAACCAACGAGATTAAAAACAGAAAAGCAATGAAGAAATAGGAAAAAAATCACTGAAACCAGAAACTCCTTTCTTTGAAAAAAAAAAAACAACAACAACAGTAAAATTGATAAATTAAGCTAATCAAGAAAAGAGAGGAATCCTGGGTGGCCCAGTGGGTTGAACATCCAACTCTTGATTTTGGCTCAGGTCATGGTCCCAGGGTCATAGGATTGAGTCCTACATTGGGCTCCATGCTAAGCATGAAGCCTGCTTAAGATTCTCTCTCTCTCCCTCTGCCCCTCTCCCCTACTCACACACACTCTCTGTCTCAAATTAAAAAAAAGAAAAAAGAAAAAAAAAGAGAGAAATACAAATTACCAATATCAGAAATGAAAGAGGGAACATAATTACTGATAATATGAACTTAAAGGAAAATAAGGAAATATTAACAACTCTATGTCTACAAACTTGGTAATTTAGATGAAATTAACCATTTCCTTGGAAAACACAAGCTACCAAAACTCACACAAAGAGAAACAGATAACCCAAACAGCCCTGTATCTATTAATGAAACTGAATCAATAATCAATAATTCATTCATGAATTTTACCAAATATTCAAAGAAGAAATGATGCCAATTCTCCACAATCTCTTTCAGAAAAAGGAAGCAGAGGGAACCCTTCCTATTTCATTCTATTAGACCAGTATCAACCTAATACCAAAACAAAAAGAGACATTACAAGAAGAAAACTACACATCAATATTGCTCATGAACACAGACATAAAAATGCTCAACAAAATATTAGCAAGTAGAATCTAACAATGTATAAAAAGAATTACATACAACAACCAAGTAGAATTTATCCAGGTATACAAGGCTGGTTCAACTTCTGAAAATTAATCAATATAATCTACCACATTAGCAGATTAAAGAATTATCATATAATCATACTGATGAATGCAAAAAGAAAAAAGAAGCATTCGACAAAACTCAACACCTATTTATGATAAAAACCCTCAGCAAATTATGAGCGGAAAGAAACTTCCTCAATTATGAAGATTAGCTACAAAATACCTACAGCTAATATCATATACCTTATGATGAGAAACTGGATGTTTTCCAAAGATTGGGATCAAGGAAAAGATACCTTCTTTCACAACTCCTATTCAACACAGTAGTGAAAGTGCAATAAGAAAAGAAAATAAAAAATACACCATTTGGAAAGGAAAAACTACAAACCTATTTGCAATGACATGATTTCCAATGTAGAAAATCCCCAAAAACTGCCCCCCCCCAAAACAGAGTAGTGAATATAGCAAGGATGTTGGATACAAGGTTAATATACAAAATTCAAATGAACTGATGAAGTTGAACTTTATTAAAATTAAAAAACATATGCTCTGAAATAGATACTGTTAAGAGAATGAGAGGACAAGCCACGTCCCGGGGGATAGTATTTGCAAAACACATCTGATAAAGGACTTGGACCCAAAGTCTCCAAAAACACTCCTAAAATTAATTAGAAAACAAACAATCCAATAAAATGGGCAAAAGTTCCAAAGAGACACCTCACCAAAGAAAATACACAGTTAGTAGACAGACATATGATAAAATGCTCAACATCATTTGTCTTTAGGGACTAAAGATTAAAACAATGAGATACCATTTTACATCAATTACAATGGCTAAAATCCAAAAAACTGACAATACCAAATGCTGCAAGGATGCTACTGAGCAGGAACTCTCATTTATTCCTGATGGGAATACAAAATGGTACAGCCACTCTGAAAAATAGTTTGTCTCTTATAAAAACTAAACATAGTCTTACCATATGATCCAGCAATCATACTATTAGGTATTTACCCAATTTACTTGAAGATTTATGTCCACACAAGAATTTAGATGTGAAGTTTATAAGAGTTTTTTTTTTTTTTTTACAATTGACAAAATTTGGAAGCATCCAAAATGACAATAAGTGAACAAATAAACTGTGATACATTCATACAATGGAATAGTATTCAATGATACAAAGAAATAAGCTAACAAGCCACAAAAGACATGTATTAATCTTAAATATGTATTGTTATGTGTAAGAAGCCAGTCTTAAAAAATCTACATACTGTATGATTCTGTCTGACATTCTGGAAAAGGTAAAACTACAAAGAGAATAAACACACCAGTGACTGTTAGTGGTTTGGGTGGGGGACAGTTAAACAGATAAAGCACAGTGGATTTTTTAGTGTGGTGAAATCACTTTGTATGATACTATAGTAGTGAATATAAGACATTAAGCATTTGTCAGTACGCACAGAACTTTATGGCACAAAGAATAAACCTCAATGTTTACAAATTTTAAAAAATTATTTAGAAGGTAGGGTGTTTGGCCTCCTGAGTGGTTCAGTCAGTTAGGTGTCTGACTTCCACTCAAGTCATGGTTTGTGGGCTTGAGTCCCGCTGTGGGCTCTGTGCTGACAGCTCAGAGCCTAGAGCCTGCTTCAGATTCTGTGTCTCCCTCTCTCTCTATACCCCTCCTCACTCATGCTCTGTCTGTCTCTCTCTTTCTCCCTCAAAAATAAACATTAAAAAAATTTTTTTAAGTAGTAAAGGAATTCTGAATATAAAACATATTTTAAAAAAATAAAGCACAGGAACTAGAAGGCCTAGAAATGGTCTCTCATTAGGGAAAAAAAACAAAATTTTTCTTAAAAATTATGGAATTCATTAAATATTTACAGAGTATCTCTATCTGTATAGCAATGTACTACTAAGCATTATGTCATCTGAGGTGCCTAAAATGGTACAAAAAAGGTTAAGATAAATAATAATAATAGAATCCAACAATTTATAAGAGGTATAATGCAAACACTGTACATGAAACTTTTTTTAATGTTTATTTATTTATTTTTGAGAGACAAAGAGCATGAGTGGGTGAGAGACGGGGCGGGGACATAAAATCCAAACCAGGCTCCAGGCTCTAAGCTGTCAGCACAGAGCCCAAAATGGTGCTCAAACCCATGAGCTGTAAGATCATGACCTAAGCTGAAGTTGGATGCTCAAATGACTGAGTCACCCAGGAGCCCCTGTACATGAAACTTTTTAAAGTGACATTTGAAACTACACATACTTCCCATTTCAATCAACTAAGATGTACTTACTGTGCCACTAATCTACCATGTACAGTAAAAAGACACAAATGGAAGATATATTTACTACTCCAAAGAAGTTTATTTATGTGTACATATGACAACCTGTTTAAGGTAACACCTTTACTTACCTGACCCTTTGTGTGATCTCAGATTTATAATCAAATATTTACAGTATTTACTTTATGAAACTGGTTTTCAGAAAACCAACAAAACCAATACTAAGGAGACTCCTAAAAACAGTTAAGATGAGAGATGATGAGGGCCTGAACTGACAGAGCGCAGGGCAGATGGAAAGGAGATCAGTAGTAAAGTGGCTAAAGAACGGGAAATTCTGGAGAGTGAAAGCAAGGGAGAAAGCTAGGATTACTGCCAGGTTTCCATCACAGGTGACTGGATAGACAGTCGTACCACTGACTACGACAGGCAGTAACACAAAGAAGAGCAGGGAAAAAATGAGTTCACGTTTGGACTGCTGTTTAAAGTACCTTGAGAACATCCTGGGGGAGATGTCCAATAGGCAGCTGAATATAAGGATCTGGAATGCAGGAGAGAAGTCTGAGATAGAGAAAATATTTGGGAACTGGCAGCACATAACTGTTAATGGATGAGATCACCTAGGAAGAGAATATAGAAGAGGACAGGAGCCTGACATCAGATAACTAAAGATCACAATTAGTGTTCCTAAAGCCACTCTGGATAAAACTTTCCCCAGAGTTATATGCACTTCTATAGGAAAATATCCAATATATAGTATTAAATGACTAAAAATCAAATTACAAAATGTCATGCACAGTACAAACCCACTTTTGCAAATAAGTTGTTTTTAAGAAAAAGTATTAGCAAAGGCACAGGGAAAAAATATAGAGGGGCAAATACCAAACTGTTAATAATGGTATCTGTGATAATGTACACCTTTCACATCTATATTATATATCTCTACAAATAATGCATAATACATATCTATATTTTACTTTTTTTTTTACAAAAATGTACTTTTGTAAATGGCAAAAAAGATAATTTTGTTCCTTTCCCAAAAGCTTCTAGTGCATATCCTTAAAATATAAAAAAGATAATAAAGGGGCATCTGGGCGGCTTATTTGGTTAAGCATCCAATTTCAGGTCATGATGTCACTGTTTGGGAGTTGGAGCCCCACATCGGGCTCATTGCTGTAAGCCGGTCAGCGCAGAGCCTGCTTCAGACCGTCTGTGCCCCCCTCTCAGCCCTTCCCCCACTTGTGTTTTCTCAAAAAATAAATAAATAATTTTTTTCAAAAATCTGTTAGGGGGTGCCTGGTGGCTCAATCAGTTAAGCATCCAACTCTTGATTTGGACTCAGATCATGATCTCACAGTTCCTGGGTTCCAGTCCCACGTCAGGCGCACAGCCTGCTTGGGATTCTCTCTCTCCCTCTTTCTGCCCCTTTCCAGCTCGCTCGCTCGCTCTCTCTCTCAAAATAAATAAACCTTAAAAAAAAAAAAACCCTTTAGAAAAACAACACATTGACAGTGGATTATAAATGGGGAAATAATATAAACAAGTAGCAAGATTATGAAAAAATATTCAAAGCAGAATCTGTACTTTCAAAGTAATCTGAATTAGAACATACATCATTTGTTGCCTACTAAATCAGAACATCATCTTTCTTTAGTGATTTCTACACCCAACATGAGGCTCAAACTCACGATCCCAAGATCCAAAGTTTCATAATTCCTTTTAATAATGTAAGGGATCAAGGGCGGCTGGGGGGCTCAGTCGGGTAAGCATCCCACTCTTGATTTCAGCTCAGGTCATGATCTTGCAGTTTCTGAGTCTGAGCCCTATGTCAGGCTCGGCGCTAGTGGTGTGGAGCCTGGTTAGGACTCTCTCTCTCTCTCTCTCTCTCTGCCCTTCCACTGTGCTTGCTCACACCCTCTCTCTCTAAAAAAAATAAACTTTAAAAAATTATTAAAAATAATAATTATGATAAAAGTGCTCAATGTTGGTAAGGGTGTGACAAAACAAGCATTTCAGAAACTGCTGACAAGAAATAAACCAGTATACCCTCTCAGAAAAACAATGTGATAATATGTATCAATAGCCTCAAAAAGATTCCTAACATTTGAAGAAACAACTCTCTTTTTTAAGAATTTAAAATGATCCAAAGCAACTGAAAATATGCAAAGATATTCTACCAAATCATTAATTGAAACCATCTAAATACCAACATTAGGACACAAAAGAAAATTATGCAGGCACCAAAAGTAATTCTACTTCTAGAGACACATTAGCACTTGTGTGCAGGAACACATCAATGGAACTTCCAATGTTGCAACGTTTATAATAGTGCAAAATTTCAAAGAACCTAATAGCTCATCAACATAAGAACAGTTAAATCGGCTTCCTCAAACTGGTCTAAGGACCCCTGGAAGACCCAAAAACTTTTCAGGGGGTCTGTGAGGTCCTTCCTTTTCCAAACACCTATCTATGCAAAGCTGGACTTTCTTAATAGGCTTTAGTGTACAGATAGCACATGAGAGTGAAGAGAGAAGCAAATCTGAGAATCCAGCTGTCTTCTATAGAGCCAGACATTAGTGATTTCAAAAAATATAAAACAATTCCACCCTTCTCACATTTTTTTTAAAACTCTATTTTTCAAAAATACTCCTTATTTCAATATATAAAGGGTTTTTAACACACAATGGTTTAAGATTTTTCTCAATTTTATTTTCTAAAATAGTAAAATACTGCATTAAAGAACAAACACCCTTTAGTCCTCAATAACCTTTAAGTCTGTAAAGGGATCCTGAGACCTACTGGGCAAAAAAACTGTGATACCATCATATTATGTAACCTTATAATTGGGGTGATAATTAAATGGGAACTGAGCTCTTTATCTGCAGTGTTCCAAAAGATATTTCGCTCAAGTATTACTTGTGTAATCGAACATCATAAAGATACATATGAAGTTTTCTAAAAATCCGAGGCAATACTTAAAAATTTTTAAGCAAGAAAAGCAGGCAATCCAACTGTATATAAAATCTCATCATCTTAATTAAGCAAATGCCATGAAAAAAAAATACTGGGAGAGAGAAAGACGGCTGATTCACTATAAATGGTGGAATTATAGCTGATTTTTTCTAATCTTTATTATATTTAAGATTTTTTGCGCCACTAAGCGTGCAGTTTAACATCCACGGGAGAAAAAAGAGGAGCAATTGGGTGAAAAATTATAGTTTTACTGGATCAAACCGTTGCACTTCTGCCAATTCAGAAGCAACAAGCTCAAAATAATAAATTAAGGAACCAAATTCAACCAACAAATTGCCTTATTTTGTTAAATGAAAAAGATGAATTTGTCATATATATGGGATGGTTTCCATACGAATCAAACTAATAACAGTCTGGAAAAATCTGTAATCACAAGTAAGTTAACAGTTTCAAAGTTAGGCCATCTTTTAGAATTTTTCAGAGGTGTCAAAGAAAAGGTAGAGGAAAGAAACACTACCGGATCCTTCTGATCTAAAATGATGAGAAAATGCATCGGTGCGAGAACCGGGTTTGAGAAAAAGCACGGGCGGCGATGACAGATGATTCCGCGGGTGCGAGTCCTCCCAGCGTAGAGGCTACCTCTACGGAAACTACAGTCCCCTCCGGCAAGCACAGCCCCTCCCCCGTCCCCAGGCGGGACAGGCAGCCCCGGGGACGCTTCTCCCAGCACCCGCCGCCGCCCCCGGGACGCTCCCACGGCAGCCCCGAGCACCCCGGACGGTCCGGGTGGGTGGGACCCGGCAAAAAGCCGCCGAGATTGCCCTCCCAGCCGGCCAGGATGTACCGAGGGGACGCGAGGTTTGAAGGTCGTGATTCCCTGCCCAACTTAAGAGGCTCCGAAAAAGAACAAGTCGGGGGCCCAAGCTCGGCCCGTGGAGGAAAAGGAGAGCCAGACCCAGCGCTCAGGTCGGCGGATCCAGCGGCCACCCCGCCCCCTCCGTGGGTGCAGCAGGGGTGATGGGAGGCCAAGATGCCTGCTACTGGGGGCTCTTACCTCCCCCACAACCCTGAGGAGCTCTCTGGGGACTCGATGCGATGCGGCGCAGAGGAGTGAAGAGCGACCCGGGCAGGGAGTCCCGGGGGTGCGCTACGTCTGCCCAGGGTTTGTTTTCCCCCGGACCTGTTGGGGGAGTGGAGGGGGGGGGGGGGGTAGTTGAGGAGCACACAGCGCAGGCGCAGAAGAGGCTTCCCTTCGACACACACGCACACCCTCCCTCCGAGTCCGCGGCCTCCGCCAAGTCCCGAGGCGCCTGCGCGAGGCTCTGCGGGGTCTGAGCCTTAGGTGCCGGGATTCTTACCGGAAGTGCCTGAGAAGGCTCTGCAATCATGAGACAGCTTGAAGACCCGCTTTAGACGGGGACAGGGTTTCCCACCAGACGCCTGGGAGCCGGAATCGGGAGGCGATCTGCGTCAGTGTCCTGCTTCCTTTATCCTTGGTTGACCTACACGCAGCTTCCCCTGCCCCCACCCCGCAGCCTCAGCGGAGCCGGCGCAGCTCACCGGCCGGTACTGGACACGCCCGCCTGCCAGGCAGCGAACCAGTCCTGCCTCCCGCGCCGCTCTCCTCCCGGAATGCCGTTTTACTTCACGCTGCTGTTGCCACCCCCGTCTTTATCTCAGCTACAATGAGCTCATCCCGAGCTTAAAGCCCTACAGCTGACTGCCTGCTTCCAACTCTGCTGGCCTTCCCTCTCGTTGCTTTAGTTCTGCTTTTCTAGCAGTGACCATAGGAACAGCTGCTGCCTCCCCCCGCCCCCGTCTAAGAACAAAAGCTAACCAACTGGAGAAATAATTGCTACTCATGTGATGCATGTTTGTGCTTGTTGAGCTTTACTATTTTTACCATAAGTTTCCTATAAATTTAAGTGAGGGAAAAGGAGATCCTGTGTATGGGGAGAATCCCATCTGTTGCCAAAAAGTTTTACCAGTAATCCTAATGGTCTTTACAAAAGTTCAAGAATTGTAGTACCTTAGAAGTATTTCAATCAGATGTGATTTATGGCGAAAGATTTGAGAATAGGTTCAAAGTCTAAACCTGAAATTTGCAACAAACAATAGTTCGTGCTCTTTTTAAAATACTGAATCTTGATTTTCCTTCTCTGATTTTGCAATACCCTGAATTGAAATTGTGTGGTTTTAGTCCAACAGTAAAACTTTTGTTGATAGTTTAAGATAATTTATTGACCATCTACTATGTGACAAGCATTGCATTAGATGCTTTGTCTACATTATCTCACTTATTCCTAAATAGTTCTACAAAATACTGTATGCATTTCCTCTACTATGTGTTAAGTGTTGTTTACAGATGTATAATAAAAAGGGTCATTGCCCTTATGGACCAACCATCTGATAGCAGAGACTGGTGGATACAAGTGTTTGGGATAGAAGTATTTATAGAGAAGTATTCATATAGTATAATACATACCTACATATATAGTGTGTGGATAAAGAATAGAAATATAAACACTAAAACCTTAGAGATAAATAGGAAAACTGTATACATGAATGGTCAATTCACAAAATAAAATTTGTAAGTGCCTACTACATGTTTTACTAATATTCAAACTCATTAATAATGAAGACAAATGAAATATTATTCCCAGTGGATCTAATTAGCCAATTTGTTTAAAATGCAAATTAACGCCCTTGGAGAGGCTAGAGTGAAATGAGCACTCATCCTGTTGGGGATCTAAATTAGGACAAAGACTTTGGAAAGTTATTTGTCAAATAACAAGAAATGTTTACATGACCTAAATTAATAATCTCCCTTCTGAAAATTATAAGGAAATATTCCAGAATACAAAGATTTACATGAAATAACAGTAAGGAAAGTGAAAAAGCTCCCCAAAACTAGAATGCCTTTCACATACAAATGCAATAGTACTTTGTATCACATTTTGCTTTGGAGCTTTTCCTCTGTGTGGTATGTTATACTTGGAGTTGTAAAGAGTACAGGAGGGGCGCCTGGGTGGCTCAGTCCGTTAAGCCGCAGACTTCGGCTCAGGTCAGATCTCACATTTGTGGGTTCGAGCCCCGCGTCAGGCTCTGTGCTAACAGCTAGCTCAGAGCCTGGAGCCTGCTTCTAGTTCTGTGTCTCCTTCTCTCTCTGCCCCTCCCCCTCTCATGCTCTGTCTCTCTCTGTATTAAAAATAAATAAAACACTAAAAAAAAAAAAGAGTACAGGGATGGGTAATTCATGAAATTTGCCCTAAGAAGTTCACAATCTATTGTGTCATTCTTTTGCTTACAAACATTAATAATTGAGAGGTTGCTGCAATATAATAAAATTACAAGATGTTTGTGGAGCTTCTTTGTCAATTAAATTTTCTATGATTTCCTTTGCTGAGAGAAGTGAAGAAGAAATCTGTATATTGACTGCAATGTCAAATAAAATATTAATGGAAAGAGTGCTTGCAAAGTTTGAGTAATAATTATTGAAAAACTCCCATGTATTATTTAGCCTCTAAAGATCCCAGTTTATTACTAAATAGTTTTGACTTGAGGAAATCATCCCAATTATAACAAAAACATATTTGGCCAATTTATTCTTTAGACTTTAACTAGTTCGTATTTGGGCCATAAGCAGTTTTTATTATTTTGAAGGTAACCAAAATCTTTATTATCTTAAGAGTAATTAAATATCACAGTAACATGAACTTACAAAGCTGTTGCCTTTTCATTAGTAGTCTGGATGGAGAAAATACCGAGGCAAACGAAGATAACAATTACAATTATTCATTTGTTTCAAGGCTAGTATTACACCTATAAACAATTTTAAAACTAGGGGTTCAGAGAAAGATGGCGACGGCAATACGGAAAAGTCTGGGTGCATTATGGATGCAGAATCTGAGGGAGAATCTGGCGTTAGGACTTCTTTCATCTCACGATGTTTTACCCCAGTCACATATCCACAGAACTGCATCTCTGGACATATCTCAAAAATGGGAAAAGAAGAATAAAATTGTTTATCCTCCAGAATTACCTGGTGAACCTTGGCGGCCAGCAGAAATCTACCATTGTCGAAGGCAAATAAAATACAGCAAAGACAAGATGTGGTATTTGGCAAAATTGGTACGAGGAATGTCCATTGACCAGGCTTTGGCTCAACTGGAATTCAGTGACAAAAAAGGGGCCCAAATAATTAAAGAGATTCTCTTAGAAGCACAAGACATGGCAATGAGAGACCACAATGTGGAATTCAGATCCAATTTATATATAGCTGAGTCGACCTCAGGGCGAGGCCAGTACCTGAAACGCATCCGATACCATGGCAGAGGGCGCTTTGGGATCATGGAGAAGGTTTATTGCCATTATTTTGTGAAGTTGGTGGAAGGCCCTTCACCTGCACGTGAGGCCCCGAAGATGGCAGTCACCGGGGCCAAGGAGTACGTTCAGGAGCTTCGCAACCGGACCATTATCCACACTCTGCGATGTAGGGGGATGCAGATCCCACAGTGTACAGATTATACCATTTATTTCCTAAAAACAGACAAATTAAAGACAAAGGCTTAAAAAAAAAAAAAAAGAACTAGGGGTTCATTGCTCCCAAACACAGAAAGTGATGTGGAACTGTTAACCATTAGTATTTAACGCTATCTAATCATGTTAGAACATCCATGTTACAGGGAAAAGAACTCATTTTAAGTTATCTACTTTAGGGCCACTTAGATCAGCTATCTGAAGCAATGTCAGTAATGAAGAAATGGTTATTGTTTTGGTAACAATGAGAACTAGTGTTTTAAAATGCATAGAAAAAGTTTGGAAGAAAATCCACTAAAATATTAACTGATTATCTTTGGAAGATGAAATGATGAGTGATTTCCCCTCTTTCTAGTTTTTTGTTTTCTGTTTGACAATGAGAATATATTACTTTAATAATCCAAAAGGAAAATAGAACACTTACTTTTTTAAAATATTGCTAAATTCATAATTGAGTCAACCAGTTACTTTACAGTCCTTATGCAATCAATACATTGCATACTGCATACAAAGTATTGCATGTCTATGGGTCATTAAGAGTGAACCCAAAAGAGTAGATAAGCACTTGTCTGGAGACTGCCTTAGGGATGGCAACAAGGTACAGTTATTCAGAGGGCTCATATGATACAGCTTCAACATAATGACGGGGTTCTCTTAGCAAGGAGATCAGAACTCTTTGCCAAATAATTCTAATTCTCTCTTCTGGGCCTGTGGCGGCAATGTGCTCCTGGGCCCCCTTGTGGTTGAATAGGGCCATGTGACTGGTTCAGACAAGTGAACGTGAACTATGAGAAGTAATGTGTCTTTGTACACTGGATTTTTTTTTTTTTTTTTTTTTACTCACCAATGCAAGATAGTCTAGAGCCTGCTGTCTCTTGGGCACAGCAGCAGGCAAGACTTGATACTGTGGCTACTCTATCAGTCTGAGTGCTTGAGAGATTCCAATGAACAGATCACTTCTAGAATAAGAAATATACTTTGTAATGATACACCACTGGGATTTTAGGGGTGATTTGTTACTGCAGAATAGCTTAGCCTGTCATGGTAAATGAACTTTGTTTGATGTCTCAGATTTGAAGGTGGCAGTTCTGAAAGATACACTGGGTGCCTCAATAAGGCTATCTGTGGCAGCATTGTTTCCTAACGTGTTTTTCCTTCACACATGAATTACTCAGTACTCATAATTATTTGATGGGCCAGCTAAATACATGTCATTGTAAATGAATACTTACCTCCACTGCTTCTCAGAGTGACAGTGAATTTTTTTGCTTTTAATTTTTTTATTATGGAAAACGTCAATCACATGGAAAAGTAGAATAGTGCGGTAAACCTCTCAGCTTCAATAACAACAACTCCGGGTCCCATCTTATTTCATCTGTAAATTCACCCACCCTATTCCTGGCCCCCACCCCCCCGCCCCCCGCTGGATTATTTGTAGGCAAAATTCATTTATCATATCTTTTCATCTCTAAATTTTTCTACCTTCTTTTTAAAAGATAAGTGGTTTACAAAGTTGAAATAATAATGCAGTGAGGCTCCTGGGTGGCTCAGTCAGTCGGGTGTCTGACTTCTGCTCAGGCAAGATCTCGCAGTTTGTGGCCCCATGTTGGGCTCTGTGCTATCAGCGTGGAGCCTGGAGCCTGCTTTGGATTCTGTCTCTCTCTTTCTGACCCTTCCTGCTCGTTCTCTATCTCTCTCAAAAACAAATAAACATTAAAAAAAAATAATAATGCAGTGAATTCCCTCATATCCAATACCATCATCGAACTTCAACATGGACAAACGTTTCATGTAAACCATTACCCATGCGTATTATTTTGAAGCATATACCATATGTCATATTATTTCATCCATAAATATTTCAATATGTATTTCTTTTTTTATGTTTCTATTTATTTTTGAGAGCGGGAGAGTGCAAGCAGGGGAGGGTCAGAGAGAGAGGGAGACACAGAATCTCAAGACAGGCTCTAGGCTCCGAGCTAGCTGTCAGCCCAGAGCCTGACACAGGACTCGAACCCACAAACTGTGAGCTTATGACCTGAGCCAAAGTCGGACGCTTCACCAACTGAGCCACCCAAAAATACTATTGTCACACCTGAGGATTTAACAATAATTCTTTAATAATGCCAAATATTTAGGCACTGGGGTTCATTTTGCTAATTATTTAATAAGTCGTAATTTTTAAATAGTTTGTGTGAATCAAAATCCAATAAAAGTCAACATTTTGAGATTGAATAATGTCTAATAATGTTCTTTTTGTTCCTTGCACTGTATTTTTTGAGTTTTGGGTTTTTTTTTAATGTTTATTTATTACTGAGACAGAAACAGAACCTGAGTGGAGGAGGGGCAGAGAGCAAGGGAGACACAGAATCCAAAGCAGGCTCCAGGCTCTGAGCTGTCAGCACAGAGCCTGACACGGGGCTCGAGCCCACTAACTGTGAGATCATGACCTGAGCCAAAGTCAGATGCTTAATCGACTGAGCCACCCAGGCACCCCTGCTCTGTATTTTTTTTTTTAAACATGTCTTTTGTCCTGTGGCATTATCCGAATTTGGATTTTCTCTTTCCCCACAATATCTAATATGTTCCTCTTGCCTGTGTGTTTTCTGTAAGCTCATAGCTAGATCTGGAGGTTTGGTTTGGTACAGGTTTAGCGTTTTGACAAGGCCATTCCATAAGTAGTGCTCTCGATTCCACTGGAGACAACATATCTTGTTGGCCCTCTTTCAATGATGTTAGCAATCACTGATAATCACCACTTGGTGTGTTTTGTTTGTTTGATTTTTTTTTATGTCTTTATTTTGAGAGAGAGAGAGACAAAGAGTGAGTGGGGGAGGGGCAGAGAGAGAGGGAGACACAGAATCTAAACCAGACTCCAGGTTCTGAGCTGTCAGCACAGAGCCCGACACAGGGCTCAAACCCACGGACTGTGAAATCATGACCTGAGCCAAAGTCGGCAGCCCAACAGACTGAGCCATCCAGACACCCCTGATAATCACCACTTGGATCCACTCTTTCATTTGGGTTTGCAAAATGGTGACATTCTATTACTTCTTTTTTATTCATTGATTGGAATTAAATTCCAAAGAATAAAAATTTCCTCAACAGCTCTTTAGTTTTCCTGGAATATAGTTCCTACAGTAAAGGGAAATTAAATATTTGACCTTTTACTTTACTATTTCCAGAAAAAGGAGTTGCCTCCCTTGTATTCTCTAAAGAGAATAGTGGTGGGTGAGGAGGTTAATATACATAAGTTAAATATATGGATATGTGTATGTATGATACTATACCAGTTCTCTAGATTTTTTTTTGTAAACAAACTTAAGCATTTCATCATTGTTCATCCCAATGTTTAATGTTATAATAAACACATGTCATACTGCCTTAATCATAATATAAAAAAATACTTAGGTCAAAGGAATCATAATTAAATTTAAATCATATTAGGATCAGGTCACCTGGGTGGCTCAGTAGGTTAAGTGCCCAACTTCGTTCAGGTCATGATCTCGCAGGTCATGAATTGGAGCCCTGCATCAGGCTGTGTTGACAGCTCAGAAGAGCCTGGAGACTACTTTGGATTCTGTGTCTCTCTATCTGCCCCTCACCCATTGATGCTCTATCTCTCTCTCTCAAAAATAAATAAACATAAAAAAAATTTAATAAATAAGATTAGGAGTTATTTTTAATTCTAATGTTAGGTTTATACTTTTTTCTATTGAGTCATAAAACGTCAATAAGAAAAGATTTTCAAAACTATTACTTTTATATAGATAAGGATAGTCACATCTGAATTCATCTGCAAAAATTTTGAAGACATAAGCATATCATATTAGCACACAGTTACACTAACTTTATATTTAGAAGCTGGGATAAGGAAACTCACCAGAGCTAAAATGTGTTCAGATGGAATTAACAATTTCAGGCAATCTAACGAGAGAAGAAACAACTGGTGATGATCCAATTCCACTGACACTTAGCATGTAAACTGGAGGCAGAAAGAGAACTGAAATTCAAATCAAAGAAGTGAAATTAATTATTCTCCTTGTCAGTTGCTTGAATAATATTTTTTGAGAATAAGCTCAAAAAATGTTAATGTGCTTTCTGAGTTGCATAAGTTTAACACCTTGCCATAATTAGGAGAAAAAAATGAAGGAGGGTTATCATCTTCTCTCTTTATGTCCATTTGAGAAAAGGGATCACATTTGCAAACATTGGGGAAATTTTTAGCTTTCTTCCGCTGGAGATAAGACAAGTAACCCACTGCTGGGTGGTAGAGACCAAGTCCTGCAGGCGTGTGGTGACCCTCTCAGAATGACCCAATGAGAAGCACACTCTGAAGTCAGTGAGAAATTTCCTGTGAGACGCCCCTCTGAGCCTGCCTGAAATTTAGTGCCCAAGAGTCGGGCTCCAGAGCTCTATAGCAGAATCTTGCAAGCAAGAGAGCATTGGCAAAGAGGGCTAAACCATGGAGAACCAAGAATAGCACAGCCACCCTGTATTGACAATACTGAAGTCCAGGATTAGTGCAGGACCTCCCCAAAACAGGAAAGGGTGTTTCAAAACTGATTGGTTGAATTTTCCCTCCAACCTCAGAACAGATTATATTTGATTTAGAAAATAAGGGACTGTGATATTTCTTTTATCCTGGCATTGCGGAATAAAATTCATGCCCATTGTTTGTAATTTTATAATAGTGACCCCTTGAGGCACCTGGGTGGCTCAGTTGTTTAAGCGTCTGACTTCGGCTCAGGTGATAATTTCACAGTTTTGGTTTTGAGCCCCACGTCGGGCTCTGTGCTGACAGCTAGCTCAGAACCTGGAGCCTGTCTTTGGATTTTGTGTTTCCCTCTCTCTCTGACATTCCCCTGCTCATGTTGTCTCTCTATCTCTCTCAAAAATAAATAAAAACATAAAAATTTTTAATAGTGACCCCTTGATTTTAAAAAAGCATTTAAATAAAATAGAAATCCTGTCCCTTATGATAAGAGATAACAATGTTTATGTCAGGTGTTTGGGTTTTTTTTTGGTAACAAATTGAGTAGTTAGTTCAAAAGTGAATTTTTTCTGTAAAATTTATTTGACTTCTTCAAACCAAGAAAGAGAATAGTGGGGTTCCTGGGTGGCTCAGTCAGTTAAGCGTCCAACTTTGACTCAGGTCATGATTCACAGTTCGTGGGTTCAAGCCCCGCGTTGGGCTCTGTGCTGACACCTCAGAGCATGGAGTCTGCTTCCCATTCTGTCTCCCTCTCTTTCTCTCTGCCTCTCCCTGATCACAGTCTGTGTGTGTCTCTCTCTATCTCAAAAATAAATAACATTTAAAAATATTTTTAAAACAGAGAAATAGTGATAACCAGAATCTTTTCTGCACACTTTGCAATGTACCTTACTATTAAAAAACAAAAACAAAAACAAACAAACAAACAAAAAACAGTAGAGGGGTGCCTGGGTGGCTCAGTCAGATAGGCCTCCAACTTTGGCTCAGGTCATGATCTTCCAGTTCACAGTTTCGAGCGTCAGGCTCTGTGCTTAGCTCGGAGCATGGAGCCTGTTTCAGATTCTGTCTCTCCCTCTCTCCCTCGCCCACTTGCTCTCTGTCTCTCTTTCCCTCTCTCTCTCTCTCTCTCTCTCTCTCAGAAATAAGCACTAAAGAAATTTGTAAAACAGTAGAATTATGGACTCAGACTTTTACAACACAAATTAAAGAATATGCATATATATACATACATATAATGTGTGTGTGTATATATATAGTTAAGCAGATTAGAGATATATATGTACAGTTAAACAGCTTAAAATATATATACACAATTAAATGGGTTTAAACAA
Source organism: Suricata suricatta (assembly GCF_006229205.1). Taxonomy (NCBI): domain Eukaryota; kingdom Metazoa; phylum Chordata; class Mammalia; order Carnivora; family Herpestidae; genus Suricata; species Suricata suricatta. The sequence goes on along the minus strand of NC_043705.1, from coordinate 57,106,296 downwards.
AGTGTGAAAGTGAGTTAAATAGGAAAAGGGAATCATCGTTTGCCTCACTTTTCCTCTCAAAGTAAAGTTTTGCAAGATCATCTGCTGTGATTGACCAGTGATGTACAAGGAGACTGGATAATAATAGGACCACATTTCCTCATGTGGTATTTTCTCCCTATTATGGTCATTTCCATGCCCATTTCCTTCTTAACATCAAGGACTCTGGACAGGATGCCTGGTCTCAAATTAACACTATTATTTCTCTTAAATAGAATATTCTTCAAATACTCAATCTATTTTCATCTCAATGATGGTTTGTCATTTCTATTTCAGCCTGGGCTTTTCTTGCTGTGCTTCTATATATAGTTAGATTTATGTTTGGCTAAAGATGTTAGTAGCCTTCAAAATATCAGAGGCTTAAACCAGATGCTTATTTTCCTTTTGTTTTAACATCCAGATACAAGTAGTGTAGGGCTGCCATGGAACTCTCTTCTGTGAAGTCAATGCAGACTTTGGATTCTTCTAGTTTTTTACTCTATCAGCTGAGTCCTCTATTCTCAAGGTTACCTCATTGTCCAAGATGGCTCTTCGGCTCCCGCAAGAAGAAGCAAAAACACATAATGGGTCAAAGGGCATGTAAGCCATTCCTTAAGGAAGGGTCTCTGAAGCTGTTACAGGATACTGTTATTTATATCCATTGACTGGAACTTACTCTCCTGGCCACATACAATTGCAAGGAAGAATGGGGAATTGTCTTCATTTTGGGATCCCTGTGCCCAGCTGGAGATTCTACTGGAAGAATGGATATTGGGAAGAAATAGCAGTTTCTGCCACACTCTGTTTGAACCATGGTGCCTTTGAGAGATCCCTTACTGCAAGAACACAGTAGTGTTTTATCAGGCGCTGCATGATTACCGTAACTCTAGAATAAAGGCTGACTTTTCAGTCATACTGGAGCACCCTACTAATCATTACATAGTGTTTAATCTTCACTTGCAAAGTCAAATACAAAAACCTTCTCTCCATTCTGTCCTTTCTTTCCCTCATCACATCTTAAGGAGTATCTGCTCTTGCTGACTCACTTCCTCACCTCCTTTATCTTCCACCTTCTTCAAAATGGATTCTCCCAAATTATTCCACTATTCTTGCTAAGGCCAAGAGTTAACCCATAAAACTAAACTAATCAGCTGTTTTTCTGTCATCTTCCTTGGCTTCTCAGCATAGGGCAAAGCTAGCACTTCCTCATCCTTGAAAGCTTCTCTTCCATTGAATTCCATGACACAACATTCTTCCAAAAGCTCCTTGTAAGTCTCCTATGTGAACTTCTCCTTGATCAGGACACAAAACAATGGATCTCCTAAGTCTAAGTTCTTCTGTTCTCTGCTATTGCACAAAGATGAATTAATCTACTGCAGGCTTCAATTATCATTGTGTGTTGAGGATTCACCAAACTATGTTTATAGTTTGACCTTTTCTTCTGTTCTGCAATATCTCTTTTTCTTTCAATGTCGGAGCCAGTAAGTGACTATTTGTCTTTAATTAGCCAAAGTTGCTTTTTTATTATCCGTCTGAATGCACAGAAATTTTTTTAAATGTATGAGCTTGTTAGTATTAAGAGAAAAAAATTATAGCTAGCTTGTCACCATAATGTTTAATCTTTTATTCCTTAAACTGTCAACCAATTTAAATAATTAGATGTCTGCTGTTTCACAGACACATTCCCTACATGTTATTGAGGATTTAAAAACAGAAACGAAAGACAATATCTCTTTATTGGGAATTTAGAAATATAATTGAGGATCATGTCAGTGGCTCAGTCAGTTAAGCGTCATACTCTTCATTTCAGCTTGAATGTGATTTCATGGTTCATGGTTTGAGTACCACATCCAGCTCCATGCTGATAGTGTGAAGCCTGCTTAGGATTCTTTCTCCCCCTCTCTCTCTGCCCTTCCTCTACTAATGCTTGCTCATGCTCACTCTCTCTCAAAAATAAACTTCAAAAAATAATTGAGAATGAAGATATGCCTTAAATACACATATATGCACAGATATTTGCAACATACACATAATTATATGTATGCAAAGAGCAATTTATGCCCTTATAGGGATGAGTATACGTTTATATAATGGGTCTGTGCCCTAGTTGTTTTTTATAAAATAAAGTTAACAATAAATACCTCACAACATTGTTATAAAGATTATATCATTGATAAATTGGAAAATCTCAAAAGTAATAAGAAGAATTCAACATACCACAGATACCTAATAAAACAGATATTTTTGACCTCTATCTCTCACAGTTTTATTCTCCATGAGACATTATTAAAACTTTTTAATGTTTTATTTACTTTTTGAGATAGAGACAGAGACAGAAACAGAGACAGAGCATGAGGGGAGAAGGGGTGGACAGAGAGGGAGACACAGAATCCGAAGCAGGCTCTAGGTTCCAGGGTGTCAGCACAGAGCCCGATGCGGGGCTCAGACCTGTAAACTGCGGGATCATGACCTGAGCCAACATCAGAGGTCTAACCAACTGAGCCACCCAGGTGCCCCTCCATGAGATGTTACTGAAGGTTGTCTACATTTGTTTTGAAGTTTTTTTCAGACCAGAGTGATCATTGTGGGTGTTCTGGTATGGAACACTGAGACAGCAAGTGACTAGCTGTTCAAGTATTCGAGGAAATCCAAATTACTTCTTAAGGAAAAGGTAAAGCACTGGTTTTGTCTACTGATACCTAGTCATATACAGATTTGAAGATCTTCTATTCTGCCATGCCCACTCCCAGTTAGGACCCATCATCAGCTCAGAATACCTGCATTCCTGGGAGCTCCTCAGATTTTTTATTTGAATTTTCTGCTGGTGAACTCATATTAAAAGCTTAGCTGAGAGAAGAGTTCTTCAGAAATCATCTATGGTAATGCTTTTTCCTTGGATTAAATTACATTCTGAGAAGGAACACTTGAACTAAATTACTTAGATCCTTGCAAAATCCCCAATGCTAAACTGAGTTTTAATATTATGTTTACAGCTTTTACCAAAACTATTTTAACAAATAGTGATATACTATTCGGTCTTGTTTGTTATTAAGCAAAACCAGATATTTCCTTGCTCAGTGAGCAATGTTTTATCTTTGTGTCTATTGTCAGAAGTTGCTATAAGAATTTGAAACCTGAAAGATGTCTTAAGGAACAGATATACTTCTTCCTATCTAAAAGTTATGAAATCTGGCTTAGTTTGGTCCTGTTTTGGTTTGTTGTTTGGTTCCTGGCTGCCAGGAAGTTAAAAGGCAAATCAAATGATCATTCACACTAAGTCCATTGCTATTATGATCACTTTTTACCTTCTTTCATGATTGATTCTCTATTTCTATTTTATTGTATATAAACAGATGATGGATGGATGGATAGATAGATAGATAGATCAATAGATAACAGGCAGATCTCCTTTAGGTTAAGCCATATAAAATCTGTTAAGGTAAGATTTTCTTTTCTTGTACTATTCATGTTAGTGGAAATTTGTCATTTCAGAGAGTCATTGTATATACATAAGAATTACTGGAATATGGATTAAAAGTTTAAGAAATTTAATAAGATATTTAGAATGATCTTGGAATTTCAATACTGTAATAACGTATATTTAAATGTATTCAAATTTCAATTTAATCTTTTTAAAATGATCAATAAATAGATTTAAATCATGATTTAATTTGCATTTCTATTTTGCACATCATGAATTCTATTGAATAAGTAAATTAGAATGGTTTTGCATATTGAAGCTTTAGCAAGAACACAATCTGTAAAGAATATGAACTGCTTTATTTAAATTGCAAGATCTCTTCAATTATAATTTTCTCCCATGCAGTTTTATATTTTTCATAGGAAAGGCAATGCAAAACTCAAATTGCCATAAAATTTTCATAGGGTTATAAAGCTAAAAATATTTTTAAAGGGTTATTTCATTTAACATTTCTTAAATTAATTAGACTTTATATTATGTTTTTTATTTTTATGAAGATTTTTTAATGTATATTATATATAGAGAGAAGGCACGCACATAAGTGGGGGAGGGACAGAGAGAGAGGGAAACAGAAGATCTAAAGTAGGTTCTGCACTGACAACAGAGAGCCCAATTTGGGGCTCGAACTCACAAACCAGGAGATCATGACCTGACTGGAAATCAAGATTCAGAGGCTTAACCAACTGAGCTACCTAGCCGTCCCAATTAGCCTTGATATTCAAAAAAAATATTTTTATTTTTTAATGAAAATAATTGAGAGAGAGAGAGAGAGCAAGAGCATGGTCAGGAAACGGTCAGAGAGAAATAGAGGGAGACACAGAATCAGAAGCAAGCTCTAGGCTCTGATCCATCAGCACAGAGCTTGACATGGGGCTCAAACTCAGGAACTGTGAGATCATGACCTGAGATAAAGTCAGATGCTTAACAAACTGAGCTATCCAGGCACCCTATTAGACTTTATATTTTAAAGCAGTTTTTAGATTTACAGAAAAATTTAGCAAAAACTACACCATTCCTATATACCCCCTCTTCTCTTACCCATAGCAATACTTCATTTTTAGTAAGAATACTTAAAAAAAATTTAAGCCAAGGGACACCTGGGGGGGAACATCCCTCCCTCCAAAATAAAAGAACTTTTTTATTTTATTTTTTCTGTATTTCTTTTTTTTAATATAATTTATTGTCAAGCTGGTTTCCATATAACACCCAGTGCTCATCCCAAGTGCCGTCCTCCATGCCCATCACCCACTTTCCCCTCTCCGCCACCCCTCCTCCACCCTCAGTTTGTTCTCAGTCTTTAAGGTCTCTTATGGTTTGCCTCCATCCCTCTCTGTAACTTTTTCCCTTCCCCTCCCCCACGGTCTTCTGTTAAGTTTCTTCAGATCCTCATATGAGTGAAAACATATGGTATCTGTCTTTCTCTGCCTGACTTATTTCACTTAACATGACACCCTCCAGTTCCATCCACATTCCTAAAAATGGCCAGATTTCATTCTTTCTCATTGCCATGTAATACTCCATTGTATAGATAAACGACATCTTCTTGATCCATTCATCAGTTGATGGACATTTAGGCTCTTTCCATGATTGGGCTATTATTGAAAGTGCTACTATAAACATTGGGGTATATGTGCCCCTATGCATCAGCACCCTTGAAAATAAACTTTTTTTAAAAGTGAGGGGCAACTTGGTAGCTCAGTCAGTTAGGCATCTGACTTTGGCTTAGGTCATGATCTTGCAGTTTGTGAGCGAGCCTCACGTTGGGCTCTCAGCTGTCAGCAAGGAGCCAGCTTCAGATCCTCTGTCGCCCTCTCTTTCTGTCCCTCCCCTGTTCACTCATGCACAGCTTCTCTCTCAAAAATAAATAAACATTTAAAAAAATGAGGAAGCTTCTTTCTTTAGAAGCCTTCAGCAAATCTAAAAAAATAAAAAGATGATTTCATTATTACAATAAGTCATTGGCAGCTGTGACTTCCAATGATATCCTTTGTTATTCTATTTATGGATGCTACATGGTTAAGTGCATATCACAGGATAAGTGAAATATTACAATTACATTATTGCTTAAATTAGACAAACTGAAATAACTATACCTGTGTTTATTTAAAATAAAAAAAATTATTCTTGATCATTGTTATTAGAATAATATTTTAAACACCCTCTTTAAGGTACTTCTAATTCATCTGTTCTGATATTCTTTCTGTACATTTCATCCATTTGTGCCAATTTTAGTGCCTAGTTCTTTTTTTTTTTTTTTTTTTTTTTTTAAGATTTTACTGTTGGGCCCCTGAGTGGCTCAGTGGGCTAAATGTCTGACTTCAGCTTAGGTCATGATCTCATGTTTCATGGGTTTGAGCCCCACATCAGGCTCTCTGCTGCCAGCCCTAGTTCTTTTCCTTGGTGAATCGTTGCCCAAAGGCAAGTTGGGGAATATCTGCCATTATATTAACTCCTCTTTCTTTTTCTTCAGAGTATTTTACTTTTCCCAATATTTTTTCTACTATCATAACCATGACTAAGTATACAGTTCAGTGATACTAAGTACATTCACATTGTTGTGCGACCATTGCCACCATCCATCACCAGAATTCTTTTCATCTTGTAAAACTGAAACTCTAGGCGCACCTGGGTGGCTTAGTCGGTTAAGTGGCCGACTTCGGCTCAGGTCATGATCTCGCGGTTCGTGGGTTTGAGCCCCACGTCGAGCTCTGTGCTGACAGATCAGAGCCTGGAGCCTGCTTCAGATTCTGTGTCTCCCTCTCTGTCTTTGCTCCTCCCTCATTCATGCTCTGTCTCTCTCTGTCTCTCAAAAAAATAAATAAAATTAAAAAAAAACTGAAACTCTATATCCATTAAACGTTAGCTCCCTACTCTCCTCTCTCCCAGGCCCTGGCAACCACCACTATACTTTCTGTCTTTGCAAGTTTAACTATTCTGAATACTTCTTTTAGATAGAATCAGACAGCATTTGTCTTCTTATGACTGGTTTATTTCACTTGGCATAATGTCCTCAGTTTCATCTATACTGTAGTATATGTCAGCATTTCCGTCCTTTTTAAGGTTGGTTAATATTCCATTGTGTGCCTGTACCACATTTTGCTTATCCATCAGTGGACTTGGTGTTGCTTCCATGTTTTAGCTACTGTGAATACTGCTGCTGTGAACGTGAGTGTATGCCAAGTATTTTTGAAAGAATGCTTATCAAGTGCCAGGGACAATCCCAGAATAATTCTTGCCTAAATTCTGAGATTGAGGAGCAGATATGATCTCCTGGCGCCCCGTCTCTCGAGGGGCCTAACCCTGTGCTTGGGAAGTCTGTGATCCTCGTCTGTTCCTATATAATGCACAAAATTAACAATATGATAGAAGTGTACCTCGGAGCTTGGGATTTATGAATAATTACTTTGGAATAATCATGAACTCAGATATTTCTTTAGGAAATCTCTAGTTATTTGTATCTGCAAAGGCTTTCTTTTCAGTTAGTCATTGATCCCAAAAAGTCACAAGCTAATTTGAGGGAGTGAGGGGAAGTTGAGGGGCAGGAAGTGGGTAAATCTTGGTTACCAGCTTTCTCAGAATCAAAGGAGGGAAGAAAGATGGGGTTTCATTACTAGATGTTCAGACTTTCACTTAGTAATTTTCCTAGTTTCAGTCCTGAGCTTCCTGTATTATGTAAAAAAAAATTATTTAAAAAAGTGGTTTTTAAAAGGATTTTTAAAAATAAGAAGTCCTAAAATTCAGCATATTAAAAACCAGGTTCTGGCTATTCTTCCTAAACCTTCTCTTCTCAGTTTTCCCTTTTTGATCAATGGTGACTCATGGTTGCTACAGTAAACTTGGGCGTCATCATTCACTAGTCTCTTTTCTTCCCTTTTCCATCACATTTACATCTATCAATCAGTAAGTCCTCCTGGCTCCGCCCTCACAACATATCCACTTCTCACCATCTGCTGCAAGTCACCACCATCTCTAGTCTATGGCAGATTGTTCTGACATTTATTCCTGCTGTGTTGCCAAAAAAGAATCTATATGTTATCTGCTTGGACTAATACGTTAATATGCTCCGCTTGCCTGTGTTTTTTCTCTGCCATAGCTTTCTGCTCTGAACCTGACCACTGATCCTCTGATTTGTGGTATCTGTGAGACTCCTTCCAGTCGAACCACAGGTTTGGAAACCACTAACTCAGGTCTTCTCTACACCAAATCTAGGAAGGGAGGGCTCTGCTGGTGAGGAGAGGTGAAGAGCAAGAGCAACGAACTATCTGCCCTGTAATTCTGTCCTAGACCATGCCAACAATTCCTCAGAAGATAACTGTGACTGTCACTGTGCTGGTCATTTGTCAATTTGTCTTCAGATTTACACCCTGTCCTGCCTCCATTCCCCTATGGATTGCAGGGCCCTGACCCCTGCAAAGTGCATTTCCCAGGCTCTTTGACAACTCGTTCCTAAAAAAGATGGACCACTGAGGAGGCAGTGACTGGAGATTGGAGGGTGAGAAGTGGGAAAACCAGGGTATTTCTGCTTTCTCCCTCCGCTTCGTGTAACATCTCAGGCAGGGCTCCAGCTCCACCATGGCTCCATCTCTCTCCAGGATTCCTAAGCTCTGGTTCCACCTCCTTCTCCTTCTGTCCCTCTGGCTGCTAGAGCAATAGCAGTTTCCTGCTATCGGTAAACTACAAAGTGTTGCCTCACTGACCTCTGTCTGACTTAGCTCTCCCATCACTTTCATGACTCATTCCCCACATTAACTTTGCTCTGTTAAAGTACCTTGGTTCTGAGGGCACCTGGGTGGCTTAGTCAGTTCAGTGCCCGACTCCAGATTTCGGCTCAAGTCATGATCTCAGGTTCATGAGACTGAACTCCATGTTGGATACTGTACTAACAGAAGGGAGCCTGCTTAGGATTCTCTCTCTTTCTCTCTCTCTCTCCCCCCACCCCGGCACTCCCCCATTTGCACTCGATCTCTCTCTCTTAAAATAAGTAAAATACACTTTAAAACAATAAAAAATAAATTAAATACCTTGGTTATATTTTTCTGACTGGACCCTAATACTGCCACCTTTCAAATTCTTGCTATATTCTTCTAATACTTGCTCCAGTTTTAGGCTTATGACCAGACTTCCCCCCTAATACATTGCTAATATTTCTTTGCATTCATAGCTACCCTAAAGGTTTAAAAAAATTGTCCACCTTCCCTAAAAATGAAGTATGGGGGTGCCTGTGTGGCTTAGTCAGTTAAGTGTCTGACTCTTAATTTTGGCTCAGGTTATGATCTCATGGTTTGTGGGCTTGATCCCTCCATCGGGCTCTTGGACTGACAGTACAGAGCCTGCCTGGGATTTCCTTTCCTCTGTCTCTGCCCTTCTCTCTACTTGTGTGCACGAGTTTTTGTGCTCTCTCACCCTCTCAAAATAAATAAACGTTAAAAATGAACAATAATAAATAAAAGTGAAATATGTTTAGAATGATAGTGTACATGTTCGTTCTCAAGACTAAGGATAGCAGCTTCCATTTGGGTGAATCCCTATCATGTGTTGAATACTGAGCTAGACACTTGGCAAATATTTTCTCAAATCTTCATGATCACCTACAAGGTAGTTACTGCTCCCTATTTATCAAAGGAGAAAACCGAGGCCCAGAGAAGTGAAAGAACTTGACCAAGATTAGATAGCTCATATGTGGTAAGGCTTGGCTTCACACACACCTGCTTGATACAAGCACTTTCCTCCACCACACACTACTTTTCTAACATACTGCAAGCCCACCCTGACATTAATCAGTGTTTGTTCATCCTTATGATTTTAAAGCACAAATAAATTTTATTATATATTGTATATTTACATAGTAATTGTAGGGCCACATGGAAGCTATATGAATTTAGAGAATGTTAAGTATAAGAATAAGGAACTGATTGTGCCTTGATTAGGTCAACAATTGTTCATGGCTTCAAACGTCATCCTGGCTACTATTTTTCACTTGAGCCATGGAAACAATGTTGAATCAGCAAGTTAATTTTATCATATGAACCTAATCTTATGTTTCAATATCCATTGAGCTCCATTATAAAGTTACACCGGAATAGGTACTTTTATTTATTTTACAAAAAATGGAGAAGCAAAACCAAAAGCAGTTGTTTTATCTAATTACTAACCCCCTGTTTTGAATGGAGGCAGCTACTTCCTAAGAGAAGCTGCCACAGGCAGCAGAGAAACAGAAGATACACAGAGCCAGTTCTTAAGCGCTGCAAGATTTAAATCCAAAAAGCATCCTCCTATTTTATTTGCTCACAAACTTGAGAGTGTACACTCACAAGGCTGTACAATGTTTTTCAAGAACCACGGTCAAAGAAACTAGAAAGGGGGCGCCTGGGTGGCTTGAGTCAGTTGAGGGGGGCTGATGTCATAATCTCACAGTTTGTGGGTCAACCCCGTGTGGATCTCTGTGCTGACAGCTCAAAACCTGAAAGCTTCTTTGAATTCTCCCTCTCTCTGCCCCCCACCCATGCTCGTGCACTCACTCTGTCTCTCTCTCAAAAAATAAATATTAAAAAAATGTTTTTTAATTCTAAGAAACTAGAAAGAAAAGTGTCACCCAAAGAAGTGCCAAAGCCAGGATTTCACGTGGGAATTAACAACAGACGAGGAAAGAATAGATTTTACTTGAAAAGAAAGTGAAACACAGTCCTACCTTTCCTCTTTTTGCTGTCAAATCCTTGAGCCCTGGCATTCACCTTCAATAGTTACAAATCCTCAGAAGGAGTTTGACCTAATTTCACAAATAACACTTGGGTATAATCTGCATGTAGATTTGTACTTTGCAGGATTTTCTGTAACCAAATAACATTCCATACTCGTTTCTTGCTGCTGCCTGGCACCCACTGCTACCAGTTCCTTCCAACACTGACCACTATATGTTAAGAAATGACAAATGATTTAAAATATATAGTTGGGTAAAACAAAAGCTTCCTATGATTCCATTCTCCTTGGAAGCTGGGGAGTAAAACACCTCAGAGTCCACAGCCTTATCACATATATTTTTAATTTTTTGTGTGTTTATTTATTTTTGAGACAGAGAGAGAGAGAGAGACAGAGCACAAGCAGGGGAAGGGCAGAGAGAGAGAGAGACACAGGATCCGAAGCAGGCTCCAGGCTCTGAGCTGTCAGCATGGAGCCCGACATGGGACTAGAACTCACAAACTGTAAGATTATGACCTGAGTGGAAGTCACATACTTAACCAATCAAGCCCCCCAAGCACCTCTTACCATATAGTTTTAAGGAAAAAAAAAAAGATTTCTTGAATGATTTGCTGTTTTTAAAATGCTTATGTCCCTAATCCTTTCTATTAGCACAGGTAGTCAGAAGTTAATTCTATACCATTGTTTATTGCAATGCAAAGTAAAGGTACATGGAGTTTAGTTCTGATTAACTCACATTTTCAAAATGTGGTGAAAATAAAGGACCCTTCATTTGATACTCACTTAATGACCAATGATACATTTTTACTTTCAAAGAAAAATCTGATTTCTACCATTTAATGGGGGACAGTTTGTTCACCATTTTAGGCTATGCTTATAAGGTTTCAAATTCTTTCACGCAGGACTTATTATTTTTTTTATATATTTTATTTATTTTTGAGACAGAGAGAGACAGAGTACGAGTGGGGGAGGGGCAGAGAGCGAGAGAAGACACAGAATCGGAAGCAGGCTCCAGGCTGTGAGCTGTCAGCACTGAACCTGATGTGGGGCTCAAGCCCACAAACTGTGAGATTATGACCTGAACTGAAGTAGGACACTCAACCAAATGAGCCACCCAGGTGCCCCAACTTATTTTAAAATTATTTTCTAGACTTCTAGTAACTATAAAATATATTCATTACAAAATAAATATGTTTATTTTATATCTTATTTTTAGAGATTTCTGTGGAATATATTTCCATACCTTCTTGTGATTGAGTATTGCCTCTAAGAAAATAGCTAATCCTGTTTTACTTACTCTAAGACCTTTTTTGCTGAGATTTACTTTCTTTTCAAAAAGGCCATGGTGTTAAGGCATTTAACATTCCAGTCTGGAGTTAACAATGCATCCTTTAGAAATCTAGCATTCATCAGGAGTCAGCAGACCTGGGTTTAAGATCGGCTCTACCACTAACTGAGCTCTGTCATCTTGGGAAAGTATTTTAACTTCTTAGAGCCTGAGTTGCCACATCGTACAGTGGAGTCATAATTACAGCCGCATGCCATTCATAGGCTTCATGTGAAGTGCTGACATGTATATTAGAGTATTTAGAGAACCTACACATTCTCTCTCTAATCGAAAATTTTATGCATGGCTGACATTGTGCCAGTGAAGCAGCAAGTACTAACTTATGCTCTCAGTCCCAAATTCCTAAGGTTTTCTACACTTCAATAATTTGGCCCGAGAGTCAAAAGAGGAAGAACAAGAAAACAACTTTTTCTTGTATTTAACAATCAGATACTCACTTCAAGATCTGTTACCTCTCCAAAGACAATCTTACAAACATTATGTATTTCCTGAGTAATAATCTCCTCTTTAACTGAATATTGCAAAGGACTCCAAATGCTGTTGATTCAAAACTAAGAAGTCAAAACCAAGAAGGTCAGAAAGAATCAGTTAAGTAGTTTTTAGGTGGTGTTATTTAGCTCAGTTGCTCTAACAAAGAATAATTTCTGTTAGGCAATGCACACAACATTCATCATGAAATAGGATCTAGCTGCTCAGAATTACATCTTAAAAGTTGTATCAGGATGTCTGGGTGGCTTAGGTGGTTAAGTGTCTAACTCTTGATTTCAGCTCAGGTCATGACGTCATGGTTTGTGAGTTCGATCCCCTCATCAGATTCTGCCTACAGCTCTGGATTCTCTTTCTCCCTCTCCCTCTGCCCCTCCCCCACTCGTGTGTGTGTGTGTGTGTGTGTGTGTGTGTGTGTGTGTGTGTCCTCTCTCTCAAAATAAATAAATAAACTAAAAAAAGAAATATAAAAGTATCAAATAAGCACACTAAATAGTGTATAGAATTGTTGAATCACTATATTGTTCACCTGACACTAATACAACACTGAGTATTCACTATGCTGGAATTAAAATTTTTTTCAAGTTGTATCAAATGAAATAATGTGAAATCCTGGATTTTAAAAGTAAAAGTGGAAATATTAAAAGGCAATTTATCTAGAGAATTTCAGGATGATGGAAAACTAATAATAGAAATTTTACAAGGATTCCTCAAGTCAAGCATTTCATTCTTAAGGCACATTCTTATCTTTTGGATAGCAAAAATCAGTCTTCTCCCCTCTCCCCCATTTTTATGGAGAGTAAGGAAGTGGAAAAAAAAGGGAGAGAAAATCAATACTCAAAGCACCTGAAATGCAGCACCAGGGCCTGATTTGTTTTCTCATCTGAAACAACTGAAAAGTCAAGCAGAAATAGTTGTCAATGACAAAATAATTTTCAAGACATTGGCCATCAGGTGATGAAAGCCAGTGATCCCTGAGAGATAGCAAATGACAAAGTGAACCCTAGGCTTTCGAAGCTTTCTGACTTGAGAGAGAATTTCCAGGCCCCACTGTAGACAGGGAGCACCCAGGAAGAGCCTAGTGAACTCCCCAAATTACAGAGACAGGCAGCAGAGTGTGTAGGTCAGAGTATCAGAGAGGACAGGGCTGCCCAGAAAGAGAACATCAGAGACTGGCAGGGCCCCTCAAAGACCACACTGAGGACTGATTAGAGTAGGTATTTGATGACACTACCCACAGCTGGTGGGTAGTTTGGATTCTGCACAACAGAAGCCAGAGCTGACGCAGGGCCAGGAGTGGTACCTATTCATCCCAGCCAGACAGCAAAACCTCATAATTTACTGACAATTAGAAAGAGTACTTATGGGGCGCCTGGATGGCTCAGTCAGTTAAGCGTCCGACTTTGGCTCAGGCCATGATCTCATGGTTCATGGGTTCAAGCCCCACATCGGGTTCTGTGCTGACAGCTAGCTCAGAGCCTGGAGCCGGTTTCAGATTCTGTTTTCTTCTCTCTCTCTGTCCCTCCCCCCACTCATGCTCTGTCTCTCTCTGTCTCAAATATAAACAAACTACATAAAATTTAAAAAAAAAAAGAAAGAAAGAGTACTTAAAAGAGTGCCTCAGTGGTGGGGAATAATTAGTCCTAGAATAAATGCTGCTTTGGTCCATATTTTTCTCAAACACCACTTCCTCTGCTCTTTAACTTTACATTTTATACAAAACTAAAGGATGCATTTTAATCTTCCCTCATTTCTACATTACTACAAAATTCTAGCACTCTATATTTGTGTTCCCAACATCTAACAGATGTTTTTATTTCATTATGACGCTGCACATAAAATCAATTTTTAAAACTACTATTATGTTAGGGGCTCCTGGGTAATTCAGTTAGTTGAGTGTCTGACTCTTGGTTTGGGCTCAGATCATGTTGCCAGGATCATGGATTTGAGCCCCACATTGGGCTCCATGATGAGTGTGGAGCCTGGTTAAGATTCTATCTCTCATTCCCTCTGCCCCTCTCCCATGCTCACACTCTCTCTCTAAAATAAAAAAAAACAAAATAAAATAAAATAAACAACCTCCTCATTCTTGCTGATTGATCTGCTAAAAATATATGCTGTAATCTGACATAAAAGTAAATTCACATTGTAAAAAACTCATCATAAGATTTTGTTTGGGGAAAAAGCAAACCGTTTCATGGCTAAAGTGTATGGAAAGTGCTTCTCGTAGATGAATTATAGAAATGTGTTCAGTATAACCAAAAAGGGAAGTCTATTTTATTGGTAGAGATTTTTTATTGAGAAAATATGAGTTGATAAGATGCGCAAAAGTAAGAATTTAATAGATCTTATAGTTACATCATGGAAGACAAATGTCTACAGGTATATTTTATATATATTTCATAGATCTACAAATAAAAATGTGGAGGGGCAGCTGGGTGGCTCAGTTGGTTGAGCTACTGCCTCTTGGTTTCAGCTTGGGTCATGATCCCAGGGTCATAGGATTGGGCTTCTGTGTTTAATGTGGAGCATACTTGGGATTCTCTCTCTCTCTCTCTCTCTCCCACTTGCACTCTCTTTCCCTCTAAAATAAATTTAAAAATTATTTTTAGTTTTTTAAAAATGAAAAAAGACAAAAATATTTTAATGTGGGATGCTAAGGGCATCTGGGTGGCACAAGTTAGTTAAGCGTCCAACTTTGGCTCAGCTCAGGTCATGATCTCATGGCTCAAGGCCTAAGTCAGGCTCCACACTGATAGTTCAGAGCCTGCTTAGGATTCTCTCTCTCTCCTCTCTCTCTTTCTCTCCCTCTCTCTCTCTGCCCCTCCCTAACTTACACATGCACACACACACTCTCTCTCTCTCTCTCTCTCTCTCTCAAAATAATAAATAGATAAGAGAGAAAGTGCATGTAAGAGTGAGCAGTATTCTCTCTGCCCCTCCCCTGCTCTCTTGCTCTCTCTCTCTCTCAAAATAAATAAATAAACATTTAAAAAACTAAAGTCTATTGACTAGGCAAATGATTTCCCCAGTGACATGAAAACTTTTAAGTTTAAGATTATTCTTTACATATTTGTGGTCATGATGAGTTATTAAGTGAGTTCTTAAAACTAGCAAGCAGAAGAGGCAGGGAAATGAACCAGAATTCCTGGGCCATGAAACAAATAGCTTTACAGTGCGGTTTTAGCACACTAAGACCTGCCTGTTGGACTTATCCTAAGAACAGAAATGAACCGCAGAGCCAGAACACTGAAAGAGGAAGTATATAGCTTTAAATATGAATTATAGCTTCTTTTGCTTAACTACAGAGACAGGCCTTGAGATTGATTTGGGCACCAAGCCTTATGATTAGAAGTAAAACATCAAATACACAGTCATCAGAGTCCGCACACTATAATTTTCTATCCCTACATCTAAAATTATCATTTTCTTTGAGGAGAATTCTACAATGGATTAGAAACAAGTCATGCACTTTCAGTCATAAGTCAATAGATGTATGTGATAAGCCCAAGGGTCATAGGATCATAGGAGGCCGAGGATCATATTAATTGAAAATTCCTTAGAAGAAAGGCATGTACAACTGGACAATGATTAACACTAAAAAGAAGAAATAATATACAAAGCATATTTGCCTTAAAAACACTTACATACAAAACTCTGCTTTCAATTTTTTGCTCAGAGTTACATATACTACTATAGAAAGAAATCTAAAATATATGGTCCATGATAAGGGCAGGATAAAAAATGGACTGTTCATTTTTATAAAATACACAAAATAATACTTAGTGCTCAATTAATGACTCCAATTAATTTCTGAAGATTCTGCCATTAAATGAAAAGATATTTCTATTCATTTTAATGGAGAAAAATCATGATATGGTCTATGCCATCTCACAACACTGAACAATTTTCACAAATAGAAAAATATACCAATAGAAAGTATAAGTAATAGAAAGTATTTGAAAATAAGTAAATGAAATTTGCATATAGTGTCTAGGAAATGAAAGTGTATTTTAGTCACTAAAGGAGGTAGATTCCTCTTTTGATGGAAGAGGGAATTGAGGAAGTTTCTCTTTGTAGGTGGTAGAAGATCGATGACTGATTTTCAGGCGGACAATTCTTTGATGGCTAATGGTTATCTCGCATCGAAATTGCTCACAAACAACTGAGCAGTTGTTACCATCAATGCTGAAAGTAACTTAAAACCTAGAGAAATATATATAATATACACAAAATGTAACCGTGGTTATCACCAGAGATAGGAGCATAAGTTACACTTGCTTTCTATACTATATATTTTATAATATTTAAAATTTACAAGAAGCGTGCGTTTTTATTCATGGAAAATAAAAGTTCAAGAGAAATTTGTTTAGTTTTCCTTAAAAAAATTGTTAACACTTAGCCAAAGGTTGATCCCTTGTTATATATAAAGCTAATACAAACAGACAGGACTGGCTCTGTAATTGGCAGAGCCCAGTGCAACATGAAAACGTGGAGCATTTTGTACAAAACTGTTTTGGCTGGCTGGCCAGTCGATGCGGGTTCCCGAGGGAGGGAGTGAGAACAGAGTAGGGCAGGGACCACAGAGAGTGGAGGCAAGGCAAGGTTTCCGATCAAGCCGCTCTGCTCTTTATTGAGAGACCACGCATGTCTTATAAAGGGTAGAAGGCGGGCAGCTGACATGAGTTAGTTGCTAAGAAACAAGGGCGAGGACTGCAGCGTCAGCACGCTGCCCGAGAGGCTAACAAGCAAGGCTTGGGAGGTAAACAAGAAGGCCTCAGCTGAAGGTGATAATGCAGCTCTTGCTGTGCTGGGAGTGATAACGCAGCTCAGCCGTGCGGGTGGCTGATCTTGCAGGTCAAGGCACGTGTCTTGTCTTCTGGCAGCTCTTCTGGCAGCTCCCCACACAAAATTATTAAGAATTTCAGGGGCACCTGGGTGGCTCAATCAGTTGAACATCTGACTCTTGATTTCAGCTTAGGTCGTGATCCCAGAATTGTAAGACGGAGACCTACACCTAGCGTGGAACTTGCTTAAGATTCTTTCTCCCTCTTTCTCTCTCTCTCTCTCCCTTTCTCTCCACCCTCTCTCAAAATGAATAAATTAAATTTTAAAAAAGAATTACAGATTATATATGTTTTTAGGGCATTGAAAAATAATTCCTTGTTTAAAAATGTTTATTATAGGGGTGTTTGGCTGGCTCAGTCAATAGTGCATGCAACTGTTGATCTTGAGGTGGTGAGTTCAAGCTCCATACTGGGTGTAGAGTTTACTTTTAAAAAAATGTTTATTATAGTAAGGGGTGCCTGACTGGCTTGGTTGGTAGACTATATGATGTTTGATCTTAGGGTAATGAGTTTGAACCCCATATTGGGTGTGGAAACTACATAAAATAAAATATCTTTTTAAAAAAAGAAACAATAAACATTAAGAGGAAAACTACAAATAATTCAATGTTACATGCTTCTGGTATTTCTCTATGCAATTTACATATAAATGAGAATTAGTTCATTCACAAATAATGCGGCATTCAGGGTAAAATCTTTGGAAATTTGGGAAAAACATACCACTATGTAATTCAAGCTTCTTAAAGTTTTACATCAACAAAATTTAATTACCATTCACAATCATGGACCTGTTGATAACTGAAGCAAAGACTACTTTTGAGAAGAAATAAATTGGTCAAAAACTCGAGAGCTAGCAGGAATTCTTCAAGTACTTCACACGTTCAGTTAGAAATATAGGAGATCCTCCCTGGAATAATTTTTAACATTATTTCTCAAATCACACCAAGGAATTCTTTTTCATTAAAATTTGATTTAGTACTATATCTGATGTACAAATTTCATTTCAATCGCCATGAGAAATAATAAAAAATTTAATTTCTTCCAAAGATTCTTTCAAATCTCTTCCAAGGAATCTGAATTCATTTTTCAACCTATATGTGTTGGTGAGAAAAGTAATCATTAATTCCAAACAATTGCCACAGCATAATAATTCACTGAATCCATCACTCCTCCAGGGCAAAAATGTCTATTATTTATTTTTTGATTCTCACCTTTTATATAGCAGGTACTCATGAAGTAGTGAAATGATAAAATGAATAATTTTAAAGGTAATTTTGCCTTTTTTGTGAGAAGCACATTTGAATTTTTGATAGCCTACTTACTTTCCCTATATTAAAACTGTTTCTATTTCTTGGCAAATACTAATTAATGCTAGAGGCTAAGATCATGGCTTATTATTAAAAAAAAGCTACATGTGCACACTAAAAAAATGAAAGAAAAGTTAAAGTGTATTAAATTTTTTTCTGCAGTCTTTTTGTTTTGTTTTATTTATGTTTATTTATTATTGAGACAGAAACAGAGCATGAGTGGGGGAGGGGCAGAGAGAGAGGGTCACACAGAATCCGAAGCAGGCTCCAGGCTCTGAGCTAGCTGTCAGCACAGACCTCAGTCTTTTTGTCTCTTGATTACACAGTGTACTCATACTATATATTCAACGTTTGGTTACTTGTGTATGATTTGTATACTTTATGGATTATCTACAGGGGCACCTGGGTGGCTCAGTCAGTTAAGTGGCCGACTTCGGCTCGGGTCATGATCTCATGGGTTCCAGCCCTGCATCGGGCTCTGTGCTGACAGCACAGAGTCTGGAGTCTGCTTCGGATTCTGTGTGTCCCTCTTTCTCTGCCCCTCCCCTGCTCAGCCTCTGTCTCTCAGTCCTCAAAAATAAATAAACGTTAAAAAACAAATAAATAAATAAAGAGAGACAAAAAGACTGCAAAAACATGCATGCTGTATTACTAACTATAAAACTGCCTTGGACAATGGATATATTGCTGGACTTTTGTTCATAGACTCTGGAATGAGGGGTAGCTATGTTTTTAGGAGACTTTCAGTACGGACTATTTAACATCACTATGCAAGGTCTGTGAGCCACCCACAGGTGTTTCAAGTGATATGATGAAATAACATTTTTCCTCATTATCTTTCTCTAAAGGATGTTTTTCCTTCTTAAGTAAATTAAATTATTCCTGTCACAGTATTTCAAGTGAGTATATTTAACATAAATTTCCACCCACTTGTACCATTTTTTAGGGTCACACTGAATTCTAATTCTAGTTCTATCAGATATCTCACCTAATTTTGCATCTTTAGAATATCTATTCATTTTCACAAGTGTTTTGTCCAAATGGCTAATGCATATGATAATTAAGAGTATCCATTGTCATAATACCAATTTAAAGTGGTAATTACCATAAATAAATGATGAAATCAATAAAATTCAAATCTGAACAGGGTCTAGTTACAAATTTGTCAGGTTTTTATTTTTTTCCATTTACTATTGACAAAGTGGTCAATATAAAAACTTTTTCAAACTTTTTCAAAAATGTAAATTTTTTCTCATCTAAATTTAGATGCAATACAGATATATCTTTAAATATATTTGCATATATAAATACACATACTTAATACATATACCATACTTTTTAAATGTTTTATTTGGGGGGGGAGGGGCACCCAGGAAGGGGGATATAGAGGATCCGAGGGCAGCACCAAGCCTGATACAGGGCTCAAACTCATGAACCAAACCTTGAAATCACAACCCAAGCTGAAGTCAGAAGGGCATGTTCTAAAGTCAGTAAGAGAAGGATCAGACAAAACCCCTGCCTGGAGCTGCCTTGGAACCTGAGTGACCGAAAGACAGCAGCCAGACCAAAAGAAAGACAGCCAGGGGCTGCAGGAACAGTGTGAAGTCTTCAAAGCAACGGCCAAGATGCAACTGCCAAAGACGAAATGCCAGCCCTAACCTCTGTTTTCTGAGACACAGGAAGCCAGAATTCTTGTGAAAGTCCATGGAGGGAAAGAAGAAGCCCTCAAATAACTGAGGTTGCCCCCCCTCCATCAATGCAAAGCAGATTAAATTTGATCGAGGGAAACCAGGGTCTGTGACTTTTTGTACTACTATTTAGTAGCCATTAAGTATGGTTTTTAACCTCTCAATGAAGAAGATTGGAATCAACCAGGAATATTACCCTCTTTAAGACCATTACTGGGGCACCTGGGTGGCTCAGTCCATTAAGTATCTGACTCTTGATTTTGCTCAGGTCATAATCTTGCAGTTCGCGGGATCAAGCCCCATTTTGGGCTCCACACTGTCAGGGTGGAGAATCCTGCTTGGGATTCTCTCTCCTTCTCTCTCTGCCCCTCCCCCTACTCTCTGTTTCTCTATCAAAAATAAACAAACTTTAAAAAGGAGAGCATTTTTAATAATCTCTAGTAGTATTTTTCATTCCTGGGATGTGGTGGTCATAAAACTTTATTCTTTCAAGAATAGATGGTAAAGGACACAAAATGCATTTTTCCCCTCCATATTGTATACTTTGTCTTAATATTGATTTTACCATACCTTCATTGAATGAAAAAATATGAACAGAAACACATGGCTTTCCAGACCCTTACAAAACAGATTAAACAAAAATATACAACAAACAGGTTAAAGAAAAGTATGCACTAAATGGACAAAGGAAACTTTTCTGTTCCTACTTCTCCTTAAAATCTCCTCGCAGGGTGCTTGTAGTGGGGGTGCTCAGTTCACAAAGGATTTGGCTCATTTGGGACTTCATTTCCTCCACAACATTTTCCCCTTTAGGATCATCTCTTTATAGGCATTCTATATTAAGGTTAAGAGCCCCTAAGCAAGCCCTCTGGGCTTTAGTTATTTGTTGGTGGTGGTTTGCTTTGTTTTTTGGGGGGGAGCGGGGTTATTTTTATTTTTTTTTTTTATTTTTGAGAGAGAGAGACAGCATGAGCAGGGGAGGGTCAGAGAGAGAGAGGGAGACACAGAATCTGAAGACAGGCTCCAGGCTCTCAGCTAGCCGTCCGCACAGAGCCCGACATGGGGAATCCACGAACCATGAGATCATGACCTGAGCTGAGGTCGGATGCTTAACCTAAGACTGAGCCACCAAGGCGTCCCCGGGCTTTAGTTATTTGGATGACAATAAATCTTATCATACATCTTTTTCCCAAAGTGGGACTTTCTTTCTCAGCTTTTTATTTGTTTTTTATGGTTTTGTTGATGGCCTGTGTCTCCTTTAAGCCTATTTCTGAGTTTTTCTTGTCGTTTCTATCTTTGACACTAAAAGCATCAGAAGAACTCTTGGCAGAGAAATAACTCTTTTAATTTGGTCCACACTGGCTCAACCATCTGTGCAACTATTTATCATTTATCCACAAACCAAAGAACTTTCTTTACACCAACCAGTTTCTGAAAGCAGAGAAAATACTTCAGTCATCCCTGAAAAGTACTGAGAGTGTTGTTTGCATAGACTCTGCCCATAAGGCTGAAAGCAAAAGCTCTTCCTTGACTGCTCTTTACTTTCTTCCTCTTCCGTAGAAAAGAGCCGCTGGCTCTCCCTCCTTCCCACCATTTTCTCACCTCAACCCTGTCCAGTTAGGATTCTACCCAAGTACTCCAGTCTACCGCCCTTACTGCTCTTGCTAAGTCACAGTGACTTCCAAATTGCTAAGTTCAATAGTCATCTTAGAGGGTCTCAGCATGGACATACTTGTCCACTCTCTTCTCCTTGAAGCACTCTCTCCCTTTGGTTCTGTGACACCACACTTAACCTGAAGCCTTCTTCGAGTCTCCCTTGAACTACTCCTCTTTTAAAAGGTTTTTAAATGCTGAAGTTCCTCCAAACTCTGTACGAAGCCCTCCTTTCCAGGTAACATGAGCCTAGATGATCATATCCATTACCAGGGTTAAATACCACTTATGTGCTGATGGCACCCAAAGCCGTCTTTAGCCCAAACTCTTCTGCTGAACTCAAGATCATGTATCCTAATGTCTGCTGGCCATTGTCAAGAACTCCAGATGTTCTGAGATTTTATCTTACCTCTAAGGTAACTAATTAACCTGCCAGTTTTATAGGTGCTGACCGAAGACATGAGACTCCTAGGTTTAAAAAAAAAAAAAAAAAAAAAAAAGGCCTAATACTCATAGCAGCAGCAACATGAGCTTCAGGTTTGCATCTATTTTCTTGCCCCCCAGGATCCCATGGGAGTGATAAAATCAACGGCCCCAATAAATGCTCTGCATCCAGTGGGTTTGTGTCCCTGTTGAAGAGCTCTGAATTTAGGAAATCCCAATCTTTAAGAGTTGTTGATAAATAAAAAGTAAAAAAAAAAAAAAAAAAAAAAGAGTTGTTGATAGCAAATCTACCCTATTCTTTATTATCCTAGACACAAATACATCTGCTCTCTGCCCTTGAGGAAGCCATTAGTTTAGCCATCTAAGGCTGTTTGTTATACAAATATGCTTGAAAAGGTGATTCAGAAAAAGTTGCTACAAGACTACAAAAATCCATATGGAATTGTCTCCCAAAAGATACCTTTCTTCTTTTTTTTAACATATACCCTACCTAAGGCCTGTTATAAAATATATGCTTAATAAAAATTCATGGACTAATATGCCTACATATTTTTATTATAAGGGTGGACTCATAGAAACAATAGATTTCGTTTCTATTTAGGGAATTTTTTTTAAGTAGGCCCCACGCCCAACATGGGGCTTGAACTCAAAACCGTGAGATCAAGAGCCAAATGCTTTACTGACTGAGCAGCCATTTATGGAATCATTTTGTTTGCAAATATATGTCTTCAGTAGTTTGTGCATTGTGAAAAGCAATGAAGAAATAGAAATTCCACATCCAAAAGTTGACTTATTGTATTTCTAAACCATGTCACCTGTTTCACTTCCTGTCACAGTGAATGGAGCGCAGTGCTGAAGTTAGAGCCTTGGGTTTTATCTTCAACTCCTCCTTTTTCCTTCTACTCACTCTTCCAGCTGCACACATTCACTCTCTCACCAAGTCACACTGAATAAACAGCCCATGAGATATGGGATTTCATATTCATCCCTATTTGTCAGTCTCACTCTGTCTATTCTTCAGTTTAGGCAGCTTTGAGGGGGAAAAGTACAGTAGGGTGTCTGGGTTACTGCAGACATATACTAATGAAATCACCTAAGAAGAGAACTAAGAACAGAATGCTAAGGAAAGCCTGTACTTAAGGAGCCGGGTCTAAGATGTCAAACACCACACAGAGATCAAATGAGAAAATGACTGCAAAATGTCAGTGTATTCAAGACTAAAAGGCCATACCCACAAGAATTCCAGTGTAAGGAAGAGATGACACTGGAAAGTAGTAGATGAGGAGTCCACATAAGGTGAGGTGAATTGATGTTCTCGTCTCAAAAGAACTATTTTTATAACAAATGGAACAAAATAGAGATGTGTGATGCTTACAAGCTATAGGGGTTGATCACAGACAGAACTGAGAGCAACGACATAACTTTTTGTCTTGTTTTATTTCTTTTTGAGAGAGAGAGAGAGTGGGGGGAGTATGCAGTTGTGCAAGAAGAGCAGAGAGAGGGAGAGGAGAAGAGAGACGGGGGAGGGCATGGAAGGGGGGAGCAGAAAGAGAAGTGGGATGGGCAGAGAGAAAGAGACAGAGGATCCCAAGCAGGCTCCATGCCCACGGCAGCCAGCCTGATGCAGGGCCTGAACTCATGAACCATGAGATCATGACCTGAGTAAGCCTAAGTTGGACTCTCAACAGAGTGAGCCACCCAGGCACCCCAGCAATGTAATGGAGTTAAATCTTCATTTTTAACATGGGGAAGTAAATTTTAAAAATGGAGTGTGAGGAAGAACTATCAATTTTCCTCATAAACTCATTTCTACATGGTTGTTTTAATCTGTAAAATGGAGACAATGATGTCTGCCTTACAGATTGTCGTCAGAATTAACTGAGATAATAGATGTAAAGGGCTAAGAATAGCACTAGGCACAGAGTAAGCATTCAAATTTATGTAATCATTTTAGCCTTAGTATATATTAGTTTATAAAGAAATTGAAAAGCTGAGGAATTAGAGATTCTGAACATGAATTGTTTTCTGTAGACTCTAGCAAAAGTGGGAGATGGGATAGAGGAACTGTAGTTCTGTTTTGTTTTAAGATTGGAGGTTATGGAATTTGCTTATAGATTGAAGGATAGGAACTAATAGCAAAAAAAATGAGAACGAAGATAAGAGAGGAACTGACTGATAAGGTCCCTGAGATTTTTGTCTGGAAGAGCAAGTCTGAGGCCTGAGGATAAAACTCATGAGGCTAAGAGATTATGAGATTAGGGACTATGGTTTATTTATCTTACTAACTGTAGGGTTTACCATAATGGTGGAGTGGAAAAAGTATGCCTCCATACATTCTTCTTGACTCTAATTGAATTTTCATCAATATAGAAGTATCACCTATAAAATAAAGAGTAGGCCTTAAATTATCTAGCAAACTACCATATACAAATGGGCTTTGCTTAAAATCCTCTAATTTACAATTCTTATGCCCTTCTTTTTTACCAAGTGAATTTTGAGCCTATCTCTATTTTCCCCAAAATACCTATGTTGTGTGGTTTTCCAGATTATGAAACTTTAAAACATTTTCCCAAATTGCTATCTTCAGTGCAGCACAAGAAGACTTGTAGCTTTGATACAAGGCTTGTTTTTGTTATTTTCTTGTGATCACAAGATCCTTTGATATTTGCATTGAACCATGCTGAAGAAATTAGATGACAGGTTAATAATCTCAAGTGGAATATTGAATATAATAAAATTATAATTTAATATTATTTTTTAAATCCCCCAAATATTAGAAAATCATTTTGAAAAATAACATCCTTCAAAACTTAACAAAGAGAAAACTTTACTAACGGCTGTACAACAGTCATATATTTCAGTTATGATTTTGGAACAATAGGGAATTTTCAAAAGCTCAAATCAATAAACTCTCATCTCAAAAACTAGAAAAAGAAGAGCAAGTATAAAGCCGAAGCCAGCAGAAGGAGGAAATAATGGAAAGCAGAAGTCAATAAATCTGAAGAGAAAAACAATCAATGAAACAAAAACTTGCTTCTCTGACAACTTTACACATAAAATTTGACAATTTAGATGAAATGGATCAATTCTTCAAAAAATATGAACTACTGCAACTCACTCAAGATGAAATAGATCATTTGAATAACTTTATAACTATTAAGGAGATTTGACTCATAATTTAAAATCTGCCTTCTAAAAACTCCAGGCCCAAATAATTTCACTGAAGCATTCTCCCAAACGTTTAAAGTAGAATTAGCATCAATTATACACAATCCTTCCCAAAAATTAAAAGAGAAATGAACTCATTTTACAAAGCTAGTAATGAAACAGGTATTTCCATAGTACTGAAATCAAACAAAGACAATGTAGAAAAGGAGCGTCTGTCTGGCTCAATCAGTGGAGCATGTGACTCTTGATCTAAGTGTCATGAGTTCAAGCCCCATGCATGGCATAGATAGAGCTTACCTTTAAAAACAAGGGCGCTTGGGTGGCTCAGTTGGGTGAGCGTCTGACTTTGGCTCAGGTCATGAGCTCGTGGTTAGTGGGTTCTAGCCCCTCATGGGCTCTGTGCTGACAGCTCAAAGCCTGGAGCTTGTCTTCAGATTCTGTGTCTGCCCCTCCCCTGCTTGTGCTGTCTCCCTCTCTCTCTGCCCCTCCCCTGCTCACGCTGTCTCTTTCTCTCTCAACAAATTAAAAGTATTTTTAAAAACTTTAAAAAAATATAAAACATAAAAAATTTTACAAAGTGCAAAAAATAAAACCTTTATGAATACAGACACAAAAGTTCTTGTCAAAATATTAATAAATATAGGGGCGCTTGGGTGGTTCAGTCGGTTAAATGACTTCAGTTCAGATCATGATCTCACTGCTAGTGAGTTCGAGCCCCTGCGTTGAGCTCTGTACTGACAACTCAGAGCCTAAAGCCTGCTTTGGATTCTGTGTCTCCCTCCCTCTTTGCCTCTCTCCTGCTTGTACTGTCTCTCTCTCAAAAACAAATAAACATTTTAAAATATTGTTTTAGGGGCACCTGGGTGGCTCAGTCGGTTAAGCCTCTGACATCGGCTCAGGTCACAATCTCGTGGTTCATGGGTTTGAGCCCCACGTCAGGCTCTGTGCTGACAGCTTAGAGCCTGGAGCCTCCTTCTGATTCTGTGTCTCCCTCTCTCTCTCTCTGCCCTTCTCTCACTTGTGGTCTCTCTCTCAAAAATAAATAAACATTAGAAAATTTAAAATAAATAAATAAATAAATTGTTTTAAATATTAGCAATATAATTCAGCAATATAAAAATAATACCATGACCAAGTGAATTTATTTCAGGGATGCAAGAAATGTTCAATATTAAAAATGAATATATAATCTTCCATATTCGTAGGCTTATTATGTTTATTTATTTTAGGGAGAGAGAGGGAACGAGGGGCAGAAGGACAGAGAATCTTAAGCAGCCTCCCTGCTCAGCATGGGGCCATATACATGGCTCAATCCTGTGATGCCGGGTCATGACCTGAGCAGAAATCAAGAGTTGGATGCTCACCGAGGCACCCAGGCACCTCCTCCCCCCTTTTTTTAAGAGAGAGAGAGAGAGCATTTAGTAGGTTAATTTTTAAAAGATCACATGATCATATCAATTGATACATAAAGCATTTGACAAAATTCAACACTTATTACTAATAAAAAGTTTCAGAAACCTAGGAATAGAGGGGAAATTCCTAACTGGATAAAGAGTATCTACAAAAATCTACAGCTAAGCTTCTTATCAATGGAGGAAAATGGATGTTTTTCCACTAGGTTTCTGTCTTTAAGATATAGCTTCCCAGTGGAAACCTTTAAGGAAAAGCCAAACACAGCTTGACAACAAAATAAAAGTATATTTTAAAAAGCCTTATAACAAGGTAAACAAGGTAAAATTCCTATGTTGATAATAAATGAATGAACTCAGAAGACTTCCTGGCCAAAAATAAAACTAATCACTGAAGATCAGCTAAGAAAATTATATTGTCTATTCTTTGCTTTTCATAAATAACAATTGTACGAGGTAAACAAAAGATACACCCTAATTAAAGACGATTATAGGCACATTTGAGTGTGTGCCTGTCAGAGGTGCTAATATAGGTGCTAATATACTTTTTCTTAATATACTTTTTAAAAATAAGTTTTGGGGCACCTGGGTGGCTCAGTCAATTGAACATCTGGCTCTAGATTTCAGCTCAGGTTGTGGGATTGAGCCCAGATTCTCTCTTTCACTCTTTCTGCCCCTCTTCCCTGCTTGCTTTCTCTCTCTCTCTAAAATAAAAAAAAAGTTTTTAATTTAAAAAAATAAAATAATTTTCATCAATAAACCTGATGTTCATAAAATACTACTGAAAAGCCTATAAATATGACTACACATGATATCAATACATTGGGAATACAGTCACTAGTGAAAGTTGCCATCCTTTTTTCTTCCTTGGAGGATTATCCCTTTAAAAAAAACTGACTTAGGGGTGCCTGGGTGGCTCAGTCAGTTAAACATTCAACTCTTGATTTCGGCTCAGGTCAGGATCTCATGGTTCATAAGTTCAAGCCCTTGTCGAGTCGTGTGCTGACAGTTCAGAGCCTGAAGCCTGCTTCAGATTCTGTCTCCTTTTCTCTCTTCCCCTACCCCCACCCCCTCCTCTCTCTCTTTCAAAAAAAACAAACATTTGGGCACCTGGGTGGCTCAGTCGGTTAAGCTCTGACTTTGGCTTAGGTCATGAACTCGCAGTTTGTGGGTTCCAGCCCCATATCAGGTTCTGTGCTGACAGCTCAGACCCTGGAGCCTGTTTCAGATTCTGTATCTCCCTCTCTCTCTGCCACTCCCCGACTCGTGCTGTCTCTCTCGTCTCAAAAATAAACATTAAAAAAACTTTTTAAAATCATAAATAATTAAACATTAAAAAATACATTAAAAAAGATAAAGAGTAAAGATACAAATGAGGGAAATATTTCCCTGAAAAAGTCTGAGGACAACTAAACAGTACTTTTAAAACTAAAAAAAAAAAAAATCTTTTTTCTAAGCTTATTTATTTTTGGGAGAGAGACGGAAAGAACAAGCAGGGGAGGGGCAGAGAGAGAGGAAAGGAGAGAATCCAAAGCAGGCTCCACACTGTCAGCACGGAGCCCGATGTGGAACTCTAACTCACAAATTGTGAGATCATGACCCAAGCCAAAACCAAGAATCAGTTGCTTAACTGACAGAGCCACGCAGGTGCTCCTTAAATAATAATCTTTAAGTGGCTCCTGGCTGGCTCAGTTGGTAGAGCATGTGGCTCTTGATCTTGGGGTTGTGAATTCAAGCCCCATGTTGGGTGTAGAGCTTACTTAAAACACAAAAATATTTATAATCAAAACAGAATGTAAACACTAGCATTAAGCTCCTCATAAAATGAAGATTTATAACAGACCAGTACCGACTAAAATGATGTATACTTCCCTCTAAGAGAAGATTTAATTAAATATGGATTAGTGGTTGGCAGTTTCCTCTGGAAAATGACATAATTGTTAGGAAAAAAAAAAACAAAGGCTCAACTGACTGTGACACTCTGATGATGAACCTTTGCCTGAGGCCCTTACTTAAGGTAAGAAATATTTTAAAAACAATTTCTTAGGGGTGCCCATCTGGCTCAGCAGGTAGAGCTCAAGGTGGTGGGTTCAAGCTCAATGTTGGGCATGGAGCCTCCTTAAAATAATAATGATAATAATAATTTTCTACCTCAATCAGATTTGTGGAAAAATATGACAGTAATATAAAGGACAATGTGATGATGATGATGATAAATCGATTTTTTACTTCACTTTGATCATTACTTTCTCCTTTGTGTAATATCTTTCTTTTACCTTGAAAAATATCAATGACCTCATTGAGTCACTATACTGTATGCCTGAAACTAATATAACACTATATGTTAACTAAGTGGAATTAAAATACAATTAAAAAAATGTCAGTGACCTCAACTTCTGGACATCTTGTGTGCCTTCTCTTGTTTCTTTCCTTTTTGTCCATGCTTGCTTCTAATTAGTCCCTAATTCTTGCATCATACCTGTTTTTATACTCCCGAGAGCAAGAAGACTTTGCTGAGAGATGGGCAGGGAATCATTGACCATTAGTCATTGGTCCAAAAGAATGTTACTATTTTCATCTTGTAAAAGAAATAATTAGGATCCAGACAAATTAGGACACAGAATCACCTCCTGCTTTGTGTAATTCTTCTCCAATTATATCATCCTTTTTTTTTTTCCATATAAAGCTTCTCATATTTTTCTTATCAGAAAGCTTAAGGGGCACCTGAGTGGCTCAGTCGGTTAAACGATCAACATCGGTTCAGATCATGATTTCATGGTTGGTGGAATTCGAGCCCCACAGCAGACTCTGTGCTGACAGCTCACAGCCTGGACCCTGCTTCAGATTCTGTGTTTCTCTCTGCCCCTCCTCTGCTTCTGCGCTCTCTCTCTCTCAAAAATAACAAACATTTATAAAAAAAAGTGAGCTGGGATGGATTAGATAGAAACCACTCCAAGGCACTTTAAAAAAAGAAAGAAAGAAAGAAAAGAAAGGTTAAAAAGTGCTCAGAACACACAGACATTCTAAAAGGACATGAAAACACCCACAATTGCAGAATCCTTGGACAACCAACCTAAATATCTTGGTAAATCCCTCTGATTTCCTTCCAGAAAGATTAAAAAAATAAATATGAAAGACAAAAAATTAAAAGGGCTTTTTAAGACATTTACTCATGATATAAGTAAGGGTTTCTTAAACAAACCGTAATTAAAACGGAAAAGCTTAATAAATTGGCCTACACTGAAACTAAACTCCTGTTTACCAAAAGATACTACAAAGAAGGAAAATAAGACAAGTCACAGAGTGGGAGAAAATGTTAGCAACTCATAAGCATCACAGTACTGGTGTTCAAAATATATAAAGAACCTATAAGTTAATAATTGGGAGGCGCCAGTCAATTAAGCATCCAGCTTTGAATTTCAGCTCAGGCCAGGGTCTCACGTTCATGAGATCAAAGCCCGAGTCAGACTCTGTGTGACAGCGAGGAGCCTGCTTGGGATTTTCTCTCTCCTTCCCTTTCCGTGCCACCCCCACCCCCAATTTGTGCCTGTGCACATGTGTACATGCACACATGCTCTCTCTCTTTCTCTCTCAAAATAAATAAACTTAAAATGGACAGAAAATATATAAATTTGACTCAACTCAGTGATCAAGGAAATACCAATTAAAGCTACCATAAGGTACTATTACACATGCACCAAATTAAAAAGTCTGACACCTCCCGTTGGACAGCTGGGTGGCTCTGTCAGTTGAGCAAACAACTTCAGCTCAGGACATGATCACAAGGTTCTTGAATTGGAGCCCCACATCGTGCTCACTGCTGTCAGGCTGCCAGTGCAGGGCCTGCTTCCCTCCTCCATCCTCCTCTCCCTCCCCCTCCCCCAGTTGTGCTCTCCCCAAAATAAATAAATATTTTTAAAAAATCTGACCCTTCTCAAAAAGTGTGACCCTCTAAAAATATTAATAAAAATTAAAATGATTTTTTTAACTAGGCTCTACACCCAACATGGGGTTTAAACCTCAAGATCAAGAAGTGTGGCATGATCTATGGACCAAGCCAGCCAGGAGCAATAAAAAAGATTTTGGGGGCACCTGGGTGCCTTAGTCAGTTAAGTGTCCCTCCCGGGCTCAAGTCATGATCTCACAGTTTGAGGGTTCAAGCACCCCCATCAGGCTCTGTGCTGACAGCTCAGAGCCTGGATCCTGCTTGGTATTCTGTGTCTCCCTTTCTCTCTGCCCCTCCCCCACTCATGCTCTGTCTCTGTCTCCCTCTCAAAAATGAATAAACATTTTTTAAAAATGTTTTTAAGATTTTTTATAATGACCAAAAAAAATAAGTCTGACAATACCAAATTTTAGTGAGAATTTAGAGCAATAGAAACACTTTAACAGGACAACCTGGATGGCTCATTTGGTTGACTGTTGGACTCTTGATTTCAGCTCCGGTCATGATCCCAGGGTAGTGGGATGGAGCCCAATGTCCCGCTCTGCACTGAGCATGGAGCCTGCTTAAGATTTTCTCTCTCTCCCTCTGCCCCTATCCCCTACTCGTCTTTCTCTCTCCAAAAAAAAGAAAAAATTTAAAAAATAAAATTTAAAAGTTCCAAAAACATAACTTGGTATTTATTGCCATTTTCTTCTCAGGTATGAGAAAACACAGTGTGAAACAACTCTGGACTACTAGATCAGTTCTGATTCTTGTCCCAGATTTTAACTGATTTCACACATTGGCTTTTCCCTGCCAGCAAGTGATGCCCAAGAGTTCTTTCCACATAAAATGCCACAAGACGTCTCCAAATAAAGCTGACATTGATTGAAAGAATAGAATAGATCATTACTCACTGGAACCCACATGAAAAGCCTTTAAAAATGCCTTGCTTTTAGAAATTCTCTCTCTCATGGTTTGGATTTGGACCAAAAAAATAAATACAACCTTGTGGTAGGAAAATAACTGCATTTACACATATGAAATGTTGAAGTCAATGCCAAATCTAGAAGGTCTGATAGAGCAGATTGCTTGCTGTATTAGACACTTAATTTAAAAACTATAATTTATCTCAGCAACAATTTATTTCTTGGCAATATGAACTGTATATCTGGTAAAGTATAGAAATGAACTGCATGTTTCAAGATCAAGATGGCTGGAAAATCGAATAGTGTAGATGGTTGTTTCCATTCGAAGGAAAGTCAAATGCAAGGAAATATGATACATTTAGTAACTACTGCTTAATTGTAAATTTGTGACTGGGAAGCAGTATTTCAAACTGTATATTCAGTACTTCCAACATACAAAAAATTCTTACTCCTTATGCTTCATTCATAATAGAATATGTGGTGGAGATTGTGATTATCTTCGTGGGTTTTTCATATTCATTTTTGTAAAATCCTGAATACACACATGACATTTTTGGATGAGAGATAGAGTATTATTACTTACATAATAATTGTGCTGGTTCCTCTGTTTTAATTCTCATCCCTGGAGAGATGCAATGAAAACCAGATGTCACCCTACATGCAAAAGGTCTGTATATAAGGGAGAAAATGAATCTAGGCATTTATGTAGCAAAGAAGGCAGCTGTCTTCCTCCCCTTCTAAAAGAAAGGGGAAAAACATTTTGCTCCTTGAAGACAAGATGTAAAGAATCCTTGTGCTCTCTCTAACCCTTTCATAATGTAAATAAATCTCTCCAGGGGCCAGAGAAGCCCAGTGTTTTGAGCTTTGTAACTCAGAGATATCTCCAGAGTCCCACGCGTCATTCCGACTTGAAAACACACGTCTCCTGAACTTACATCTTTTTAGTTCTAATTATCCATGTGGTTCTGAATTATGTTCCAGAGCTTGCTTTTAGTCCAAGATCTCAAAGTTCCACAAAACTTGCTCAGAAAGCCATGTGTAGAAATACAAAAATATTTTCTCAACACCTCACATGGTTCTAAAATTAATTCTTCCTTCTGCCTGGGCAACATGGTTGTCCACTTAAAAATTTCATTTTCAGGGCACCTGGGTGGCTCAGTCAGTTAAGCATCCAACTTCGGGTCATGATCTCATGGTTCATGGGTTCAAGGCCCATGTGGGGCTCTGTGCTGACAGCTCAGAGCCTGGAGCCTGTTTCGGAGTCTGTGTTTCCCTCTCTCTCTGCTCCTCCCCTGCTTGTTCTCTGTTGCTCTCTGTCTCTCAAAATTAAATAAAAATGATAAAAAGTTAAAAAAAAAAAGAAAAAATCTCATTTTCTAATTGTTTTCAGATAGATGTGGATTTGTGACAAACTTTTTCAGTTGTCTTCTGAGAATGTATTAATCCCACCTTCATTCCTAAAGGATATTTTCACTGGGTAAATAATTTTTGGTTCACATTTCTTTCAGTTCTTGAAATATGTTTATTTCCTTCTTGCCCTAGTGGTTTCTGATGAGAAATTCACTGTCATTTGGATGATTGCTCCCCTAAGTCTAATGAATCTTTTCCAATTTCTTTTAAGATTTTTACTTTGTCTTGGGGCGCCTGAGTTTCTCACTTGGTTGAATGGCCAACTTCAGCTCAGGTCATGATCTCATGAATTCATGAGTTTGAGCCCCGAGTTGGGCTCTGCACTGTCACTGGATTCTCTGTCTCCTTCCCTCTCTCTCTCTCTCTCTCCTTCTCTCTCTCTAACATAAACATTAAAAAAATTACCAAACAAAAAAAGATTTTTAACTTTGTCTTTAGGTTTTAGAAATGTGAGTACCTCAAACTTCTTTGAGTTTATACTATTTGGAATTCACTCAGTTTCTTGAATCTGTAGATTGATGCCTTTTACTAAATTTGGAGCATTTTTAGCCATATGTTCATTGAATACTTTTTCAGGTCACATTATGCCCCTTTTGGGAGGGGGTGTCTCTGATGACACCAATGTCAGATGTTTTATTACTGTTCCACAGGTTATTGAGACTTTTTATAGCCTGTTTTCTCTATTGTTCAGAATGAGTAATTTTTATTGTCTTATCCTCAATCTCATGGAATTTTTCCTCTGATATCAATATTCTACTGTTAAGTCCATCCAGTGAGTTTATTTTACAACTATTTCCATTTGTTTCTTCTTTATAGTTTCTTTTTGCTGAGACTTTCTATTTTTTTTTCATTTGTTTCAAATGTGTGCTCAGGGACACATTTTTTTTAATGACTGCTTTGAGATCCTTCTCTGATAATTCCAACATCTATGTCATCCCGTTGTTGGCATGTTGTTGTCTTTTCTCATTCAGGTTGAGATTTTACTGGTTCTTGGTATAATTAGTGATTTTTCTATGTATGCTGGTATCCTAGCATTATGTATGAGACCCTGGATCTTATTAAGCCTTCTGTTTTAGCAGGCCTCATCCGATGCTGTGCCAGCAGGGAAATGGTGTAAAAATCTAGGGGGCCCATAGGCCTCCATGACATTCCAATCCACAGGGGCAGGGGTTGGGGAGTCCCCACTCTGCTTCTTCTATACCATCCCGGAAGAAAAGGGGAGGGGCACCTATTACCACCAGACAAAGGTGAAAATCTAGGCTTGCTAGTCAGTATTTACTGGTAGGGAGAGGGTAGAAGCATGGCATCTTCCATGCAGTTTGGCTAGAGTCCCTTTCCTCTCCTTTCCCTAGACTATCTCTTTCCTCGTCCTTTGCCAAGGGAGAGCAGGCAAGTGGAACACTTTTTTGTCTAAGTACATTGGCATTTCTGGGTTGTGGGCTCCTCCAACATTCTTTCCAGGATATATGAGAAAGAAAACCTAGGGACCTCAATACCATGCTGTTCCTTAAATCTCAGGATGATACTCCATCTCATTCTTTCCATTTTTCAGAGTCCTCATATGTTCATTTTATACATAATGTCCAGGGTTTTTAACATACTTAATTGGAGGAAGAGGAAGAAATGCATATGCTCTATTTTTTCTGGAATCAGAAGTCCAGCTCCCTTCATAGAAGATACTGCTTTTTCCCCTGGGATACTCTACTGCCCCACCTGAAGGAATGGGAGGCATTTTTACCAGTGCAGAACAAAATCCAAATACACATCTCTTCTAAACCAGCTGAAGTATCCTTCCCGAAAGCCTCTCTGCTGCTTGGTATGCCCACTGTTCACCAGTGGAGGATCAAGGGAGGAATATTAGGAAAAATAGTGCAAGGGAATGGGGAGATTTATGAGAAGAGAGAAACTGTTCTGGGGTGGTTTATCAGCATTTTTTTTTCAGTTCTTTACTTCACTACTCCCCACACTTCAACAGATAAGAAAAGGAAACATGCATTTAAAAAGTGAGTTTTAAGGTTCACAGTTAAAGTATTACATACTTTTCCCCACCCAAACTCCCCTTACCCAATAAATGATTAAAGAAAAAAGAACTTTTCCTTGTTCATTCTTGTTTTTTATTTAGATTTTTATTTTTTAGATTGGTAACTTCTTCCTGGTTATGAACTCATTGTTGACACTAATGGTCATGAAAGACCAAACTTATGTAATTACTAAGATGATGAATAATGTGTTAATCCTCACTCTTGGTTGAAACAACAGATTTATCCTAGGTGTGCTGATTGATTATGCCTGGAGTTGACATATTACACTTTTTGAAGAATTGCCTTTTCTTCTACTTTTGTATTTCCTAAGTTAGGCTGCTGGATGACCTCTTTTTCCAAGCTCTTCTTGCAATTCGAGTATTGAGGCGATTATGAAGTGCCTTCTTGCTACAAGCATCCAGGCTTTTGCAGACCTTGTCTTTTTTCTGAGACATACCATCTCTTTCTTGCTTTTTTCCCGTATACTCTGTTTCTGATAGCTTCTGTTTCTCCTTGTCCTGTTCATGATTTGTCTGAGTTGGCCTTTCTTGCCAAGTTCCCTCTTTCTGATGATGGAGTTCCTTGAAAAGCTCTACTCTCTGCTCTAAGATTTGGCATTCATTTTCCAGCAAAGCTGCAATCAAATGCAATGCATACGTGTCATGTTCCAGTTTCTTCACTTGTTCCTCTAGTTCCTGCTTAGCTGACACCTCGTTATTTGGTTGAGTTTGGAAATGCACTCCATCATTTTCAAGAGTTTCTTGTATGTCTTTCTGTGATTTCTGATATGATCTTATTAGTTCACTAAGCTCAGTATGTTGTATATTCCAGTGTTCTGCTTCCTGTAGTAACTGCTCCATGTTGCTCCTAAGTTTGCTGTTTTCTTCTGGAACATAAAGGTGTCTGTAATTTGCTTTTTCCTTATTTAGTTGGGTTTCATTAAGGGGTCTGTTTCCTTCTGGATGATTTACCAAATCCCTTCTAAAACCTTGTACCATGTCCTTGGAATTCTGGTTTTCCAATATAATCTCCTGTTTCTTTGCATTCTGTTCTTTCTCTAGGTCTGAATTATCAATTGAGTCATTCAGGAACACTTTATTTATCTTATCAAGTTCTCCGATTTTTTCTCTGAGTTCTGACACATCCTCAGAAATACAGGTTTCCTCAAAAGAATCGGTTGCTTCTGTGATCTTCTCTCCACAACTTGTCACACTTTTAATGATATCTTTAATTTCTTTTAAGAGATTTTCAAACTTCTGTGCAGTCTGTTGTTCAGTTACTTGATGGTCACTATTATTTACCCAAGGGAGAGAACCCTGGAAGACAGGTGTAAGTGATCCAATTTCAAATAAGGCAATGATAATCCGAGGGTCCAAGGACTCTTGATTGAGATCAGGAGTAGGTTTAAGAGTTTCGGAGAGGGCGGACACTTCCATCTTAGCTGAGTTGGGGCTGGTGATTATGGCATGTGGCAAGCAGAAAATGGTAGAAATTCCAGGAAGGGAAGGTGGTGGTCCTCTGTTTAAATGGGTGGTGAATGTGAAACTAAGCAGAAGTCCAGAGACAAGAGTTAAGGTCTCAAACCAGGAAGATGATGTTTAAGTAGAAGGTGACATCTCAGATGACCTAGGGGGGAGGGAGGGTGGGAAAGGGGACCAGAAGCTAGTGTCCACCTCTCCTTCCCCAGGCTTCTAGTGTTTATTCCCTGACCCTAGCAACCAGGTCTTTATTCTGTCACTGCACTATTGTGGCCTCTCTCCAGCTTCTGTCTCTTTTTTGTCACAATAGAGACCTCTTAAACACCTACCCAATGACTCAAGAATCAAAATCAACCTTAAGCTGCTCCTACTCTTCATCCCAGAAAGACCTTTATGCCAGTCCTTTTCAAAATTCCCTAGTTTTCTAGGTTTCTCCTCAACTGATTCTAATTGTATTTAGTGACTTCCCTACATCATCTCCACTACCTATAACCCAAACTCAACTGCAACATGTTTTTTTTTTTTAACCACCTAAGTGTATGGTGTGAGAAATCCTCCATGGACATTCACAGAACCTTGGAACCTGATTGCTCCTGAGACAGATGCTACCATAAAACAAAGTTGTCCTTACAAAATAGAACCCAAAAAGTGCCGCATGTTTTCACGAGTTTAGAGAAATAATGTCAGAAATTGCGCCATTCAAAAATATTCCAGGAGGGGCGCCTGGGTGGCTCAGTCGGTTAAGCCTCTGGCTTCGGCTCAGGTCAGATCTCACGTTCGTGGGTTCCAGCCCCGCGTCAGGCGCTGTGCTGACAGCTAGCTCAGAGCCTGGAGCCTTCTTCCGGTTCTGTGTCTCCCTCTCTCTCTACCCCTCCCCTCTCATGCTCTGTCTCTCTCTGTATCAAAAATAAATTAAAAAAAATTTAAAAAAAGAAAATATTAAAGAAAAAATAAATAAAACATTTAAAAAATTTTTTTTAAATATTCCAGGAGTGCCTGGGTGGCTCAGTTGTTAAACATCTAACTTCTGCTCAGGTCGTGATCTCACGGTTTGTGAGTTCAGGTACCACCATGAGTGAGCTCAAGCCCCCCTTCAGAAGAGCTTGAGCTCTGCTTTGGGTGAGCACGAGTCCCGCCTCTGGTGACCACAAGCCCTTCATCAGGTGAGCCCCACTCCTCTCTCTCTCTCTCTCCCCCCTCCCCCTCTCCCCCCTCTCCCCCTCTCTTTCCTTCCCCTTCCCTCCCTCCACCCCTTGCTCACTGCCATGCTCGCTTTCTCTCTCAAAAAAAGAAAAAATCCACTGCAGTGTAAAGAGAATATCTGAATGGTTCCTTAACACAATTACAAACTGGAACTTCTCTTAGCTTTAAAAACAGGCATCCTTTAACACAGGCTTATATGCTTGTTCCAGATTCATTTCCAGGTGATATAAAACTTTGATCATTCTTTTCACAACAACTTGCTAAAAATAGCGTGATTTATCTAAAGCATTTGAAACAACTAAGTCCTGTAGTGGACTATAGAAATGTAACTGAAATTGATTAATCCTGTTGCATTCTTGTCTTTTTGTTCTTAGAAGTCAGGACCTTCAGTATATTAAATTCAAAGAAAATATTCCTTAGGGGAGACTTCCTCTTCGCCTTCAAAATCTTGCTAGCAAGCACTTTACTAACTAAAAGTTTGCTTCCAATCTGAAGGGAAAATTAATACTCTAGTAGGTGGGTTCTGTTTTGTTTTTGTTTTGTTTTGTTTTGTCTTAGAGGAAAGAAATGTATGGTTTTTTCTTTCACTGCTAGCAACTCACTCTGAATTTAAATTCCCTGAGCCTCAGACTCATTTCCAGGTGGCTGGCCTCAGAGACATTGTATCCACAGATACAGCAGGGTTGGTCTTTCTTTTCTACTTGAAGAAGCACCTTTTCTAATTCATACAATGATTCCATTCAGGGGGCACCTGCGTGGCTCAGTTGGTTAAGTGTCTGACTCCTGATTTTGGCTCAGGTGATGATCTCAGGGTTCATGAGTTTGAGAACATCAGGTTCTGTGCTGACAGTGAGGAAACTGCTTGGGATTCTCTCTCTCTCTCCCTCTCTCTCTGCCTCTCTGCTGCTCCTGCTCTCTCTCTCAAAATAAATAAACTGGAAAAAAAAAAAAAGGATACCATAGAGGCTAGCAATTGCCCTTATGCCTTCATTCTCTCTCTTAAGATCCAACTTTCGTTGATATTTCCCCTTTGACTCAAACCATCATTTAAGATCATTTTTAAATCTTCAAAACAAAAGAATATTTTTTCGGGTCATTAATTTCTAGCTTTATTGCACTGTAATCAGAAAACAAAATATTTCTGCCTTTTAAAATTGATATTTTCTATTTGGCCTAATTATCAGTGTTCATTTATGTTTTATGAATATTTGAAAATATGTATTCTTGGGGCACCTGGGGGGCTTTGTCAGTTAAGCGTCTGGCTTCGGCTCAGGTCATGAGTTCGAGCCCGGTGACAGGTTCTGTGCTGATAACTCAGAGCCTGGAGCCTGCTTTGGATTCTGTGTGTCCCTCTCTCTCTGACCCTCCCCTGCTCATGCTGTCTCTCTCTCTCTCTCTCTCAAAAATAAAATAAAAAACTTAAAAGAAATTTTTTAATAAAAAATAAAAATGAATAAAAAAGAAAATACGTATTCTTTATTTTTGTGTTTGTGGCTTTTTGATGCTTTTGGGCATAAATCTGATATTACCTTTGTCTTTGATTTTTATGGAAATTAGTTTGAAGGTGGCTTGCTCAAGATACTATCTTTGTTTTTCCATCAAAAGAGGATTTAAATAGTTCCTTCCTTCCTACACTGTAATGAATCTCAAATAATGTTTCTATTAATTTTACTGAAATTTGAGTTTACTGGTGATGCTGAAAAATATTCAAAGTGGTTTCTTTTTTTTTAATTGACCCATTTTCTTAGTGAGTAACTATGAAAATTAAACAGATTTAGATTGTCTTACAATTGCTGTCCACCAAGTTTCCAGTAGCCTAATGACTTTTAAAAAACAAATGCTGAGGGCACCTGGGTGGCTCAGTCTGTTAAGCCTCCAACTTCAGCTCCGGTCATGATCTCATGTTCATGGGTTCGAGCCCTGCATCGGGCTCTGTGCTGACAGCTCAGAGCCTGGCGCCTGCTTCAGATTCTGTCTCCCTCTCTCTTTGCCCCTCACCTCCTCATTCTCTCTCTCTCTCTCTCTCTCTCTCTCTCTCTCTCTCTCTCTCTCTCTCTCTGTGTCCAATAAATATTAAAACAAAAACAAAAACAAAAAACAAATGCTGAAATAAGTCAGTAAGAGAAAGATAAATACTCTAAGATTTCACTCATATGTGGAATTTAAGGAACAAAACAAACAAAGGGCAAAAAGAGAAACCAAAAAACAAATTCTAAACTATAGAGAACAAACTGATGGTTACTAGAAGGGAGGTGGGAAGGGGGGGGATTGGGTGAAATAGGTGAAGGGGATTAAGAGCACACTTATCCTCCTCATGAGGACTGAGTAATGAATGAAAGTGTTGAATCACTGTATTGTACACCTGAAACTAATGTTAACAACACTATGTTAACTCTACTGGAATTAAAAAGAGAGAGAGCAAAAAGCTGTTTCTAAAATACTAGAAGAAAACATGTATACAATTTTCTCTCTCTTTAAAACCAGTTTGACTTAACAAAACATAAATCATATCAAAGTACACATGATGTCACTATGTCTTGCTGCTGGTGATGTTAACCTTAGCCACCTGGTTAAGTGGTATCTGCTGGATTGATCCGCTATAAAGTTACTCTTCCCCATTGTAATGAACAAACATGCTGGGAGAGATATTTTGACACTCTGAATGTATTCTGTTTCTTCTCAAACTTTTACCTATAGGTATAATTTTAGTGTACAGAGTTTGGGTTTTACTATAGTGATCTAATGGTGATTTTCTATTTCTATCATCCCTTTTATATTTGTTGATTGGAATTATTTTGTGAAGAAGAGCTGTGTCTTTCCTTTATTCACTTGTTCATTCGTTCATACATTCATTCAAATATTTGTTTATAGGGGCACCTGAGTGGTTCAGTGGGCTGAGTGACAGACTCTTGGTTTCTGCTCAGATTCTTAGTTTCAGCTCAGGTCACCGGCTAGTCATTTGTGCGTTCCAGCCCCATGTGGGGCTCTGTGCTGATGGTGTGGAGCCTACTTGGAATTGTCTTTCTCCCTCTCTCTTTGCCCCTCCCCTGCTTGCTTTCTCTCAAAAAATGAATAGGGTACCTGGGTGACTCAGTGAGTTAAACATCCAACTTGGGCTCAGGTCACGATCTCCCGGTTGGTGAGTTCCAGCCCCACATCTGTGCTGAGAGCTCAGAGCCTGGAGGCTGCTTTGGATTTTGCATCTCCCTCTCTGCCCTCCCTCCTTGAGCTCTGTCTCTCTTCCTCTCTCAAAAATAAATAAACATTAAAAGAAATGTTTTAATAAATAAGTTTAAAAACCATTACATGGAAAACAATCATATTTTAAAAAACAAAAAACAAATGTGTGTTTACATAAGTAGGGACGCACAGATATTTATTTTATTTTGGGGGTTATATTGAATACTATAATTTATTTTCTTGCTCAAATACATAAGAATAATTTTAATTTGATTAATTTTTTTGGTATAATGAAGTACACTTTTATTTTGTGTAATCTAATTGTTCAGTAGTTTTGTTTTGTTTTGTTTTAATTTATTTTTGAGAGACAGAGCATGAATGGGGAGGGGCAGAGAGAGAGGGAGACACAAAATCTGAAGCAGGCTCCAGGCTCTGCGCTGTCAGAACAGAGCCTGGCACGGGGCACGAACTCAAGGAGCGCGAGATCATGACCTGCCAACTCGAACGCTCAACCGGCTGAGTCTCTCAGGCGCCCGTTTTGTTTTTTTAAACCAAAGCAATAGCTGATTAATGATGACTATTTAGGAGTCTTTATAGTCACAAGAGATTCTGTGCAGGGTGTGATTTTAAACAGAGTGACTTGTATGGTTGCTTTTATATATAGAAGTGTACTTGTATGTACCCACTTAGAGGAAAAATGGTCCAAAAATTAAATTTTTATTCCAAAACCAAAATAACAGATGTAACTGGACAGACCCGTCAGCCATGTTCCTCTGCATGTTCTCTTAGACCACCAGGTGGTGGTGTTGGCTTTCAACATTACAGAAGTTGCTGCTTTTTTAAAAATCTCTAACACCAGAATTAGTGATCTCATAAGGATACTCTCATCCAGTCTTTTTTTTTAATTCCAGAGTTTGAGAGTGGAGATTCTAGGTGACTTGCCCAGAGTTACAAGTAGTTTTGAGAGCTGGG
This sequence comes from Suricata suricatta, assembly GCF_006229205.1. Lineage (NCBI taxonomy): Eukaryota > Metazoa > Chordata > Mammalia > Carnivora > Herpestidae > Suricata > Suricata suricatta. The sequence goes on along the minus strand of NC_043705.1, from coordinate 57,064,633 downwards.
ATTAGAGTTAAACTTGAAGGGTGGCAGTTTCTGCAGATCAGAAAGCTGGGGAAGAATTTATCTAAGTGTTATGTGAGAATGGGTTATGTGGAAAAGCAGGTTTTCAAGCTGATGAGACTGGCTTGTTTTACAAGATCTTGGCAAACAAACCTATATCAGACAAATGGCATGTCAACAGGCAAAAATGTGACCAAAGACTCAGAAGAAAGAAGTTTCCCTCAGAAGGAATACTTTTGTATTTGCTAATTCAATATTGGCAGCAACTTTATAGAACATTACTGCAAAGAACAAGATTCAGCTGTATGTAGAAAGACCAAAAAAATTACACAACTTACATTCTGAAAACTACAAAATATTGTTGAAAGAAATTAAAGAAGATCTAAATAAATGGAAAAACATCTCATGATCATGGATTTGGAGACTTGGTATTGTTAAGACAGCAAGCAACACCTCCCAAATTGATCTACAAAGTCAATACAATCTCCATCCATATATCAGCTGCCCGTTTGGCAGAAACTGACAAGATGATCCTAAAATTCATTTGGAAATTCAAGGCCTCTAGGATAGCCAAAACAATCGTGAAAAAGAAAAAGGAAGTAGGAAGACCTATGCGCCCTGATTTTAAGACTTACTCTACAGATACAGCGATCAAGACAATGTGGTATTGATGAAGGGACTCACATTGATCAGCAGAACCCCATAGAGAGCACTGATGTAGACCCACACGAATACAGCCAACTGATTTATCAAAGATACAAAGGCGGGGCACATGGGTGGCACCGGCAGTTGAGCATTCCCCTCTTGATTTCAGCTCAGGTCATGATCTCAGAGTTAATGAGTTCAAGCCCTATCTTGAGCTCTGCACTGGCAGCATGGAGCCTGTTTGGAATTCTCTTTCTCCCTCTCTCTCGGCCCCTCTCCCGGTTTGTGCACACACACTCTCTCACTCTCAAAATAAACTTATACATACATACATAAAAAGACATACAGACAATTCAACAAATGGCAGTGGACAGATTGAATATCTGTATGCAAAATAACAATAAACTTTGACACATACCTGATACCTTATAAAAAAAGATTTAACTCTGTGGGGATTATGGAGTACACTTGTTAGGATGAGCACCGGGTATTGTATGGAAGTGTTGAATCACTATACTGTGCACCTGAAACTCATATTACACTGTTAACTAACTGGAATTTAAATCAAAACTTCAAAGTGCCTGGTGGCTCAGTTAGTTAAGTGCTCGACTCTTGATTTCAGCTGAGGTCATGATCCCAAGATCCTGAGATTGAGTCCCGCATTGGGCCATGCCCATGCTAAGCCTGATTATGATTCTCTTTCTCTTTCCCCTTTTACTGCTCATGCTGTCTCTCTCTCTCTCTCTCTCTCTAAAAAAATAGTAATAATAAATCAACTTAATTAATTAAATATTTTAAAATATTTAACTCTAAATGGATCATATACTTAAATGTAAAATACAAAACTAAGAGTGTCAGCTCAGGTCATGATCTCACAGTTGATGACTTCAAGCCCCACTTTGGGCTCTGTGCTGACAGCTCAGAGCCTAGAGCCTGCTTCAGGGTCTGTGTCTCCCTCTCTCTCTGCCACTCCCCTGTTCTATGTGTCTCTCTCTCAAATAAATAATAAACATTTTTAAAAACTTAAAAAAATTTTTTTGAATACAAAACTAAAATTTCTAAAAGAAAATGCAGAATCTGTATGACCCTGGATCTGGTGATGACTTCTTCAATACAATACCAAAAGCATAATGCATGACATAAAGTTTGATGAATTGGAATTTCTGAAAATTAAAACTTTTCATTCAGTGAAAGACACTGTGGGGTGAATGAAATGACAAGCCATAGACTGGGAGAAAATATTCGTATATCATGCATGCAATGAGACTTATATCCAGAAAAAATATACTTTAGCAAAGAACATAATGTGAAAAGCAAATCAGACATTGATATAAAAAGATGCTCAACATCATTTATCACTAGGGAAGACAAATTGCAGAACTATGAGATACCATGACATACCATTAGAATATTAAAACACACACACACACACACACACACACACACACATACACACACGTACATACACACCATGACAGTACCAAATGCTGTTAAGACTTTTGAAAAAGGGTACTGTCTTTGAATCCAGGTGAGAATACGAAAATCATACAGGGTGAACCCCAGCGTGCCTAGGAAGAGCGGCGGAGGCACCGAGTGCCGTGAGCAGAGCATAAGGGTCAAGATGGAAAATCATGAACTAGATGATACTATCAAGGAAGACTTCATTTTCAATATCATAACCAGAAAAATTAACCAACTCCCAGAAGCAGAAAGGAATCTGTTTGAACATGGATCAGCATATATTGGACTTAATGCTGCTCTCTGTGGTCCAATAGCGAATAGTCTTTTTTGATGCATCTTAAATGTGACACAGGCTCTTCTAGCTGCTGGCTTACCAATGGCACTGATCCCAGTTTTGACTGTGCATGCATCTTACAAAAGTTTTGTAAATTTACCTTTGAATACAGGTGATCTGAATTATGAAACCTGTACCATAACATGAGGTGGATTGGTTGGTCTTGTTTTTGCTGGTCTGTACCCTGTTTTCTTGGCTATACCTGTGAATGGTGGCCTGACAGCCAGGTATGAGTCAGCCCTGCTACCAGAAAAAGGAAACATCTTAACTTACTGGACAAGAATTTCTAAGCCTGTCTTTAGAAAGATGTTATTTCCCATTTTGCTCCAGACCGTGTTTGCAGCATACCTTGGATCTAGACAATATAAATTAGTTATAAAGGCTCTTCAGTTACCTGAACCTGGCCTAGAAATTCAATGATTGTTAAACAACTTTGTACACAAAAATAAAACTGTAATGGATGGAAAAAAAAAAGAAAATCATACAGGCACTTTGGAAGACAATTTGGAAGACAATACAGACACTCTGAAAGACTAACACTATAAGAAAGTGGGTGTTCTCTAGTGTTAGTATTGACATACCAAAATAACATAGCAATCATGCTCCTAGGTATTTACCCAACTGATTTGAAAACTTATGTTTATAGAAAAACCTGTATATGAATGTTTTTAGCATCTTAATTTATAATCACTCAAAATCGGAAGCAACCAAAATGTCCTTCATAGGTGAATGGATAAACTGTGACATACATGATGGAATGCTACTCAGCAAGAAAAAAGGAGCACACTATTCATCCACGCAGTAACATGGATCAAACTTAGAGTATTTTGTTAAGTGTATTAAGTTAAAAAAAATAAAGTCTGGAGAGACTACTTATGGAATGATTCTGTTCATAAGACATTATGGAGAAGGCAAAACTATTGGAATGGAAAACAGATCAGTGGCTTCCAGGGATTACATGAAGGGGTCATCAAGGGAACACAGGGAATTCTTCATGGTGATGGAATTAACCTGCATGGGAATAGATATATAACTCTATGCATTTGTCAAAACCAATAGAGACTACAGCAGAAAGAGTAAACGGTAACATATGAAAAAGTTTTAAAAATCAACCAGGAGTTTAAATGACAGAAGGGATGAAATGCAGATTGTGACAATGCTTAATGACTTGCCTCCAAAGACAAGAGTATGGGAAGGGGGAATAAAAGTAACTTTACATTGTAGAAACCTGGCAAACACTATCTGGGCTGTTATATCAGTGTTGAATCCTGACAATAGCATACACTCCTGATGTGATGAGAATGGACCTTCATCTCTATAGTCTTCCTCTCCCACCCCCATTATCCCTAGTCTAACCATGAAGAAAACATTAGACAAAAACAAATTGAGACACATTCACAAAATAACTGACTCATGTTGCTCACACTCTCACAGTCATAAAAAGCAAGAGATGTCTGAGGAACTGTTATAGAGCAGAGTAGACTAAGGAAACACGATAACTAAATGTAATGTAGTATCCTGGGTGTGATTCTGGGAAAGTGGTGAGATCCAAATGAAGTGGTAAATTCAGTTAATAGTAATGTACAATTGTCGGTTTCTCAGTCGTGGCAAATGTGCCAAAGTAGTGTAAGATGTTCACAATAATGGAACCTGGAGGGATACACAGGAACTCTCTGAACTATCTTTGTAACTCTTCTCTAAATCTAAAAGTTCATTCTAAAATAAAAAAGGTTATTTTTTTTTCCTTTTGTGTCTGGTTTATTTTGTTTAGCATAATGTTTTCAGGGTTTATCCATATTGGAGCATGTATCAGAATTCCTCTTTATTTTTTAAAAATATTTTATTTATTTTTGATACAAAGAGAGACAGAGCATGAGAGGGGGAGGGGCAGAGAGAGAAGGAGACATAGAACCGGAAGCAGGCTCCAGGCTCTGAGCTAGCTGTCAGCACAGAGTCTGACGTGGGGCTCGAACCCACAAACGTGAGATCTGACCAGAGCCGAAGTCTGCGGCTTAACGGACTGAGCCACCCAGGCATCCCTCAGAATTCCTCTTTAAAGCTGAACATACCAGGGGCGCCTGGGTGGCTCAGTCCGTTAAGCGGCCGATTTCAGCTCAGGTCATGATCTCACGGTTCATGAGTTCGAGCCCCACATAGGGCTCCGTGCTGACAGTTCAGTTCATAGCCTCCGTGCTTCAGATTCTGTGTGTGCATCTCTCTCTGCTCCTCTTGTGCTCATGATCTGTCTCTCTCTTCAGATCAAGGCTGTTAAGGCTTACGACATCATCATCGTTCCCTCTCCGATTTCTTTTCAAACCCTCTCCCAAGGGAATGTCAGCACTTGGGCCAGCCTTGGGGTGTCGGCCTAAGGTCCCAAGGCGCAGTCTGCGTTGAGCCCAGAGACCCGGCGCCTTCGCCTCTGTGGCACCGGCTGCTTCTGGGCAGCCAGCTGGGGCTCCATGGTGCGGTGGGGGTTGGGGCGGTGACCAGGTGCCTGGGAGACCCGCTGGGTCGGGCACTGCAGAGACTTCTGCTGCCCGGAGAGCAGTTCCTGTCAGGCAAAAAGATTATATTTCATGTGAGTCAAATTCCTTACCTGGCAACACAGAAATGACCAATAGAATAAAATAAGAATCCATGAGTGCATATGAATATAAGTAGATGGTAAATCAGTGAGTGGTATAAATAGTTAGATGAGAATGAAAAGAAAACTCTTCATTATGACAGAATGCCAACTTAAATGCAAAAGTAGTGCTGGGCTTAGAAAATCACCATTTATCAGCCATCATAGTACCCATTGTTTCAACTAAAGATCATCAATGTATGATTAAAACTAATGGGAGCCTCCACAATCAGACAGCACAAAAAAATAAAGGCATCCAAATTGGCCAGGAGGAGGTCAAACGTTCACTCTTCGCAGATGACATGATACTCTAAATGGAAAACCCAAAAGATTCCACCAAAAAAACTGCTAGAACTGATCCATGAATTCAGCAAAGTTGCAGGATATAAAATCAATGCACAGAAATCGGTTGCATTCCTATACACCAATAATGAAACCACAGAAAGAGAAATCAAGGAGTCGATCCCATTTACAACTGCACCAAAACCCCTAAAATACCTAAGAATAGATCTAACCAAAGAGATGAAAAATGTATACACTGAAAACCATAGAAAGTTTATGAAAAAAATTGAAGAAGACACCAAAAAAATGGAAAAATTATTCCATGCTCCTGAATAGGAAGAAGAAATATTGTTAAGATGGTAATCCTACCCAAAACCATCTACATATTCAATGCAATACCTATCAACATAACACCGGCATTCTTTACAGAGCTACAACAAACAATTCTAAAACTTGTATGGAACCAGAAAAGACCCTGAGTAGCCAAAGCAATCCTGAAAAAAAAAACAAAAGCTGGAGGCATCACAAGGACTTCAAGCTATATTACAAAGCTATAATCATCAAGACAGTATGGTACTGGAACTAAAACAGACACTTAGATCAATGGAACAGAATAAAAACCCAGAAAGAGACGTGCAAATTTATGCCCAACTAATCTTCAAGAAATTAGGAAAGAATTGGGGTACCTCAGTGACTCAGTCAGTTAAGCTTCTGACTTTGGCTCAGGTCATGATCTCTTGGTTCAGGAGTTCAAGCCCCACATTGGGCTCTGTGCTGACAGCTAGCTCAGAGACTAGAGCTTGTCTTCAGATTCTGTGTCTCCCTATCTCTCTATCCCTCCCCTGCTCATACTCTGTCTCTCTCCCTCTCCCTCTCTCTCTCAAAAATTAATAAAGCATTAAAAATATTTTTTAAAAATCAGGAAAGAATATTCAATGGCCTAAGGCAGTCTCTTTAGTTTTGGGGAAACTGGATAGCAATATGCTAAAGAATAAACCTGTACCACTTTCTTATACCATACACAAAAATAAACTCAAAATGGATGAAAGACCTAAATGTAAGACAGGAAACCATCAAAAGCCTAGAAGAAAAAACAGGCAACAACCTCTTTGACTTCAGCCACAAAAACTTCTTACTAGACATGGGTCCTGAGGCAAGTGAAACAGAAGCAAAAACGAAGTGTTGGGACCTCATCAAGATAAAAATCTTCTGCACAGTGAAGGAAACAATTGACAAAACTAAAAGGCAACTGATGGAATGGGAGAAGACATTTGCAAATGACATCAGATAAAGGTATAAATAGTATTCAAAATCTATTTTAAAGAAAAACTTACCAAATGCTACACCCAAAAAAACAAAGAATCCAGCGAAGACACAGGCAAAAGACATGAACAGATGAACAGACACTTTTCCAAAGAAGACATCCAGATGGCTAATAGACACATAAAAAGATGCTCAACATCACTCATCATTAGGGAAATATAAATCAAAACCACAATGAAAGACTACCTCATACTTGTCAGAATGACTAAAATTAACAACTCAGGAAACAATATGTGTTGGTGAGGATGCAGAGAAAGGGGAACACTCTTACACTGCTGCTGGGAATGCAAACTGGAGCAGCCACTCTAGAAAACCGTATGGAGGTTCCTCGAAAAAATAAAGCTATCCTATGACCCCTCAATTGCACTACTAGATATTCATGTGAAGGATATAGGTGTGCTGTTTCGAAGAGGCACATGCACTCCAATGTTTATAGCAGTGCTATCAACAATCACGAAATTATGAAATGAGCCCAAATGTCTATGGACTAACGAATGGATAAAGAAGATATATATATAATGGAGTATTACTTGGCAATCAAAAAGAATGAAAATTTGCCATTTGCAACAATGTAGATGGAACTAGAGTATATTATGCTAAGTGAAATAAGTCAGAGAAAGATAAATATCTTATGATTTCACTCATATATGGAATTTAAGAAACAAAGAGATGAAGATAAGGGAAGGGAAAGAAAAATCAGATAAAAACAGAGAGGGAGGCAAACCCTTAGAGATTCTTAAGTACAGAGGACAAACTGAGGGGGTGGCTGAGGGGCGGTGGGTGGGATGGGCTAAATGGGTGACGGGCATTAAGGAGGGCGCTTGTTGGGATGAGCACTAGGTGTTGTATATAAGTGATGAGTCACTAAACTTTACTCCTAAAACCATTAAAATTTAAAAAAAGACAGTATTAGGACAATTAAATGTGGGACAGACTGTAGATTAGAACCCAGACACCAGCACTTTTGCAGTCAAATGCTCTACCACTGAGCTATACCCCCAACACCAGCACTTTTGAAAGTTCCCCAGATTTCCATGGACAGACAAATTTGAGAACCAGAAGAGTCCCTTACCTGATTTTTAAATTTTTTTTTAAAGAATAGATTTGGGGTGCCTGGGTGGCTCAGCTGGTTAAGTGTCCAGCTTCGTCGGCTCAGGTTATGATCTCATGGTTCGTGCGTTCCAACCCCGCGTCGGGCTCTGTGCTGACAGCTAGCTCAGAGCCTGGAGCCTGCTTCAGATTCTGTGTCTCCCTCTCTCTCTCTCTGACCCTACCTGCTCACGCTGTCTCTGTCTCTCAAAAATAAATAAGAAACATAAAAAAAATGTTTTTAATAAAAAACATTAAAAATTTTTTAAAGAATAGATTTGTTGGGACGCCTGCGTCCCTCAGTTGGTTAAGCATCTGACTCGGTTCAGGTCATGATCTCGCGGTCCAGGGTTCGTGCTACGTGTCGGACTCTGTGCTGGCAGCCAAGAGCCTGGAGCCTGCTTCAGTTTCTGTGTCTGCCTCTCTCTTTGTCCCTCCTCTACTCATGCTGTTTCTCTCTGTCTCAATAATAAAGAAAATAAACAATTTTTAAAAACAATAGATTTGTTTATTTTTCTTTTCTTTATTTTTAAATAAAAATTGTATATATTTAAGGTGTACAACATAATGATTATATATACATAATGAAATTATTACTAGTAAAGTTGATTAATATATATCTTCTCACATGGCATTTTGTGTGCCTGATTAGTACACCTGAAATCTATTCTCCTAGTATGTTTTCAAGGTTCAATACAGTCTTATTAAGCATAGTTATCCAACTGTACATTAGGTCTCTAGACTTCTGCATCTTGGTTTTCAGATAGAATTCACTGTTTGCTCAATATGACAAGCAGTTTCCAAGTCCTGCATAGTGTCTGAGGATCACTAGGATGCTCTGAAGACAGATTGTTGTGATGACATGCTATAAACCTAACATCGGCATGCTTTTATGGTAATTAATAAGACTAATGATTATGTAACTACATTAAAAGAATTGCAGAGCACTTGAATGATGTAAATAATTAATCTTCCTTCACTATGAGGTTTTGAAGTCATCAATTCTGCCTTGTTTCTTAATTTCTTAAGACAAACCTCCATCTCTAAAATAAAAAGAGCAAGCAATAAAATTGATTGGAGAATAAGAAGAATCCAAATAGCTTGTCTCTAAATGTCAGGTTTCAGTTCTCTCTTGCCTATCAGGACTAGCATTCCCACTCTCCTTTCCCCACTCCTTTCTTCCTTATCTCCTCTGGGTCCAGGATGCTAAGACTTTTACCTCCTGAAAGACCAGGCTTTTTACTGGCTACATACATATCCTGAAATCTCTAAAAAATAAAAAAGAACATTGCATCCTCACCAATCTTTCACCTAAAGCCTTACCTCTCTTCTGTTTTCAAGCAAATAGCTAAACACCATGTTCATTTCCTTACTCCTGCTCTCTCTTCATACCACTAGAATCTGCCGTCTTGCCCCAGAACTTAAAGTTCCTTGAAGACTTCCTTGCTGAGAAATCTGAAAAAGTTTACATCTTTACTGACTTGTCCCCTCAGCAACAGTTTACACTCTTACGCATCCCAGACATCCATACCCAGAACAAACTTTGAAATCAGACAGCCTGAGTTCAAAGCCTGGCTTCCCCACTTACTAGCCCTGCAACCTTGGCTAGTTTACCTAATCTCATAAAGCCCCAGTTTCCTCCACTGCTACATGGGGAATGTGATTATATGAGCCCATGAGACAGGGTATTGCAAGCACAGAGCACAGCATCTAGCTGTCAAAGAATAAGTATTCAATGAATTGTGACTTTACTTTCCTGTTTGTTCTTCCATGGCCCCAACTTGCCTGATTTTCTGCCTCATTCTTGTTGCTTACTCAGTCCTTTCTATGTGCATGGCTTTCTAGATTCCCGGGAATATTCTTTATCTTTTCAAATTTTTTAAATGTTTTACTTATTATTGAGACAGAGAGAAACAGAGTATGATTGGGAGAGGGTCAGAGAGAGAGGGAGACACAGAATCTAAAGCAGGCTCCAGGCTCTGAGCTGTTAGCACAGAGCCCAACGCGGGGCTCGAACCCATGAACGTGATTCTTCTCAAAACTAGAACAAACTATCCTCAAATTCATATGGAACCACAAAAGACCCCAAATAGCCAAAGTAATATTGAAGAAGAAAACCAAAACGGGAGGCATCACAATCCCAGACTTTAGCCTCTACTACAAAGCTGTCATCATCAAGACAGTATGGT
>NC_043705.1:57041189-57054590 GCF_006229205.1 Suricata suricatta | reverse complement strand
TGAGATACCACCTCATGCCAGTTAGAGTGGCTAAAATGAACAAATCAAGAAACTATAGATGCTGGCGAGGGTGTGGAGAGATGGGCACCCTCCTACACTGTTGATGGCAATGTAAACTGGTGCAGCCGCTCTGGAAAACAGTGTGGAGGTTCCTCAAAAAACTATCCATAGAACTCCCTTATGACCCAGCAATAGCCCTGCTAGGGATTTACCCAAGGGATACAGAAGTGCTGATGCATAGGGGCACATGTACCCCAATGTTCATAGCAGCAATGTCACTAATAGCCAAAACATGGAAAGAGCCTAAAAGTCCATCACCTGATGAGTGGATCAAGAAGATGTGGTGTATATATATACAATGGAGTACCACACGGCAACGAGAAAGAATGAAATCTGGCCATTTGTAGGAAAGTGGATGGACCTCAAGGGTGTCATGCTAAGCGAAATAAGTCAGGCAGAGAAGGACAGATACCATATGTTTGCACTCACAGGTCTAACAGGAGACCAGGAGAAACCTAATGGGGGACCAGGGGGAGGGGAAGAGGATAAGAGAGTTGGAGAGAGAGAGGGATGCAAAACTTGAGAGACTATTGAATGCTGAAAATGAACTGAGGGTTGAAGGGAAAGGGGAAGCGGGGAAAAGAGGTGGTGGTGATGGAGGAGGGCACTGGGTGTTGTATGGAAACCAATTTGACAATAAACTATTTTTTTAAAAAATAGAGTTATCCTACAATCCAGCAATTTAATTTTTTGGTATTTACCCAAAGAATACAAAAACACTAATTTGAAAGGGTAATGCACCCCTATGTTTATAGCAGCATTATTTACAATAACCAAGATATGGAAGCCAAGTGTCCACCAATTAATGAAGGGATAAAGAAGGTATGGTGTATATATACAATGGAATATTATTCAGCCATAAAAATCAAATCCTGCCATTTGCAACAACATAGGTGGAGCAATAAATTATAGTGGTAAGCAAAATGAGTCAGAGAACAATAAATACCGTATGATTTTACTCACATGTGTAATTTAAGAAACAAACAAGAAAAGGGTGCAAAAGAAAGAGAAAGAGACAAGAAACAGACTCTTAATTATAGAGAACAAATTGATGGTGACCAGAGGGGAGGGAGGTGGGGGTGAGTTAAATGGATGATGGGGATTGAGCAGTACACTTGTCACGATGAGCACCAGATAATGTACGGAATTCTTGAATCAATATATTGAAACTAATACAACACTGTATGCTAATGAACTAAAATTAAAATAAAAACTTTAAACAAACAAATAAAAGAGATTCAGTTGCTTTCCTTGAATAAATGGTCTTTCGGTTCTTGCAAGCCTTTGGTTAGTTTGCAGAATTTGGCAATTTTTTTCAAGAAATTTTTTTGCTTACATAAAGTGGATTTTCAGAAATCCTTATTCTGCCATTCTTTTTTTTAATGTTTTTATTTATTTATGAGAGAGATGGAGAGAGAGAGAGAGAGAGAGAGAGAGAGAGAGAGAGAGAGAGCGCGTGAGCAGGGCAGGGCAGGGTCAGAGAGAGAGGGAGACACAGAATCTGAAGACAGGCTCCAGGCTCTGAGCTAGCTGTCAGTACAGAGACTGATGCAGAGCTCGAACCCACAAACTGTGAGATCATGACCTGAGCCGAAGTCAGATCTTAACTGACTGAGCCACCCAGGTGCCCCACTTGCCATTCTTAATCCAAAAGCACTCACCATCTTCTCCCTGAGCCCCCAGCTGCCCTTCCTGTTTGGTTTCTTCTTAAATTGTACCCACAGAGCTTCATTAAGCAGAAATCTGGAAAAAGTCTTTGACTCCTCTCTCCCTCCCTCTTTGGATTCCATAAAACACCAAACCCCAACTGTTCCACTTCCTAAATCTCTGTCAATCTTCCATCTCTTTTTTCTCAATCCAACTCTCATTTACCAAGATCCCATTACTACCATCTCTCCCTTTAACCCCTGCCTCTAATGGGCTTCTTCCCCCTCTATATCCTCCATTACACTCAGTCACAGTGATCATTTAACAATGCAGAATAGTGGAGGATAAGACTTCAGGCTTGAGACTCAAGTTGACTTGGGATCCTGTGTCAACTACGCTATTTACTAGCTCTGAGGACTTGGTCAAATTACTTATTCACTTTGTGACTCAGCTTTCTCATCTATAAAATTGAAATAACATTGGTTTTTAGCTCATAGGATATTCATGAGGATCAAGTGAGAAAACCCTAGTAAAGGTTTTATTACATTGTCTGACATGTAGTAAGGACTCAACATATGATAGTAATATATTATTAGACTAAAGTTCCAACTCTTTAACATGACATATAATCCACAATAGCATCAACCAGGGGTTTAGTCTTCCAATAGCTTTTCCTAATCTTGGAGCCATTAGAAATTTCATTCCCCTGGGGTGCCGAGGTGGCTCAGTCATTTGGGCATCCGACTTTGGCTCAGGTCACGATATCACAGTTCATGGATTCAAGCCTTGCATTGGGCTCTGTGCTGACAGCTCAGAGCCTGGAGCCTGTTTCAGATTCTGTGTCTCCCTCTCTCTCTTCCCCTCCCCTGCTTGTGTGTACGCTTGCTCTCTCTCTCAAAAATAAACTTTAAAATTTTTAGAAAAAGACATTTCATTCCCTCATATAAATGAGAATGTAGTATGTTCATTCTCAGTTCTCACCTCTCAGCTCTCATCCTTCAAACATGTTGTTCTCTGCCTAAAACATCTGCTGTTTCTCCAATATATCAAACATATCACAACATGATTCTGGCTCAGGGCCTTTGCACTGGATATTCCCTCTGCCTGGGAGGATCTTTCTCAGACCTTCACTCTCTCTAGTCATGTCTCTGCCCACATGTTATCTCCTTAGTGCAGCCTTCTCTGATCACTATACATAAAGTGGTGCTCCCATCATTACCCCTTTACACTTTGGTTATCTTTTAGTCCTTATCCTTGCCTGGTATTATATTATCACTTTCTTTATTACTTACCTGTATTCTTTGTGAGAAGCAAAAGTCTACAAAGGCAAGAATTTTGTCTTGTTCCTTGTTGTATCTCTAACACTTGTAAATCCCTGACTCATGAAAGACACAATTGTTTGTGGAATACATTAGTAAAAATGAGACCTTGAGGAGTTTCCATGATAAGATATTTTGCTGACACTATACCAAGATGCAGATAAGAAATAGATCTTATTTTAGATACTCAAAATGACCTCCTAGGACCAGATATAGGACCACTGATAGACCCAGGTTCATTTTAATGCATCTCTTCCATTGAGATATGGTATCAGTTACAATAGAGGCTTTCACTAGTTTCAAGGGATGGACCAAAAGACCTGTCTAGGAATAGTGAATCTCTCTTTGAAAGTTTCTATTATTATGGTCTTCCTGGGGTTGGTTGGACATTCCCTGGTTGTTCTGGACACCCACATGTTTTGGATTAGGTGCTTGTGTCTTCTCCCTAGAGCTCATTCTGCAGCACAGGCAATCAGTCAACTATCATGACCTTGGTTATCATGAAGAGAAACCTGGCTTTCATAAGATCTTTGTTGTCTGTACTTCATCCTGCACCTCTTGAATTTTCTGCTTATAGGATTTTACTTACTTTATAGCTGATATTTCAGTTTCCTCTCTTTCCATTCTTAATCTTCTTGAAAAATCTTCTTTGGAAGAATGCTGCCTTTCTGCTCAAGAGTTTATTAAGTACATCAGCTTTCTGATGCAAAGTTTTGTATTCATTTTCCAGCAGGGTTTCGGCTTAAAGCAGTGATTAAGATTTGTGTTCCAACTTCTCTGTTTTCCATCCCTTGCCGAGCTAGCAATTCAGCACTCCTTGTGGATTGGAAATGGCCTTTATCTTTTTCAACCATCGTTAACAGAAGTTCCTTTTGTGAGCCATCTGTCATCTGTTTTTTAACTTCTCAGCCTGGTCACCTGCCAGCTACTTCAGCTGCACAATGCCATTACTCAGAACCTGAATTGCATTTTCTTTGTGAGCAAGGGCACTTTCTATGTCTTTTGGAAATTTCTGACAATGTTTGATGAGATCATGGAGCTCATTTCATTTTTCTGCTTCCAGTTGCAAGTGTCCAAGTCTCTGAAATCCAATGTATTCTTTTTAACCCTTTGGAATTCAGCTTTTGTGTCTTTACTTAGACTAACTTCATTAAAGGTTCTTTGCATCTTTGAAAGTTTACAAGTCCTTGTAAAAACCAGTAATATTTTCACTGAGATTTTGCATTGCAGTATTTAATTTTGGCTACTTACATTCCTGTTTTGGGGAGCCTAAAATAACAAATGAGGGCAGCTGAGTGGCTCAGTCAGTTGAGCGTCAGACTTGGGCTCAGGTCATGATCTCATGGTTTGTTGGCGTCAAGACCCGCGTCAGGCTCTGGGCAAACTGTTAGCTCAGAGCTTGGAGCTTGCTTCAGATTCTATGTCCCTTTCTTTTTCTGCTCCTCCCCTGTTCACTCTCTTTCTCTCAAAAATAAGTAAATGTAAATAAAAATAAAATAAAATAAAATAAAATAAAATAACAAATGGATTTACCACTGGGATTTGATTTGTTCCATTAATCCCTTTGTGTCTTAAAACCCACTCTTCAAAGTGATTCTTGTTTGTATCTTGGGTTCCTTGAAAACCTTCTTTGTAGTTCTGATGATCTACTGATAAACTGACAATTATTTGAGAGTTTCTTTTCCCCCCCAAGAGGTTTTTAAATTTCTGCACAGTGTGCTGCCAGTCACTTCATATCTTTTTCTCGTTCTGGCCAGAAACATTTCTCCTAAAGAAAATGCCAAAGTAATTACTTCCTAGTAAGGCAATTCTAGATTCCTAAGACACTTATTAAAAATCAGGCCATGAGAAAGAAAGGAAGAAAGAAAGAAAGAAAGAAAGAAAGAAAGAAAGAAAGAAAGGAAGGAAGGAAGGAAGGAAGGAAGGGAGGGAGAGAGAGAGAGAGAGAGAGAAAGAAATGAAAGGAAAGAAGGAAGGAAAGAAGGAAAGAAAGAGAAAGAAAGAAAGAAAATCAAGCAAGGGAAGGGTGGTTTAATATGCAACTCTTAATCTCAGGGTCATGGGTTCAAGCCCCATGCTGGGGATAGAAGTTACTTAAAAAAAAAAAAAAAAAAAGGAAAATCAGGCTATGAAGACTATAGTGTGGGACAGCAATGTGGCAGAGAAAACAGAAGGCTGAAGCTAGCAGGCTCCAGGAAAAGGACCCAAGGGCTGGGAACAGGCAGGAGGTATATTGTTGAAGTTAACTCCTACCAGAACCAAGTGAGATGAAAAGTCCACGAGAAGGAAGAGCTAGAGCTCAAGATCCATTGGTCTCCCAGAACTTTCTGTAGTACTGCATCTGGGACTGGCACCCAGATCTTTATTCCAGAATCAGGCAGGGCTGGTCCACCCCCAGATCCTATTCTAGCCCTGCTACAGTCAGACCCTCTCCTCAGCAGTACAGGTAACTCAGTAGCACCTGTGTGGGGATGTAACTGTATTGCTGAATTGACAAAACTAAAATTAATTCAAAAGAGAAAGGAAAGGGGCGCCTGGCTGACTCATTTGACGGAGCATGCAACTCTTAATCTCAGGGTTGTAAATTAGAGCCCCAAGAGTGGGTGGACAGATTACTTAAAAATGAAATCTTTTTTTATTATTTAAATTTTTTTTTAATTTTTTAAATGTTTATTTATTTTTGAGAGAGAGACAGAGTGTGAGTGGGGGAGGGGCAGAGAGAGAGAAGGAGACACAGAATCTGAAGCAGGCTCCAGGCTCTGAGTTGTCAGTGCAGAGCCTGACTCAGGGCTCAAACTCACAAACTGTGAGATGATGACCTGAGCCGAAGTCGGATGTTTAACTGAGTGAGCCACCCAGGTGCTCCTATTTAAAATTTTAAAAATTTTTAAAATTTATTTACTTATTGAGAGAGAGAGTAAGGAAGGGGCAGAGAGAGAGGGAAAGAGAGAATTCAATCCCAAGCAGATTTGGCACCATCACTGCAGAGCCCGACACAGGGCTGGATCTCAGGAACTGTGAGATTATGACCTGAGCCAAAATCAAGAGTTGGATGCTTCACCAACTGAGCCACCCAGGGCCCCCCAAAATAAAATCTTAAAAATAAGAAAAAAGAACGGAAAGGGAACATTCAAATGAAGCAAGAAACCAGAGTTTTCTCTCAGGGCATCTCCAAATCCAGGTAAATTTAAATTTCAGCTTTGGCTGTTGGGTATGATACAAGAGGATAGATGACAAAACGCTCTCAGGTCTAATAGAAGATTTCTCTATAAAGTTGAATTGAGGCTCTTTGTAAAGGAGTAAACCAGAAGTAAATGGACATCACAGATGGGCACAGTGAGGGAACTTGCTTGTCTTGACCTTGTTGCTGACCAGAAGGAGAGGAGATGATTTTTTTATTTGGGCACAAGGCTGCTTGGAGTAAAGATTGTATTTCCCAGTATTCTCTGCCTCTAGATGTGGTCATGTGACTGTATGTTCTGGACAGTGGAATGCAAGTAGAAGTGAAGCTTGTATTTCATTATGGAATTTTCCATGTATGTTCATAAATGAGGTAGAATTTTAAAGCTCTTCTCCTTTGTTGATTTTTTTCTGATTTGAGAGTTCTTAGACAGGATGACAGGTATTGGGAGAGATGACTGGCAGTCTTTGCTGTCCTGGTACAAGAAATGAACAGGTGTTGCAGAAATAGAAGGTTCCAGTGAACAAGAGGAATTCTTATATTTCCTTTTTTCTTTTAAGATATTATTTTTAAGGGGCACATGGGTGGCTCAGTCAGTTGAGCATTCAACTTTGGCTCAGGTCATGATCTCATGGTTGGTGATTTTGAGCTCCACATCAGGCTCTGTGCTGACAACTCAAAGCCTGGAGCTTGCTTCAGATTCTGTGTCTCTATCCTTCTCTCTCTCTCTCTCTGCCCCTCCCTCTGTTGCTTGCTCTCTCTCTCTCTCTCTCTCATATAAATAATATACATTTTAAAAAAGGATACTATTTTTAAGTAATCCTTACATCCAATATGGGATTCGAACTCACAACCCTGAGATCAATAACCACATGCTCAACTGACTGAGCCAGCCAGGAGCCCCAAGAGGGATTATTACTCTTGAAAGAAGACCCCAGCCCTAGAATCCTCTAAGCTTCAGCCAAGATTAAGTGCCTTAAAAAAGAAGCCATAATTAATGATGGAATGCAGAAGGACCTGAAATGAATTACTTTTGTCTTTATTCCAGAGTAACCCAGATGTGGTGCCTGGGTGGTTTAGTCAGTTGAATGTATGTTTGACTCTTGACTTTGGCTCAGGTTATGATCCCAGGGTCATGCATCCATGTGCGCCCGCTCTTGTCTGTGTCTCTCAAAATAAATAAATAAAAAAGGAGAAAAAAATTGTGTGGGTTTATGAGAGGCTTGATGCAATATAAATATTTCTTGAATTATCTCTTTTCCTTGGTATGCTAATCAGAGCTCTTATTTCAAATAGGCCTCAATTCAACTTTAATCTAGCCTTCAGCATTCCTCAATTCCTCTTTTTTTTTTTTTTTTTGG
Organism: Suricata suricatta; assembly: GCF_006229205.1. Taxonomy (NCBI): domain Eukaryota; kingdom Metazoa; phylum Chordata; class Mammalia; order Carnivora; family Herpestidae; genus Suricata; species Suricata suricatta. The sequence continues at coordinate 57,047,022 of NC_043705.1, read as the reverse complement.
TCCTAAAAGAAGTCTCCAATTACCTGCTATTATCTGTGACTCAGGGCTTTGCCCTTGGGTGAGCAAGTTGTCCTTCCTGCCTTCCCAATTCACAATCACCCAGAGCTCAAGGACACAGCGCTGGTCTGAGCTCAAGTGGTTTAAAGAGTTCCTTTAGGGGCGCCTGGGTGGCTCAGTTGGTTGGGTGTCCAACTTCGGCTTAGGTCATGATCTCCTGGTTCATGGGTTCGAGCCCCGTGTCGGGCTCTGTGCTGACAGCTAGCTCAGAGCCTGGAGCCTGCTTCGTATTCTGTGTCTCCCTCTCTCTCTGACCCTTCCTGGCTCATGCTGTTTCTCTCTCTCAAAAATAAATAAAAACGTTTAAAAAAAAAAAAAAAAGAGTTCCTTTATCTGGGATCTAACTGCAGACTTATGGACTCGATTCCAGTCCCAGTAAAAAGCAACAAATAAAACATTCTTGGAGCCCTTCCAACCCTACTGAATTCCACGGTTTCAGATGTATGCTCTTCTTTCCTATCACTGGGTTGAATCCTACAAACATTCCCATGTTTGTCTGTGTTCTGGATTAGTAGTCTTCAAATCTTTTTGCTCGTATACTCCACATAAAAGTTTTTTTAAAGTATGTACTACCTTTCACATTTCTACTTTGACAAGCTTTCTCTGCAAATTTCATTTAGGTACCTAGAATATAATTCCTGCATATTGGCATGTTGACATAAATCTGTTACATTATTTTTTAAGAGTGTATCCAATGGCATCCAAATACTGTAGTGATTTCTATCTGCATCAGCCTCCATTTAAAAAATACACAAACAAGCTCCTCTTAACAATGGGAAATTTGTATCATTCCTTCTTTTCCCTGAACTGATATTTCCAATACATCCCCCCTCCCCAGAGTTTTATCTTAATGTAATATGTATTTATGCTTGAAAGGGTTTTTTAAATTTTTTTAATGTTTATTTTTATTTTTGAGAGAGATAGATATAGAGTGTAAGCAAGGGAGGGGCAGAGAGAGGGAGATACAGAATCCGAAGCAGGCTCCAGGCTCTGAGCTGTCAGTACAGAGCCTGACACAAGGATTGAACTCACAAACCATGAGATCATGACCTGAGCCAAAGTTGGTCACTCAAATGACAGCCATCCAGGCGCCCCTATGCTTGAAAGTTTTGTATATCACTTCTCATAATTCTTTGCAACAAAAATGTGTCTAAGTTGAAATTTTTCATTTTATTTAATACCCTCTGAACCTACAGCTCTAAGTCTTATAAATTACAATTATTAGTAATACAAAGTTAAAATGTTTAATTACTAAAGGAGCTTTAAAAAGGTATTGACACAGATTTTTTTTTTAACCTTGTAAAATAAATAGGTTAAAGTATTTTTTAAACAGTCTGCGCATCAGAGTGGCTCATATGAATCAGTCACTCAGAACCAATGTCTTTTTGTTTGTTTGTTTTCTATACATTGTCTCCGGGGCCTCATGAACATTGGTGAAGCAGCATTTCCTAAAAAAAATCTGCTTCATTCTCTTTTCAGGAGGGTTATCCTGTAAGTTGCTAACATCTATTTAATTTCTGATGTTGGCACTTTCTTGTTTTGAACAGAAGGTGCCAGGCAAAGACCACTATGGCAAGATCGCCACCCGGTGGATGTAGATGGTAACATGCAACAAGTCCAGAACTAGTATCAATTTGTGGAGGGGGCAGAAAAAGCATCTTAGAACCAGTGAGGTATAGTATTGTGAATGGCAAGGTAGGAAAGGAGAACTATAGGAAGTTGGAACATAGGAAATAGATTCTTTAAATCTCTCTACCTTTTTTCTTCCTGGACAGTGCATACAGTTGATGCTCTAAAGCATTAATTCTCAAACTTTTTGATCTCAAGACCCTTTTGCACTCTTACAGATAATCGAGGACACCATATAGCATTTGTTTTTGTGGGTTAAATCTATTTTCAGGGAAGGTGTTCAGGACAGGGTGCCCCCCCTCAACCAAATGTGCTATTGTAGCACATGCATTATTATGAACTGAAGGCATTTGAACATTTGTCGGCTCAAGAGAAGATTTTGTCCTCCCGTAACCACACAGAAGAATCTGAATTGGGAGGTCTTTCCCAGAATAAGACTATTAACAGAGAAATATTTTATCTGAGTGACCCATCTATATGGCAGGGCAAACATCCAATAACCAAACTTTTGTCCTTCTTCTTGTCCTATGAAGTGCGTTGCTTTCCTCTGAAGTCTCAGACCCCTACACCCTTTTCCTTAGATCAGAATGACATTTGTACCTCACTTTGCATGACTGTCTTTAGGATTTCCACGTCTATGTGGATTCCCCTGTATTTTCTTCTTTTAATCTGTCTCATGTCAGTTTGATTCTTAGTGCAGCTATAAGGACCATTGAGGGGAGAGGAATTCATGATCCCCAAAATAGTATCAGTAATTAAAACAGAAAAAATTTACGGGTGCCTGGCTGGCTCAGTCGGTGAAGCATGAGACTTAATTTGGGGAATCATGAGTTCAAGCCCCATGTTGGGTATGGAGTTTACTTAAAAGTAATAAAGTCGGAAAAAAAAGAAAAAATTTAAATATCCATGTAATCTAATTTTTAAAACAATAAGCCTGGGGCTCCTGGTTGGCTTAGTCAACTGAGCATCCCACTCTCAATTTTGACTCAGGTCATGATCCTAAGGTCACGGGATTGAGCCTTATGTCAGGCTCCACGCTGAGCATGGAACCTGATTAAGATTCTCTCTCTCCCTCCACCCTCTCCTCTACTCATGTGCTCTCTCTCTCTAAAATAAATACATAAATAAATAACAATAAACTTATTGCATATTAATAAAAATGACTGAAGTTTTTTTTAATTTGAGTATAGTTGACACACAGTGTTACATTAGCTTCAGGAGCACACATAGTGATTCAGCTTCTTTTTTTTTTTAATGTTTTATTTATTTTTGATACAGAGAGAGACAGCATGAGAGGGGGAGTGTCAGAGAGAGAGGGAGACACAGAATCCATAGCAGGCTCCAGGCTCTGAGCTAGCTGTCAGCACAGAGCCTGATGCAGGGCTTGAACTCACGAATGTGAGATCTGACCTGAGCCAAAGTCGGAGGCTTAACCGACTGAGCCACCCAGGCGCCCCGTGATTCAGCTTCTTTATATGCTATGCTATGCTCACCTTAGGTGTAGCTATTAGTCACCATACAGTACTATTATAGTACCATTGACTGTTTTCCTTATGCTGTACCTTTTGTTCCTGTGACTTCTTCATTCCATAACAGGAAGCCTGTATCTCCCACTTGCCTTCACCCATTTTTCCCATCTCCCCACCACACTCCCCTCTGGCAACCATTAGTTTGTTCTCTGTACTTATAGGTCTAATTCTGTTTCTTGTTTGTTTATTTAGTTTTTTCCTTAGAATTCACATATGAATTTAATTATTTGGTATTTGTCTTTCTCGGTCTGACTTGTTATACTTAGCATAATATCCTCCAGGTCCATTCGTGTTGTAATGGCATAATCTCATCCATTTTTATGGTTGTGTAATATTCCACCATATTCATATACCACATCTTCCTTTATCCATTCGTCTATCCAGAGACAGGTTACTGCCATATCTTGGCTATTGTTTATTTTTTTTAATGTTTTTTATTTATTTTTGAGAGACAGAGAGAGTGTGAGCAGGGGAGGGTCAGAGAGAGAGGAGACAAGAATTTGAAGCAGGCTCCAGGCTCTGAGCTGTCGGCACAGAGCCCGACGTGGGGCTCGAACCCACGAACCGTGAGATCATGACCTGAGCTGAAGCTGGATGCTTAACCAACTGAGCCACCCAGGCGTTCCTTGGCTATTTTTTAAAAAACATATTTTGGGGAGGTGGAGCCAAGATGGCGGAGAGGAAGGGAGTTCTGTAAATTCCGTCCACTCCATCTATCTAACTGAGAAGGACATTACTCTCATCTGCAAGAGCAGAAGGAGAAAATACGGACTCCAGAAAGAAAAGAACCTCAAGGATACCTGAGTGAGTGAGTGCGAACTGGGGAGGTCTGAAAATGGGCCAGCCCGGGACGGGCAGGGGAGGCGGGAGCCCCAGCCCAAGGCAGGGCAAGCGTGCGGAGCCCGAGAGACAAAGGGAAGAGACAGAGAGTCTGAACACGCTCATAGTTCAGTCTCTGGGGAAGAAGTAAAGAACGCTTGGCTGCGCTTGGAGACAGAAACCCACTCCATAAATAACTACTGGGTAGCCGGAATCCCGAACCCAGGTGGCGCAAGGGAAGGAACAGCTTCCAGCCCTAAGCCATCTCGGTGGGGAATCAGCGGCGCCTGCGCCTACGCCAGGGGCGTGCGCTTTGCGGCGAGAAGCAGCCTGAGCTGCTGCTGCGCTGGGAGCGCCCGTTTCGCGGAGAGGAGCTGCCAGGGCTGCACCAGGGGCACGCACTTCAAACTTGGTTTTGAGAACGGGAGAACACACTGCATTTCCACAGTGCATCTCGCCCCGTGCACTGGCTGCAGGAATCCCGAATCCCGGGTGCTCACAGGAAAAAATAGGGCACACACCTACGACCCCCGACAGGGAGTCGGAGGCGGGTGGAGGCCTGGGCACGCACTTAGGCTGCAGGAACTCCCAGTTCATTTCCAGCAGCGCACAGCGCCTTGAGCAACAGCTATCAGAAGCCAAGAGAGACCCAATTTTTTTTTTCTTTTATTTCCTCCATTGCAATCGTGATCCTGGCTGGGGGTGGGGACTCCGCAATTGAGTCTGTGAAGGTGCGCACTTCACCTCCTGCAGCTCATTTCACCTAAGGCAGGGGCAGCTGAAATCCCTGCCTGAGCCAAGACAAACTGATTCCTCCCCCTAAGAAGCCAGCCACCAAAACAAATACATTTCATCTGTGATAGCGCAAACATGCACGGACTAGAACTTTGAACCAAGGCAGGCCTGGAAGATACAACTCAGCTCAACTGCGGCCCAAGGAGATTGGACTCATTAGAGTGGCCTACCGTGCTTAGTTTCACAGAGCCTGGCGTGCCACCATTCTAATCTCCATAGACACCAAGGCGGAGCCTCTGAGAGCAGCCTCCAAGACCTACCACATCAAACCACGCCTACCCACAAGGGGGAGCTGCTGCTTTTCTTTTCTTTTTTTTAATATAAAAATTTTTTTTTCTTCACATTTTTCGTACTTATTTCTTTGTTATTATTAACTTTTTTCCTTTTTCTTTACTTCTTTTAAATTTTTACTCCTTATTTTCCTTTCTCCTTTCTCCCTTACTTTTTCACCTTCTTGCAACCCAGATATAATCTCCTGTGTCTCATCCTTACTTTTCCATTCAACTGGTCATACACTTTTAAACTGTCTACTGTCCTTTGTTGTCTCAGATCCCCCTTCTTATATATTTTTTCTCTTCTTTCTCTTTTCTTTTTATTTTTCCTTCTTCTTTTTGTCTCTTTCCGTCCCAATTTCTTTCTGTTCTTTGCCCCTGTAACGTGTTTCTTTGTTTGATTTGTCTGTGTATATGTGTGCTTCTGTTCCCTCTGTGTTTGTCTGTCTGTTTTCCTTCTTAGGACTACACCAAGAAACAAGCCAAAGTGTGCAAGAAGGCGAGTCCCAAATATTGCAGAGTAGGGAAATAAGATACTCACAGGCACAACAAGAGAAACCGAGAGATACCATTAAGAGAATATTTCCTGAAACGACAAGCCCTGGACAGTCAATAAGCCTCCTTTAAAAAAGAAATATTAATAGGTGCACAGTGCACAACAAGCTTTCTAAAGGTGACAAGAGACAGAAAACTAGCAAAAATGACAAAACGAAGAAAATCTCCCCTGAAGAA
>NC_043705.1:57039836-57041089 GCF_006229205.1 Suricata suricatta | reverse complement strand
AAAGCTGGAGTAGCCATACTAATATCAGACAAACTGGACTTTAAAGTAAAGGCAGTAACAAGAGATGAAGAAGGACATTATATAATAATTACAGGATCTCTCCATCAGGAAGAGCTAACAATTATAAATATCTATGCGCCTAACCCGGGAGCACCCAAATACATAAAACAATTAATCACAGAAAGAAACAATCTTATTGACAGAAATGTGCTAATTGCAGGGGACTTTAATACTCCACTGACAGCAATGGATAGATCAACCAGACAGAAAATCACTAAGGAAACAATGGACCTGAATGACACATTGGAACAGATGGAACTGATAGATATATTTAGAACTCTGCATCCTAAAGATAGGAAGTTCACCTTCTTTTCGAGTGCACATAGCACATTCTCCAAGATAGACCACATACTGGGACATAAAGCAGCCCTCCATAAGTATAAACAAATAGAGATCATACCATGCACACTTTCAGATCACAATGCTTTGTAACTTGAAATTAACCACAGGAAAAAGTCTGGAAAACTTTCAAAAATGTGGAGGTTAAAAACTACCCTACTAAAGAATGATTATGTTAATCAGGCAATTAGAGAAGAAATTTAAAAATATATGGAAACCAACGAAAACAAAAATACAACAATCCAAAATCTCTGGGACTCAGCCAAGGCAGTCCTAAGAGGAAAGTATATTGCAATCCAGGCCAATCTCAACAAACTAGAAAGAGCACAAATTCAAAATCTAACAGAGAACCTACTGGAACTTGAAAGGAAGAAGCAAGAGCACTCCAAACCCAGCAGAAGAAAAGAAATAATAAAGATCAGGGCAGAAATAAACAGTATAGAATCCAAAAGAACAGTCAAGCAGATCAATGAAACCAAGAGTTGGTTCGTTGAAAAAATAAACAAAATCAATAAGCCTCTAGCCAGGCTTCTCAGAAAAAAAAGAGAGAGCATTCAGATAGACAAAATCATGAATGAAGAAGGATCTATTACAACCAATCCCTTAGAAATACAAACAATCATCAGAGATTACTATGAAAAACTATATGCCAACAAACTGGACCACACAGAAGAAATGGACAAATTCCTAAATACACATGCGCTACCAAAATTCAAACGAGAAGAGATAGAAAGCATGAACAGACCAATAACCAGTGAAGAAACTGAATCCGTTATCAAAAATCTCCCAACGAATAAGAGCCCAGGGCCAGATGGCTTCCCAGGGGAATTCTACCAGACATTTAAAGCAGAGCT
>NC_043705.1:57030718-57039736 GCF_006229205.1 Suricata suricatta | reverse complement strand
CAGTGTGGAGGTTCCTCAAAAAACTATCCATAGAACTCCCTTATGACCCAGCAATAGCATTGCTGGGGATTTACCCAAGAGAGACAGAAATGCTGATGCATAGGAGCACATGTACCCCAATGTTCATAGCAGCAATGTCAACAACAGCCAAAACATGGAAGGAGCCTAAATGTCCATCACCTGACGAATGGATCAAGAAGATGTGGTATATATACACAATGGAGTACTACATGGCAATGAGAGGGAATGACATATGGCCCTTTGTAGGAAGTGGATGGACCTTGAGGGTGTCATACTGAGCGAAGTAAGCCAGGCAGAGAAGGACAGAAACCATATGCTTGCACTCATAGGTCTAACAGGAAAACAGGAAAGACCTAATGGAGAACCAGGGGGAGCGGAGGAGGGAGAGAGAGTTGGGGAGAGAGAGGGATGCAAAACTTGAGAGACTATTGAATGCTGAGAATGAACTGAGGGTTGAGGGGGAAGGGGGAGGGGGGAAAAGAGGTGGTGGTGATGGTGGAGAGCACTTAAGGGGAAGAGCACTGGGTGTTGTATGGAAAACAATTTGACAATAAAATATTATGGGGAAAAAACAAACAAACATATTTTTATTGGGGCACCTGGGTGGCTCAATTGATTAAACATCTGACTCTTGATTTCAGTTCAGGTCATCATTTCATCGTTTGTAAGGCTGAGCTCTGTGTTGATATTGCTGAACCTGCTTAGGATACTCTCTCTCCCGCTCTCTCTCTACCCCTCCAATGAATGCTATCTCTGTCTCAAAATAAATAATTCAACATTTAAAATATTAGAAGACACTTAGATCCTCATAATTCCTTCTGCTTTTATTATGTTATGAAACATTGTTTTGGTTGAAGGGTATGAAGGAAATTTGGACTCATATACATATGTATTTTTAAAAGGTAGGATTTCGCAGGAGGACTCTCAGGGGCCCTCAGACCACATTTTAGAACCGTTGACCTAGAAAAATATTTGTACATGTGCACCAGAAAATGTATACATATCTTATGAGTGTGCATTTTTATAGCAACATTGTTTTAAATAACCAAAAGCCAGAAGCAAGACATACCCAATACTGAAACCATGCTCCAGGGTTAAGGAGGTTAATATTATCACCAGCAAAGCCTCCACTGAACCCTCACCGCCTTTTCACGGGAACGTTAACCTTATCTTTTGGAAGCAGACAACAGGAAGAGCTCCTGCTGGCCTAAACCAGTTTCAGCTGGACCAGGGACACATACCTGCACAGATTGAACCTTGGAATGTTCAATAATTACAGGTACCTCATTATAATGTTAAAATCTCTGCCCCGGGAGAAGCACAAACTTCATTAATATAATACAGGATACATGGGGCACCTGGTGACTCAGTCAGTTAGTGCTTAAGTGTCCAACTTCGGCTCAGGTCAGGAACTCACGGTTCGTGGGTCGAGCCCTGTGTTGGGCTCTGTGCTGACAGCTAGCTCAGAGCCTGGATCCTGTCTTCAGATTCTGTATCTTCCTCTCTCTCTGACTGTCCCCTGCTCACGCTGTTTCTCTCTGTCTATCAAAAAGAAATAAAAAACATTTAAACATTTTAAAAAATATATAGGGTACTTGGAGAGCCTGCACAACCGTATGTGTGCCTTTATATGTGATGATAAAACTCCCATTTCTTTTCTATTTTGTTTCATTTGGGTTTTTATTTTTATATCTACATATTTATTTTTTATTTGAGTATAGTTGACACACAATGTTACATTAGTGTCAAGTGTACAACTTAGTGATTTGACAAGTTTACATACTATACTATGTTCACAAGTATAGCTACCATCTGTCCCATCACCAATTCTTTACCCATTTTTAAGTTAGGCTATTTATCTTTCATCATGAGTTGTTAAAACTCCCCTTTCTGAATATTACACCAACCCTAAATAAAAGAAACCCACTGACCCCCACTTGGGGAGTCACGGCTTTGGAAATTATTCTCTGTGATCTCCTCATTTGCTGCAAATAAAGTTTTCTTCTTGTGGCAACTCCATCTGGTGTAATCTCTCTCCCTGTTACTCACCGAAGAGTGAGCTCACATTAGTTCAGTTACAATGTGAGTAGAATAGATAAGCAAATTGTTGTATATTTATATAATGTAATACACATTGATGAAAAGGAATGAAAGCAGCAAGCTGTAATAAAATGGACAAGTCTGGGGCGCCTGGGTTCCTCAGCTGGTTGAGCTTCCAACTTCGGCTCAGGTCATGATCTCAGGGTTCGTGGGTTGGAGCCCCGCATCGGGCGCTGTGCTGACAGCTCAGAACTTGAATCCTGCTTCAGATTCTGTGTCTTCCTCTCTCTCTGGCCCTCTACTTGTGAACTCTCTTTCTCAAAAATAAATAAACATTTTTTTTAAAAAAATGGATGAATCATAAAATGGCAATCACTAAGATAAGCCTATAATACAAACAGTATGATGCCGTTTGCACACGGTTCAAAAATAGGCAAAACTAAACTAGTTGGATGTGTGTACATTGGTAGTAAAACTATACAGAGATAAGGAATGTAATGATCTTCAGGGTGGAGAAAGAAGGATGTGATAGAAAGGGGACACAATGGAGGCTTTTACACTATGAGCAAGGTTGTATTTATTCATCCAGGTGGAATTTACATGAGTGATGGCTTTACAATTATTCTTTTCTTAAGTAATTTTTTAAAAAATATTTATTTGTTTTGAGAGAGAGAGCAGAGCAGAAGAGGGGCAGAGGGAGAGAAAGAGAATCCCAAGCAGGCTCCACACTGTCAGCACAGAGCCAAGGTGGGTTCGATCTTACAATCAGTGGTGAGATCACAACCTGAGCCTAAATCAAGAGTTTGATGCTTAACTGACTGAGCCACCCAGGTGTCCTATTCTTTAAACTGTACATTTCATTTATTCATTGTAGCCATTTTGTATCTCATAATTAAAAATAAAAATATAGGTGTACCTGGGTGGCTCAGTTGGTTAAGCATGTTACTCTTGATTTCAGCTCAGGTCATGATTTCATGGTTCATGAGTTTGAGCGCTGAAAGTGCAGAGCCTGCTTGGGATTCTCTCTCTCCCTATCTCTGCCTCTTCCCTGCTTGCATGCTCTCTCTCTCAAAATAAATAAATAAACTTTAAAAAATAGATGTATATATAAATAAACACAAAAATACATTGCTTGCAATAACACTAACAAGTAAAAGAAATGTTTAATATGTTTATATTAATGCTTAGCAAAAATGTTAAACATGTTTAACAAAAACTGTGCAAGAATATGTTTAACAAAAACGATGCAAAACCTATGTAAAAATGACATAATTTTTAATTTTTTAATTTATTTGTTATTTTTAAAAATTTACATCCAAGTTAGTTAGCATATAATGCAATAATGATTTCAGGGGGCTCCTGGGTGGGTCAGTTGGTTGAGCGTCTGACTTCGGCTCAGGTCATGAGGCTCAGGTCATGATCTTGTGGTTCGTGAGTTCGAGCCCTGTGTTGGACGCTGAGCTGACAGCTCAGAGTCTGAAGCCTACTTCAGATTCTGTGTCTCCTTCCCTCTCTGCCCCTCCCCGGCTCATGCTCTGTTTGTCTCTCAAAAATAAACATCAAAAAATTTTTTTAATAATAATGATTTCAGGAGTAGAATCCAATGATCCATCCCCTGTGTGTAACACCCAGTGCTCATCCCAAGTGTCCTCCTTAATGCTCCTTGCCCATTTAGCCCTTCCCCCCCAACCCCTCCAGCAACCCTGTTTATTCTCTGTATTTAAGAGGTTCTTATGTTTTTGTCCCTCTCCTTGTTTTTATATTATTTTTGCTTCCCTTCCCTTGTGTTCATCTATTTTGTATCTTAAATTCCACATATGGGGCACCTGGATGGCTCAGCCGATTGAGAATCCGACTTCGGCCCAGGTCATGATCTAACAGTTCATGGGTTTGATCCCCGTGCTGGGCTTTGTGCTGACAGCTAGTTCAGAGCCTGGAACCTGTCTAAGAATCTGTGTCTCCCCTCCCTCTCTCTCTGACCCCTTCCCCCTGCTCATGCTGTCTCTCTCTATCAAGAATAAATAAAAAACAGGGAAAAAAAATTCCACATATGAGTGAAATCATATGATATTTGTCTTTCTCTGACTAATTTCACTTAGCATAATACCTTCTGTTCTGTCCACATAGTTGTAAATGGCAAGATTTCATTCTTTTTGATTGCTGAGTAATACTCCATTGTATATAGATACCATATCTTCTTTATCCATTCATCTGTCGATGGATATTTGGACTCTTTCCATACATTGGGTATTGTCAGTGGTGGTATTCTAAACATTGGGGCACACGTGCCCCTTTGAAATAGCACACCTGTATCTTTTGGATAAATACCTAATAGTGTAATTGCTGGGTCATGGGGTAGTTCTATTTTTAATTTTTTGAAAAACTTCCATTCTGTTTTCCAGAGTGGCTGCACCAGTTTGCATTCCCACCAAGAGTGCAAAAGAGATCCCTTTTCTCTGCATCCTCACCAACATCTGTTGTTGACTGAGTTGTTCATTTTAGCCATTCTGACAAGTGTGAGGTGGTATCTCTTTGTGGTTCTGATTTGTATTTCCTTGATGATGAGGGATGTTGAGAAAAAAATGATATAATTTTAATTATATAAATAAAGTTAATAAGAGAGACTCAAATAAATAGAGAAATTTATATGCTGTCCTTGGATAGAAAAGTCACTCATGTAAAGATGTCAATTCTTTATAATCTATAGGTTCAATAAATTTCCAGTAAAAATTCCAAAAGTCAGTTTGTGAAAATTTACAAAATGATTCTAAAATTTACATGGAAGAGCAAAAGGGTATAAATAGTTAAGACATGTCTGAAGAAGGTGTCAAGGAGAGCAGCAAGATGGCAGAGAAGTGAAAAGGTGCCAGGACTTAATCTTTCAGATATCAAGACTGACTAATTAAAATTTATGCTATAAAATTTGAAAGAGTATATATGGTTCAGGGATGGATAATTAGATAAATGGAATGTAACAAGGAGCCCAGGAAAGAGATGCAGGCAAATATAGAAACTTGCTTCAAGACTTGGTATTGCAGGTGAGTGAGGAAAGAATATTCGCTAACGATAAAATATCTGAAAATGAAATAAAGCAAACAACCCCTTTACAATAGCATCAGAAGCAACAAAAATATTTAGAAGTAAATTTAACAAAGGAGGAAAAGATTTGCACACTGAAAGCTATAAAGCTTTGATGAAAAAAACCGAAGATGCAAATAAATGGAAAGCTAATCCATGTTTAAGGACTGGAATCATAAATGTTGTTAAACTATCCATATTACCAAAAGCCATCTATAGATTCTGTGCAAATCCTAGCAGATTTCTAATGGCATTCTTCACATATAGAAAAAACAATCCTAAATTTCATATGGAACTATGAAAGACCTCAAATAGACAAAGAAAGAAAAACAAGACTGAAATATACTTGTCAAAGTATATTGCAAGTCTATAGTATTCAAAATAGTATGGTATTGGCATTAAAAAAAAAACCCCACATAGACCAATGGAACAGGCTCAAGAGCCTCGAAATAAACCCTCACATATGTGATTGACTAATATTTGAGAAGAGAGCCAAGGACTCTCAATAAGAATTGAATAGTCTCTTCAATCAATGGTGCTGGGAAAACGGGATAATCACATTCAGAAGAATGAAATTGGATCTCTTATCCCCCACAAAAATTAACTCAAACCAGAATAAAGGCTTAAACATAATAATACTGGAAGCTGTAAAAGTTCTAGAAGAAAAAAGGGAAACATTCTCCTTGACATTGGTTTTGGTGATGGGATTTAGGATATGACACCAAAACCATAAACAACAAAAGCAAAAATAAACAAGTGGAATGACAGCTAAAAACTCTGGACAGCATAATAAATGGTCAACATAGTGAGCAATGGCTGGGTGACTCAATCAGTTAAGAATCCAACTCTTGACTTTGGCTCAGGTCATGATCTCACGGTTCATGAGCTCAAGCTCCACATCAGGCTTTGAGCTGACCGCACAGAACCTGCTTGGGATTTTCTCTCTCCCTTTCTCTCTGTCCCCATTCCCTCCAAATAAATAAATAAAGAAGCTTAAAAAATTTTTTTAAATGAGGAAAAAACGATAAGTGATTGACATAATGAAAAGGCAACCTATGGAATGGGAGAAAATATTTGCAAACCACATTTCTAATAAGGGGTTAGTATCCAAAAATATACAAGAAGCTCATAAAACTTGAGAGGTAAAAAACTCAAATAATCCAATTTAAAAAATGGGTGAAGGACCTGAATCGACATTTTCCCAAAGAAGATCTTCAAATGGATAAAAGGCACATGAAAAGGTACTCAAGGTCACTAATCATGAGGGAAATACAAATCAAAACCATAATGAGTTAGTACACTTCCTTTCAAAAAGACAAGAGATATCAAGTGCTGGCAAGGATGTAGAGAAAAGAGTGCCCTTGTGCACTTTCGGTAGAAATGTAAATGGGTGCAGTCAAAATGGAAAATAAGATGGAAGTTCCTCAGGATGGAGAAACCACTACCTGGAAGAGATATTTGTATCCCCATATTCATGGCACCATTAATTACAATAGCCAAGACATGGAAACAAACTAAGTATCTAATGGTGGGAGAATAACAAAGATGTGGTATATATAAAAAATGGAATATTATTCAGCCATTAAAAGAAAGAAATCTTGCCATTTGTGACAATGCCATCATTGGACCTTGAATGGTATTACTATGTTGCAGAATCTGGTCTGGATCACCCAGCAGAAGAACCAAGCAGCACTTGGAGATCTTGGAAGGGAGGAGGTTTATTTTACACCAGTGGGCTCAGAGGAGATCATTCTCCAGAGGTCTGAGCCCAGAGCATTAGAAGAGGGAACAATTTATAGCCAGTTACTTCTGCATTCCTCATTAATCAGGGACAGGTGTTTCCTATTCCTCCTGTCGGCCATCTTATGGCAGATTTTCCCTATCATTATGCTAAGTGAATAAGTCAGAGAAAGACAAATATTATATGATCTCACTTACATATGAAATCAAGTAAAACTAAAGTTATAGAGGGGCGCCTGAGTTGCTCAGTTGGTTAAGCATCCAACTCTTGATATCAACTCAGGAGGTGATCTCCAGATCTCAAGATTCAGACCTGAGTCAGGCTCTGTGTTAAGTATGGAGCCTGTATGGGATTCTCTCTCCTTCTCCTCTGCCCCTCCCCAGCTCATACTCTCTCTCTCTCATTCTCTTTCAAAATAAGTAAATAAACTTAAAAGAAAAAAAGAAACAAAAAGCTAAACTAAGAGAAGGAAATGTAGATATTGAGAATGAGAGGAGGTAAAGGTAGTCACTCAGTCTGCCATTTTGAACCCCAAATCTCCCCTAGTTTTAAAATTATTTCATTAGTGGGTGCCTGGTTGCTCAGTCAGTTAAGTGTCCAACTTTGGCTCAGGTCATGATCTTAAGGTTTGTAAATTTGAGGCCTGCATTGGGTTCTGTGATGTCAGCACAGAGCCCATTTGGGATCTTCTGTCCCCCTCTCTCTGCCCTTCCTCCTCTCTCAAAAATAAATCAACATTAAAAAAACTTGTTTAATTTTTTTCACCGGAACAAAAATATAAAGCACCCTTCATTGTGTGAGCTGTCTCCATTCTGACCCTCTTTTTTTTTTTTAATGTTTTATTTATTTTTGAGAGAGAGAGAGAGACAGCGTGAGCAGGGGAGGGTCAGAGAGAGGGGGAGACACAGAATCTGAAGCAGGCTCCAGGCTCTGAGCTAGCTGTCAGCACAGAGCCTGACACGGGGCTCGAACTCACGAACCGTGAGATCATGACCTGAGCCAAAGCCGGACGCTCAACCAACTGAGCCACTCAGGTGCCCCTGAAGCACTCTTATAAACCCTTGTCCTACTTTGGGATTCAGAGCTGAAATAAGGCAATATACATATAAATTTGTAAATCTGTGGAACACAAATGGTTGGTTCCTTTCTCCAGCCTCCTGTTATACAAAAAAGTAGTAATTTTTAACTCAGTCTTTCCCCTGAAAACCAAGGCTCCCAATATTGACTGTGGTAAAATGGAAGCCACAGGGGTTCACATCCTAAAATTTTGATCTTATCTGAACTAATAAATGTTCAAAGAACTGTTTGGCTCCAAGCACTCCTAACGTGAAAGATTCCCTGAGTTAGAGAACTCCGACTAGATTAAGGTATTGTTCCCTCTTGGGGGTTCCAATGGAGCAAGGCTTGAGGGAAGTTGCGGGCCAACTTTGTACAGAAGATGAAGGCCCAGGCTGTTCTCTGCCTGCATTTGACTGTAGTGGGCATATAGTTAGAGGCACCGTTTGACATTCTTAAAACATAAAAGCTAAGAAGGTTTTTTTCTTAAATGTTTATTTTGAGAGAAAGAGAGAGCAGGGGCGGGGCAGGGAGAGGGAGTGGGAGGAGAATCTTAAGCAAGAATCCCAAGAATCTCGGCTACTAGCTGGACGAGGGGCAGGATCTCATGAACCATGAGATCATGACCTGAGCTGAAATCAAGAGTTGGATGCTTAATGGGCTGAGCCATCCAGGCACTCCCAAACCAAGAAGGCTCCATATTTGTTGGTATTTCTTCCACGCAAGCATGAAACCTCACTTAGTCTTACAGTAGAAGCTAAGACATTTAACTCTGTCTCCTACTTCTCCAAAGCCTCTGTATTTAAAAGGAATTTAAAAGTAACTGTACCAGGAAAACCTATATTTCTAAAAGAGAAACCTCCCAAAGTTATCTCCTTGATGAGGGTCTGAAGTCATCACCATTAGCCTTTTAGGAACTAGATGGTAAATCTGGAGGTTGACAACAGCAGGGGCCTTTCATAAATTGGTCTCTAAGGTTTTCTTGCAGAGAAATTTCAGTTCAGCCTTCCTTCACTAAATGGCCAATCACTTGCTTCCCTCCTACTTGCCTGGTGCTATGCCCAGATTTTAATATCGTCCCC
>NC_043705.1:57029387-57030618 GCF_006229205.1 Suricata suricatta | reverse complement strand
TTTTTTTTTTTTTAAGTTTATGTATTTAAGAGAGAGAGAACATGACCAGGGGAGGGGCAAAGAAAGAGGGAGAGAGACTCCCAAGCAGACCCCCAAGGTGTCAGCAAGGAGCCCAAGGAGGGGTTCAAACCCAGGAACTGTGAGATCATGATCTGAGCCAAAACCAAGAGTGGGACATTTAACCAATTAACCAATTGAGCCACGTGGGAGCCCTTCGGTTAGTTTTTAAACATAAAAGAAGAAATTTCTCTAATCTTCACTTATAAACTCTCTAGGAACCTCAATCTACTATGGAAGTTGTATTAATTTCAATTACAATAAACAACAAAGTCTTCGTTTAGAAACAAAGCTATAAATTTGGGACCCAAAGCAAAAAATAATCAGAGCCCTTCTGGTAATTGCATTCTCCTTTATTTCTGCTAAATTCACATATGCATGATTTTTTCTTAATGTCAAAAATATGACAAAAACATAAAATGAAAACTAGCATCTCCCTTCTCCACACCCTACTTTTCAGTCTCCTCTCCAGAGGCAAACACTTTCGATGATTTTAGCAGTTTTCCCTTATTACTTCCATATTTTCAAATATTCTTATGCTGTTGTTTCCCGATCTGTTGACTGTATTTATTGTACAGTATATATTGTACAGTACATATATTTTAATTTTTAAATGTTTATTTATTTTTGAGAGATAGAGCATGAGCAGGGGAGGTGCAGAGAGAAGGAGACACAGACTCTGAAGCAGGCTCCAGGCTCTGAGCTGTCAGCACAGAGCCAGATGCAGGGCGCGAACCCACGAACCACGGGATTGTGCCCTGAGCTGAAGTTGGCCGCTTAACTGACCGAGCCACCCAGGCACCCCTGTACAGTATATTTTGTTTCATGTGGTTTGAAAGCTTAATCCACTGAGCATTCCATCTGCCATCTTGCAGATCTAGTCATATCACAGTTTTCATAAAATTAAAATAGATGTTTATGTAATTATAAATGGTAAAGATACTCATTGCATAGCCACAAAATTGTATAATGATAACATTTCTTTCTCGTCAGTTTTTGTTTTCAATCCCATCCACTTTACGTGGAGAGACAGTATATTCTCATGGTTAAGGGTAGAGACTCTGGAGAGGCACCTGGCTGGATCAGTTATAGAGCACGTGACTCTTGTTCTTGGAGTTATAAGTTCAAGCCTCACATTGGGTGTAGAAATTCCTTAAAAATAAAATCTAAAAAA
>NC_043705.1:57025350-57029287 GCF_006229205.1 Suricata suricatta | reverse complement strand
CATGGGAAAAAAACAGAAATAGGAAATATTCAAAATGATTGATTGATGTCAGTTCAATAAATGTGTACTTTTAAAAATGCATACTTTTAAAAATCTTAAGGCAGTTGTTTCTAAACTTGTCATGAGTTTCAGAGTCACTGATTTTCTTCATGGGGTGTTTCCTCTCTTGCATGAAAGAGGGAAGTAAAAATGAAGTCATTTTTGAATATTTTCTTTTTTTTAAATTTTTTTAATGTTTTATTTATTTTGGGTACAGAGAGAGATAGAGCATGAGAGGGGGAGGGGCAGAGAGAGGGAGACACAGAATCTGAAAGCAGGCTCCAGGCTCTGAGCTAGCTGTCAGCACAGAGCCTGACTCGGGGCTCGAACCCACAAACGTGAGATCTGACCTGAGCCGAAGCCGGCCGCTCAACCGACTGAGCCACCCAGGCGCCCCGAATATTTTCTTACCATCTTTTTTTAAAATTCGATTGTTGAATTTAAAACATTTTTCTGTGACCGAACTGCAATTAAGAATACACTGGATTGTCTTTCTGTGAAACCTCAGGAAGCACCTTCCACTTCTCCATCCTTCACAGAACAATGTAAACAGCTTTCAAGTGAAGCCCTCCATGAAAGCCTTTTATCGATTTTCAAGAAACAATGTGGTTTCACAGGCATTTAACTCTCTGTGGGTCTTTCAAAACCAGTCACCTCCTAAGAGGCTAACTTCAAAGGAAGTATCATATAAAGGGAATGTGAAAGAAACCAACAGGAAAAAAAAAAAAAAAAGAAATCAACCGGAGTAGTCTCTTTAAAAAGAATGCTAAAAGCGCTTTTGAAAAAAATTTTAATTTTTATGTAATCTCTACACCCAACTTGGGGCTCAGATTTACAACTCCAAGATGGAGAGTCCCAGGCTCGATTGACTGAGCCTGGCAGGAGCTCCCAAAGTGCTCTAATTTGAAGAAGTGGGCTCGCCTCCTGTTCTTCCCCTCAGGAAATTAGTTACAATGGATTAACCTGGAAAACTGAAGGTTTACGGCTTTCTCTTTTGTCTTCCCCTCCTCCCCTCAACCTCAAGCCTCTCTGAATGTGTTTACTTAAAACCAGGATATGGAAAGTTTTTTGGGTTGAGTTTTAAAACTAAAGTCAGAATAATTTCCCTTGGTATGCAGAAATGAGCTGTTTTCAAAAATGGTTTTTAAAGTTCATACTAAAGTTGCATAGTGACTGTAATGTTGATTTGTCTGATTTACACAAATATTTATTTTTAAGAGAGGAAAATGGAGACTTAAAAAATGTCTTCTGCCCTTCAAAGCCCTTGAGTTGTACTAAAAATCAAATTGATGTGAGACAGATTAACAGGAGAAAATCAAATTTAGTTTCCTACGTACTATGTAGTTTCCTGTGGGGAATCCACAGGCATGACATTCCCTTAACATGCAACTTGAGGCTTATTTGACATCTAAAGCTCAGGAGATGGGAAAGGGTCTGAGGACGAGAAATTGGGGTCGGGGCGGGGAGGGGGGAGCGGGGAGATTTCTTGCCAGAAGGTGAGGGAAATTTGGAAAACAAAGGTTGCCCTGTTTTGGAGACCTTTCCTTAGGTAAAGAGATCTCTGTAAATAGCTCTCTCTCTGGCGGAGGCTTTTCTTTCCAATGTAAATTTAGGCAATTGAGTGGGAGGTAAAGAGCTTTTCCTGAATCCCCTGAGTTTGGATTGCTTTTAACTCAAAAGAATCTTCACATCAAACAGTCCATCTTGGGGCAGTTGGTCCTTGACCCTTTCTCACAATACAGCTCAGAGATAGGTGAAGGAATATATACACACATTATACATATACATGTTGTCTTTCGACTGATATTAAGTCTAAGCTATTAACTGGAGGATTTAGAGAAAAAATTAATTTGTTCCCAGAAAGGTTGAGCAATGCTGAAAATCCCATTGAACAACCCTCTTCATTAATTTGGAATGTGGAATTCCCTGGGGTGTTAAAAGAAGTATTTTCCTTTATCTTATCTATACTCAAAGGACTTGTCGAGTAAATTAATAATGTAAAATGGGATAAAAGGAGAATCTTTAAAATACCGAGGTGAAACACTTTAACAGTCTAAACGCTGGAGAATCATTAGCTTTCCATACTGACAGAATAATTGACAATTACAAAAGATTTCCCCCGTTCTCTAAGGCATCTACCCCAAGGAATTGCTACCTTATTACATTCATTACTTGAATTTGGAAAAAATAAAAGTACGTTTAAAAAAATCCTCCCAGAGGAGATGTGTGGGGAGGATGTGTGAATAGTGACAGGGATTAAGGAGTGCAGTTGTGAAGGGCACCGGGTGTTGTGCGGAAGTGTTGAATCACTGTACTGCACACCTGAAACTAATAGACCACTTTTGTTGACTACGTTTGAATTAACATAAAAACTTAAATTAAAAACAAAACCCTCTTCTCAGTAGGAATGAATGGAGTTACAGTCAATGTTCTTTCTGCCTTTGGATTGTTTAACGAAATTCTACCAAGTAGACTTGAAGATCTAATTGAGTTTACTGAACAATTTGTGCAGCACCTACCAAGTAGGTGCACTGAGACATACAAAACGCAAGGTTTTTATCGAAGGAGGGTAGGGCAAGAGAGTTATTCACAAAGGAAAAGGGTTGTTTCAGATAAGGGTGCTTTCTTCTGAGGGAAAAGCGAAGTTCCTTATCATGCAGATTACTGAATCTTTCTTTGGCAGGTGAAGGGGACCCAGGTGGCTGACTCTGGTGTTGAAAAATTCCTGACTGACCGGTAAGACCGTATTTCTTGGAGAGGCTGAAACCGCAATTTGATTAGGCATTAAGCCCCAGTTTGGGAACTAGGTGTAAATGACAGCATCTGGCGCCTGTGTTTTTTGTTTGCTTTAGTTTAACAGGATAAAGAGATAAAAAGAAAAACATCTTAAGGAGGTGTTACTCCTCCGGACCAAAGCAAGCAGGTGGCGGAGGCGCAGGAGCAGCGGGCACTGGTGACCTCAAGAGGAGCTGTGTGGGTGGCCTGGAGGGCCGGAAGCCAGGCCTGGGAAGGTTCAGAAAGGTGAAGCGCCAATCTTTGTTTCCTAGAAGTTTTAAGGCAAAAGAGGAAAGGGTAGCAGCTGCATCAAAAAAGTTTTCATTTTGGGCCTCCTGGGCGACTTCAGTCATGATCTCACTGTTCGTGAATTTAAGCCCCACATCGGGTTCTCTGCGGTCAGCATGGAGCCCATTTGGGATCCTCCGTCCCCTTCTCCCTGTGTCCCTGACCACCTCTTGCTGTCTCAAGGGGAAAAAAAAACATTGGAAAAAGAAGGTTTTCATTTACTGTTTAATTTGGGAGAAATTTGACCATGTTTATAGCTTGAGAATGATTTAATAGGAAGGACAGACTGAAAATGATTGGATGAGGGACTCCCCAGGGACTTAGCCAGTTAAACATCCAACTCTGATTTCCATGATTGAGACTCGCTTCAGGCTTTATGCAAACAGTGAGAAGCCTGCTTGGGATTCTCTCTCTCCCTCTCTCTCGGTCCCTCTCCCACTTGCATGAGTGAGTGCTCGCTCTCCCTCTCAAAATAAATAATCATTAAAAAAACAAAAGAAAGAAAAGAAAAATGCTTGGAAAAGAGCAAATGAGGTGACAGGAGGTAATGGCATTAAGGTAGAAGGAGGATATAACATAAGAATTAGTGTTAAAAAGGAAGGTGAGTGATTTTTATTTTAAGTTGGGAAACTCAAGGAATGTCCATATAGGGTTAAAAGCAGCGGTTTGGTGTCCCACACCTGCTCTGCTCACCAAAATGAGAGTTAACCAAGAAAGAACAGTCCAGAAAGCCAGATGCCAGGACAGCAGTGCAGCAGCAGCCTGGAGGGCTCCAGATTAGAGTCTTCTGGGGAGCTGTGGGAGAAAGAGAAAGCTCCTGGGGAATGTGGAATTG
>NC_043705.1:56964226-57025250 GCF_006229205.1 Suricata suricatta | reverse complement strand
AAAAAAAGCACTTCAAACTCAGGAGGAGAAAAAAGCAAATTATAAGCTGGTTATTTATAATATTTCATATATACATATATAATTATATTGCATAAAAGGAGCTAATTCAGTTAATTTAAGAACATTTTTGTGGGGGAAATATTTCACATGGTGTGCCAAGAGCAAGTCTTACTAAAGGAGGTTTATTACTGCTTATTCCTGAAAAACTCAAATCAAAAGGGATGGACTGTAAAAGTATCTACATGTTAAGAACACCATGTACAACTGCCTTCCCTGAAAAAGTCTTCAGAGTACTTAAAATAAAATTAAAGTGCCACTGTTTCATGTTATGTCTGCTGACATTACTTCTATTTTTGTTAACCGACCACAGAGACCACAGATGCAAAGGATGCTACCAACCTGCCCTTAAATAGTAACAGTACAGCCCTCAGAGCAAGGAAGGTGGTAAACCTCTACACAAGGCCACATTCCTTTGAGATCTTCCAACAAGGGGGGGTGTCAGCTCAAACAGATTATTTCTAAACTTCTTTATTAATATCAGTCAGGGCTGTTATTCAGTCAGTGCTTAAGAACACCAGGCCCTGTTTGGCATGGTCTGTAGGGGTG
This sequence comes from Suricata suricatta, assembly GCF_006229205.1. Classification (NCBI taxonomy): domain Eukaryota; kingdom Metazoa; phylum Chordata; class Mammalia; order Carnivora; family Herpestidae; genus Suricata; species Suricata suricatta. The sequence continues at coordinate 57,024,644 of NC_043705.1, read as the reverse complement.
AGTTTATCTAATTCTTAGAGAGTGTATTTCATTCATTCATTAATTCATTCATTCATTCATTTATGAGAGCAAGATAGTGAGAGCAGTGTGATCTCGAGGGTGAGTGTGAGTTGGGGATGGGCGGGTGGGGGTAGAAAGATTGGAGAGAGAGAGAGAGGGAGGGAGACAGAATCTTAAGCAGGCTCCATACTCAATGTGGAACCTGCCGAGGGGCTCAGGGCTCCATCCCATGACGCTGGGATACCTGAGCAAACATCAAGAGTCTGACACTCAACAAATCGAGCCGCCCAGAGAGTGCATGATTAGCCTTGTTTTGCTGGTGATAAAACTGAGACTCACACGTGGCCTGACTCACGGGTAGAGTTAAAATTTCCAACTTCCTGACTCTGGAAACTCAGACTCCCACCATGCTTTTCTGTGCCTTGTGGCAGGATTGACAAATCCCTGAGTTATTCTTTTCGTTAACTCCCTGGGAGGCTGGCATTGATAACAGTCACAGACAAGCCCCCCCCCCCCTCCATTGGAATTGATTTGGCAAACAGAGCTCTGCCTCTATCCCAGTGGTCTCTGGTGAGGATTCTCTGCCTTCTAGAGCCTCACTTTCCCTAACTCGATAGGAGGCCTGGATCCCAGACAGCTCAGACATATGCAGATGTCACATCTCCCCTTTCCCAGAAGCTGTTTGGCTCTTCCCACATGGACAAAAACTCTAGGTGTCCAACTAATCTCCCCAGATAAGAAACAGTGACCTCTGTTTGGGAGGAGTCACAGGCCACCATTGAGCAGGTTGCTGCACTGGTCTGTTACTACTTATGCTATTTTAATTTTTTTTTCTGCTTTATTATTATTTCCAAATTTTAGTTAGAGCCAATTCTCATTACTGTCCATGGCTCTGAGTAGGGCCTGCTCCATTATTTTTCTTCCTCTAAACTCAGGCATTTGAGATTCTAGGAGATGCTGCGCAGCTCCTAGAAAACTCAGTTTCCATTCGACTTCCTATTCTCCAGCTTCTGTTCTGGCTGAGAATACACTCCTTGGCCAAAGGCTCTGTCTTGGAAGCGAGTCCATTTAAGGGCAGGCCTTGCATCAAGTGCTAGGGGATCAGACAGGTGGATTCCAGTCCCAATTTTGCTTCTTCAGTTTTGCTGTGAAGCTTTGGGCAAGTTGTCTAAGGTGTCTGGGCTTCAGTTGCCTCATTTCTAAAATGGGCACAGTAATGTTTATTTTAAAGTAAAAGGACTTGGGGCAAAGTTCATACTAACAAACTCCTCTTCTTGAAGTGGCCGTGAGGAGAGCAGATTTAGGTAAGGAGAAGAACTAGGGGTACTCTGTCTTCTGTATGTAAAAAACGATTGTTGCGGACCCTTTTAAAGTGAGGTCGGTGAAAGGAAGCAGGATGCAAACTGAGTCCTGGGCCGGGATGGAGGCTGGAAAATAGATCAATATCCGGGAAAAGGAAAGGGCTCTCACTGAATCCCCCAAAGTGCGTGGCAGAACAGCCCGGTGCCCATCGATTCAAGAAAGCTTGGGCAGAGGGAATTCTCCCTAAAGTAGTTGTTTTCTTGACAAAGGAGGGAGGTAAAGGATTTCAGAAACAAGGATCCAGGGGTTATCTCCGTCGGTGCGAGGCAGACAGCCAACCAGCGCTCGGTGGTCCCTATTGCATCTGCCACTCAGCAGTGGTTCAGTTAAGGATCTAAGCTTTACTGGAGTTAGCAACCAGCTCTTTCACTGGACCTGGGGAGCAAAGGGGCGCTGTGCTCTCCCCCCCCCCCGGTGCGGGAGCACTGGTGCGCCGGGCCCGCCCGACGGTGGGCGGACTTCGGAGCCCGGAGCTGCACCGGGAAGTGATGGCTGCCGCCCCGCCGCCTGACGCCAGCGGAAGTGCGAGCCCCGGGCGAGCCTGCTCGGGAGTGGGCGGGCGCGGGGCGGGGCGAGGGCGGTCGTCGCTCGAGGGGACGGGCGGGGTCTGCAGCAGCGGGGCGGGGTTTGGCGGCGGTTGTTTTCACCCTGGCGGCGGTGCCTGGCGCTGGGCTGGGGTAGGTCGGCGTGGAGGATTGAGCTGGTCCAGAAAGGAGTGACCGCGGCTGGAGGGAGCCAGGAGGGACGGAGGGAAACGGGGAGCGGGCGAGCAAGCCCGTGGTCGTCGCCTGCCACGATGTCAGCGCAGTGCTGTGCGGGCCAGGTGAACTGGGGGAACGTGGCGGGGGTGGTGGGGTGGTGGATCCGGCTACGGGGTGGGGAGTCCAGGCACCATCGGCTTCCCTGGGTGCATGCCCCAGATCCAGATCTTCGGCTGAAAGTGGGGCGGGTGGTGGGTCACCCGGAGCTGACACTGCGCAGTCTGGGTGAGTGCCTCGGGCCCGAGCACGGCGCTCAGCCGTCGGGAAAACCCTGTGCGGCGCGCGAGCTGGAAGGGACTCGGGGAAGCCCAAAAGGAGATTCTGAGGTCTTCCCGTCCGGTCTTAGGGACTTCGCTTAGGGCGGGGCAGGCAGGGCTCCGGCGAAGGATCCCAACTTCTCCTGCAGAGTGTCGCTGACCCCTCAAGGCAAGAGTGTGTGGCGCTGAGCTCCGTAGCCCACCCGGCTCTGCCTACCCAGTGAGCCCAGAAAAAGACGTGCGTTTGGGCAACGTCTCCTTTCTCATGCGGTGAACAAAACTCGGGTCATATGGCCCTGGCAGCTTGCACTTGGCATCTTGCAAGCCTAGGGCATTGGCTCTGTGCCTTCCAGAACGTCTCCAAACCTTGTTTCCAAACTATGGTGCTCACGGCCGCAGGCAGGGAAGGCTCACCCAGCCCTGCCTCCTGAGTTTCCCGTCGTAACCCTTGCTGCATGCTACCTGCTGCCTGGGTAGAGCTCGAGCCTTACCGTCCCTCCTTTCAACTGAACTTGCCAGTTACCCTCGTATAATATCTTAGCATTTATTTGTTTGCTTTGGTTAGGCGACTCCTACTGGTTGGTAGCGCATCTGGGCAGAATTAGTGGGTTTTAACTCCTGAATGCTAATTTCACGCCTTCCTGCCGAATAAAAAGCCTTCCGGATGTCCAACTCCCTCTTGCCTACCCTCCCTATTCTGTACAGCCTTTCTGTACACAATTTTAATGTTTTTTTTTTTTCCAAATGAATGTAACTCGGGGAAGGGGATGTTATTCAAGTACTGGGATGTTCTTTCTTCCTAATAGAGTCGGCCTCATGGCAATCAAGTACAGCCAGTAAGTGATGCAGGGGTTAAACTATGAGTTTCTGTAACTGGCCGATTATACTGGCAGGTAATCTGCCCTCTTTCGAGTGGCCATGTGAAGTTATCAAGGTTTATGAGGTCTAATACTGTAACTGACATGCATTTGCCTTGGCCTTTTCGGAGATGAGGAAACTGTTTTTAACTTGAGGTATAATGACTTCCCTTGAGTCAGGCAGAGAGAGAGCATGCTTACCTGCTTACCAGGGCTTTGGAAACCAATGTGGACTGGAAAGGCTATTTTCTGAATGTTCCCAGTCTCAAAACTTTGCAGATCTTTCATTGTTTCAAGTTGCTTTCCAATTTGATGCAACACTTAACATTATTTAGTAATTATATTTAGGGGCATCTGTCCTCCTCTAGTCCCATGAAAGCCCCTTGAGGCCTTCTGTCACTCCAAGCAGCTAATTTAGGGCTTTGAAAATGATTACCAGTACTCAGGTGGGTCTTGTAAAAGAATTATTGGTATGGTTGATATTTTGGCAGGATTTAATGACTTGTTTCTAAAATCTCCCTCTCAGGACTTTGGAAAGAACCAAATCCTGGCCATTCATCACAGGAAAGTTAACTTCTGCTTTCTCTGAACTGCTTGAGGCAATGCTGTGGTGGGTCTCAATGCAGTGAGGGGGTGATGACACCCTGATTTTGTACGGATGGGGCTGTTAAGTGTACATTAAAAGAGCTCAGCACCATTAGAAGTAAGTCTACCTGTTTATTTATTTATTTGGGTCAGTTGATTGTTGTATTTAATATATTTTCCATTCTACCAATCTTTTGTTTAATTTGAGCACAAACTGTTTTTACTCACAGCATTTCTGATATCCAATGTGTGGGTTTCCCCCCTCTCACCCCAACCCAATTTCCCACCTCTCTGGACACCTTGGACATAGAACAATTCAGTTCAGTTATGACATCGCCTGGATTTAGTGTCCCACAATTAACGGTTTAGTCGGATAAGACCGCCCCTGGCCTGGAATTTCAGAAGCCAGTCACAAGTCTCCTGGACCTCCCATACAAGGGAGGAAGAACAAATCTCTATTTCTGGCTAAATCACAGTATCACAGCACCTACTATGGTTCAGGAGCTAGAGCTCCGGCAGGCAGTGAGCCAGGCAAAAACCATCTCTACCCTCAGGGGTCCATCTGTTTGTGGGGAGGGGCATTCCATAAAGCATGTAAACAATGAAGGCGTAAGTACTAGTATTGGAGCAAGGCCTGGTGGCAGAGTGGCTTTGGGTAGGTTACTGGGGAAGCTTGTTTGAGAAGACGCTCCTGGAGTGGAGACTGATGAGTGAGGAGAGGCATCCACGTCAGGGTCCTGGTATACCAAGGAGCCTTTCAGGGTGTTTGCAGAACGGAAGGGAGTCCAGGGTGGCTGGAGTATCATCAGTGAGGCACATGAGGTAGAGACGCAGGCAGGTGCAGATGTGGCCAGGGACTGTCAGTCGCCGTTGGAGTTTTGAGTTTTGTTCTTGTTCCAGTGAGAACTGTGGTTTGATTTACGCATAGATTATTTTGGGAGCTGTGAAGACTGGCCGTAACACGGACCAGAGTGGAGGTAGGGAGAGCAGTCAGAGCTGTTCCTTCCGTGAATATTTTTTAACCGCCTTCTCTCTGTGTAAGCGCTTAGGCTGCAAGCAGTGAACAAAAATGCCTCCTGATGAAGCTTAAATCTTGGCAATCTGCTCTTGCTACAGCCTGAGGAGGAGAGAGTGCAGTACCTTCGTGCAGTCTGTTGTAGGGCTTACAGAGGGATGTTGCTGGCTTCTGGGCAGATTTTAGAGGTAGAGCTGCACTTTTGGGTGGATTAGAAGTAGGCTGTGGGAATGAGAGCCATTCTGTATTTGGCTCCAGCAACTGGATTGGTCATTTACGAGGTGAGATAGGAGGCTTGAAGGGAGAGGGACACTCGGGAAGGAAAACCATAGTTGCTTATTATAGATGTTTGTTTATTTTAGAGAGAGAGAGATAGAGCGAGAGAACAAGCACGTGCACACAAGCAGGGGCAGGGCAGAGAGAGAGAGAGTGAGAGCGAGAGCAAGAGCAAGAGCAAGAGAGAGAGAATCCGAAGCAGTGTTTGCACTGTCAGCACAGAGCCTGATGGTGTGGGGCTCGATCTCATGAACCATGAGATCAGGACCTGAGCTGAAGTTGGACACTTAAATGACTGAGCCACCCAGGTGCCCTGAGATGCCTATTATAAATTAAATGGAAATGGCAAGTCACCAGTTGGATGTTTAAATTGGGAGAAATTTGAGGTTGGAGATAGAAATTTTGGGGACTTTGAGGACCATCAGGAACAGTGTGTAACTCAGAAAAGAGCCTGGGCTATGGACTCAAGTCTGGGTTTGAACTGGGAAATCTGGACAACAAGGACCGGTGTGAATGTGCACATGTTACCTACCCTCTAATAACTTCAGTTTTTCTCAACTGTAGAAAGGATGTGTTAATACTTCCTGGGGTTATTATGAGGATTATATGTGATCTAGACATAAAGTCTCTAAGTACATGGTTTAGCACAGAGTAAGGAGCCCCAAAACTCTTAGTTTGTTAGTGGCCAATATCCACCTGCATCTCACCAGTCTGTAGGTCATCTTATTTTTGCCCCAACTCTGCTATACACTTAGATTTCGCTTATGCTATGGCTAATGGATGCTAATGGAAGGAGAGATTACAGGAAAGAGTGGTCAATCAACACTTTCTGGGTACCCAGCACTGTGGTGGTAAGTCCCTGAGGACTAGCTGATGAGCAAAGAGCTTTTTTGCTCTTGGAACTTACGGGCTAGTTAGGGGCGGAAGCTTGCTTTAGAAAATGACGGCATAAGCTATCAGGTGAAATGAGATGAATAAGTGAAAAATTCAGTGGTGTGTGAGTGCCTCAGGCTCACGATCTTGTGGTTCTTGAGTTTGAGCTCCAGATTGGGCTCTCTACTGTCAGTGCAGACCCTGCTTGGATCCTTTGTCCCGTCTCTCTGCCCCTCCCCTGCTGGTGAGGGCACGTGCACTCTCTCAAAAATAAAAATAAAACATTAAAAATTCTTATTTTAATTTTTAAAAAATTAAAAAAAAAACAGTGTGTTCAAGGCAATTTGAGAATAAAGCTTGGCAGGGTTTACTCCAGGCATGTATACATATTAATGATAGTGAAAGCAATAGCTGAAGTTCTTATTTCATGCCTACAATGTGCTACCTGTTTTTACATTTATTACATCATACATTTTTCACAACAGTCATAAAGGGGCAATTAATGTTCTAATTGACCTCCTTTTCCAGGGCAGGCAGCTGAAGTACAGAGAAATAGAAAATTAACTTGACTGATGTTACATGGTGGTGGAGCCAGGCCTTGAGCTTTGGCGCACCCGACTCAAGTTGGGGCTCAACTCCGACACTGCCTCTCTTCATTAGTCTTACTCTGTGTAAATAATGAGTAACTTGCTCATTATTGTTGCTTATAATGGACCTAAGGCAGTTTTGAATACACAGCTATTGGGCTGTTTTGATAGATATTGCTCATTGCCAGTTGTTGTGGGTAGATCAGGTCTAGCTTCTTCCAGACCAGATTTTGCCACAAATGCAGACATGATTGGCAGGTGGGTGTAGAACAGCTGGCAGCCTGATACGGCGCTTCATGAAATTCCAACTCCTTGCTCTTTCCATTGTACCGGCATGTAACTTGCATGTTCACCTGAGACAGACGCAGCAATATGCTGGTAGGCAGACCCTTACGAAGACTGCCAAACCACAGGATCACAGGGGTGGGTCATGGCCATGGTGCCATTGCCAGGATGCAGAGTCACTGTGTCCGGTGGTGGTGGAACCAGTTCATGTAAGGGTGGGAATACGACCAAGGTATTTCTAGCCAGATCATATTAATCACTGAGATTTTCCCCAATGAAAGCCCATTCTTAATGTCTCTTGTTTGTTAACAGAGTCCTGAATGCCACCAAGAACTATCCATTGTCAAAGGTACATAAACGTAGATGTGAAAGCTGTGAAAATGTTTTACTCAGAGACCACTGACAATAGGGGACAGAGCTGAGCTCTATTCCAATTTGCCCGGAGTTTTATTTATTTATTTTTTAAGTTTATTTTACCTGTTTTGAGAGAGGGAAAGTGTGCATGGGAGGGGGAGAGAGAGAGAGAGAGAGAGAGAGAGAGAGAGAGAAAATCTTAAGTAGGCTTTGCACAGTCACTATGGAACCTGATGTGGGGCTCCAACTCAGGAACTGTCAAAAGCCAGACAATTAACCTATTACCCAGGCTCCCCTGCTTGGAGTTTTAAAGGGGGAATGAGGGAGTAGGCAGGAGTGAGGGCGTGGGGCCCAGTAGAGTTAGGGAAGTGAAAAATGACTGGAGTTGGTTAGTGTACTTAGATTTGGACGGCTGTGTCAGATAGTTGCCAAGTTAAGAACGTCCTGCTGAGGTCCTGCCCTTCCTGATAATTACATTTGCGAGGAATGGCACGTGGATCCTTAAGAAACTCAAGAATTGCTGGAAATACATATACAACTCAAAGGGACAGGAAGGATGCACAATTGTAAGCCCTCTTTGGTAAATGCTCTAAGGAAGGGAAGCTGGGGTCTGTCTCAGGTGCTGGCTAGAATGTTTCGGTTCTTTTGACATCCCTGAGCTTTTCCAGACTAGAAGTGAAAGGCCAAGGCAGCTGGGTCATCCGGGGATGCAACCTTAGGCTGCCAGAGGCCCTGTTAGAGTTTGGTCAAGTCCCTTCATGCAAGGGTTTGTGAAGAGTCGCTTTGTGTCGAGATTTCTTGCAAATTCCACCATTTCTCACTATTACAATGGTTAACAAAACCTCAGTTCTTCGGAGTTAGAGGCAACCAAAGCCCATGCAGGAGACTTTTAGACAGTGGTTTCTGAGGAAGTGTGAACTGGAACAGGTCTTCCTCATCAGGGCATCTGATCACCTCCAGATTGTAGTGGAAAACACACACACACACACACACACACACACACACACACACAGAGTCCATGAAGACTTCCACAAAGAGTAAATAAGCTCAAGAAGCATGTCCTTAGTGATAATCTGCCCCGTGCTTTGAGAGTTCTCTCTGAATGTGCACTTAGACTTGTCCACACCACCAAGTACTCGGTCATCTGATGCACAGGAGTTGTTTCCTGGTTAGTGCATGGATGAGTTTCCCCCTCCCCCCTCAACAGAGTACCTATCATGAGCTAGGTGATCCCCCTGTTGAGGACTTTTAGATGCAAAACTCTCCCTCTTTGTTTATAGTGGTTGGAGTTTCTAGGTTCTTATATCACATGATGCTTCCATCCTTGGAAGAGATCCAGGCACAAAAATTCATTCTGTTTATGATCGATGTGTTTTTGAACTATGTGGGGGTATTTGTGAAACCCAAGGGGAAAAACATCACAATTATCACCCAGAGAACCATATTCTGATATTTTATAGTCCAGCCCCCCATATTTAGTATATATGATTTTACTTTGCAAAAGTAAGGTTAACCTGTAGGTAGTGTGCTGTATTTGGTCCTACTCTACTGGGTGATAGAGGAAGTTTTGTTTCTGTTTATTCATTTACTTATTTTTGAAAAATATTTATTTATTTTGAGAGAGAGCATGCCTGAGCGGAGAAGGGCAGAGAGAGAATCCTATGCAGGCTCTGAGTTGTCATCGATGCAGAGCCCTACACAGCAGATCTCATGAACTGTGAGATCCTGAACTGAGCTGAAATCGAGTCAGATGCTTAACCAACTGAGCCACCCAGGCATCCCGTTTATTTTTTTTAAAGTAATCTCTACTCCCAACGTGGGGCTCAAACTCAACAACCCTGATATCAAAAACTGCACGCTCTACAGACTCAGCTAGCCGGAAGCTGCCTGGTGGGGGAAGTTTTTAACAGGCACTAAGTACTCCTTTGCAGCCATTCATGTTTTCTGGGCTGACATTCAGGTGTAGGTAGTCTTTTGCCTTCAGACATGATGGATTCTCCAAGGGTGTTAAAGTTGGGTGAGTGGAAGTTAGTTCATAAGCATATGTGTTATTGGGTTTGTGTGTTTTTCTATTTCTAAGAGACCAAAAATAATGAAGGAAATCTGAATTACCCCCTTTCAGTGTCATCATTGATGATTTATTTCAGACATTTTTAACAATTTCTTTAAATTTGATCTTTTTCTTTACATTTGTTAAATATTTATATAGATACGATCTACTTAGATAGTGTTTGAGTCATTGTTTTCCTGCTGCATGAAGGTGCCCATCTCTGTTTAAGTTACATTAAGTTTGAGTCCTGTCATATCGCTAGTTATTGGCACTTTTATTTTTCTGTTCATTTTTTGAAAAACACAGGCAGAATGCAGTAAAGTGCCCACATGGTTGCTCTTCCACACTGACAAGGGGTGGGACAAGGGGATTGGCTGATGTTGAGCTCTTGGCTAATACAGCTTACTGGTGAGCTGATACAGAGAGAGCGTCCAGAGATGTGTAGTTAGCCAAGTTCAGGTTGTTATGAACAGCAGCTTGTCACTTATGCTAAGCAGTAAAGAGAGTGAAGGTGGCCTTGTTGGTTGGAGAGTTAGTGTGAGGGTTGATCACTCAGATTTGTTTTCTTGGGCTGCTTTATAGCTGACCTGGGCAGGCTGACAAACAGCTTTGGGCTGCGTGGGCTGCTTGGCTGGAGTCTGAGTGGGATGCCTTGGCCGGGAGGCCTGAAGAGGCCCGACCTGTAGGGAGTGGGAGGCAGCCTCTGACTGTAATGAGATAATTTCTTCCCCATTGTTTGCTTCTGCCTGGTTTTCTGTATAAATGTCACCTGTAGATTTCCCACGGCTAGTCAGGATCTGGGAGTGAGTCAACTATGAGCCTTGGGAGCTTACCTTCCCGTGTCCCGAGTGTTTTAGTATGAACTCCAAGTGTAGAGAGGAAGGATGGCGTTATCTACTGATATTTCAGAGTACATTGTGGCCAGTTCATTTATGATAATTTGACATAAAAAGGGAGTCCTCATATAAAATAGTATGTATGTCTGCAGAATTAGCCATTGGACATAATTACATTTTATCTTTGAGTTGTTTTCAGTACCTGTAATTATAACTATTGTTAAATTAAAATAATTCGGGGCACCTGGGCGGCCAAGTTGGTTAAGCATCCCAACTTCGGCTTGGGTCATGATTTCACGGTTTGAGAATTGGATGGAGCCCCACATCGGGCTCTTTGCTGTTAGTGCAGATCCTGCTTTGGATTCTCTGTCTCCCCCCGCCCCCATCCCTCCTTCATCTCTCAAAAAATAAATAAACCTAAGAAAAATCATTTAAAAATTCAATTGCATAAATTCTAAAGATTTAATTGGCTTTATTGTTTCATGAATCAAGCGTATCCCATCTAGCATGTAGAGGGGAGCATCACAGAACTACAAGAAAGGAAGATGTTTTTTTTTTAAAGTGGAAAGGGGTGGAAAAAAGGAAATTATTAGCAAAGAATCTATTGTTTTAGCCAAGGTCACCCTCTTAAGGGAGGGGGACTGGATGTATCAGTAAATTTCCTAGTGCTGACCAGGAAATTCTCATGCCAACTGGTTAAGATTACATATTTGGAGGGTTGAAACTGAACTTGGATGAGATACGAGGTCTTAGTTTACTGACTTGAGGTCTTAACCTAAATGACACCATGTTGGGCCTGTGGTTTTCTTTGTAACACTATAAAGATCCTGCGTTCTGTGTGTCTCATGAAGTTTCATTACATGTGGAGGTTGTCAGTTGAATTTAGGGTTGAGATTGGATCTTGAGAGCAATATTAATCCAGTTACTAATCTAAACCACTGTGATTGTCTTAAATGATCAGGTTTTCCCAGTGGTCTAAAGTGAACCTTTGCAAGAGTTTAGAACATAATGTGGGAATCAGTGTAGTTTGTGTGTAAGGAAATTCAAATAGTGGATTGGTTTGATTACATAAAACATCTGTCTGAATTTTAAAGGAAACAGGATTTTACTTTGGCTTTTCTTCTGTAGTTTGCCTTGTAAGATTAAAGTTGAGCTGATGTTTAAGGAAAGCAGCTGTTATGGAAAAAGTTAAAGTAGGTTTTTATCACAGAATAGATTTTGAAACCACTTGCGGGTTTGGACTAAGGATACAGTATACAGTGATTAAACAGCATTTTCCCCCCTCAGAAAACTGTCTAGTTGAAACAAAAGTAGGAAAAACACATACACACAACCCCTTAAATCTTATTTATGCAAAGATAACTAGGAGAGCTGGAAAATCAGACTTGTGTTTGTGTAAGTATCATTTTTATAAACTGGCCAGCTACACTTTAAATAAAGCCCATGAGGTCTGCCCAGGATTTATTTTCCAGTTTTTTGTTCTTGAATTGTATCTCAGTAATTTCACAGAGGGCTGGGTCTCCTAATGCTGGGATCCTTAGTGTGTGCAGTTCACCAAAACTAGGGAAGAATTCAGTCTTTTGTTGTTGATTCCATGCTCATTGAACTCCTCCAGTGCTGTTCATAGAAACAATGGCCGTATTTTGTAACCATAGTAATGAAAATGTTCTCTGTAATAGGATTCTTTATCAGCACGACTTTTCTTCGTTTGGTAGCATTATTCCTGTTAAATAACAAAAGATTCAACCGACTAAATTTTAAAGACCTAATTGGCTTTACTAATTGATTCGTGAATTAGGCAGCATTCCATCTAGTAAGTAGAGGGGAGCTCCAGAAGTCTACAGAAGAGGAAGCCTCTTTCAAAGGTTGGAGGGAGATGGAAAAAGAAAATTATTGGTACAAAATTCATAGTTTTAGGCAAGGTGGCCTTCCTAAGGGGAGCAGAAGGGGGTGGGGTCTATCAGTAAACTTCATAGAGCTGATCAGGAAATTCCATGTTGACTGATCAACAGTTATATTTTCAAGGATTGAAACTGCAGTTGGGTTAACCTAAGTGAAACCATTTTGGGCCTGTGGTTTTCTTTTTAAGATTTCTAAAGAGAGGGTCAACCTCTTTACTGTAAAAAAAAAAAAAAAAGCTTTCAACTCTTAAAGCAATATGTCAATTGATAAATATTCACTGGGTACCTAGCATAATATTAGTCCAAGGCAATAACTGAGCCTACTTTCATGCTTGGGAGTAAATTGATGCTGACTTTTCTTAGTTTAAAATTTCTCCTGGGGCAGACTATTTTCAAAGATCTATTTGAGGTTTGTGTATCTCAGCTCTGGACCTTTTTTACCTGTGAAAGGGGAGGAAGCAGCGGGTCCACTGGGAGAGACGCTTCCCTAGAAGTAAATGAACCAACCCATGGGAGCATGTGCGGTACTGGGTCCTCAGTAATGGGCTCTAGTGGTTTCCTGCAGTTACACAGTTTTTCTGAATACGTTTCCTAAAAGAGAGTTCTTAGCATTTCTCAGCTTCTCAAAAAAATCTCAAGACCTCAGAAAAATTTAATGTAGAACGAGAAGGGAAAGACCAACAATGGAGACCTCTCCATTTAAAAGGCAGGCAATCCGAGGCGCCTGGCTGGCTCAGTTAGTGCAGCCAGTGACTCTTGATTTCGAGGATGTGAGTTCTAGCCCCATGCTGGGTGTATAGATTACTTAAAAAAAAAAAAAAAAAAAGAAACCCGAAACATTAAAATGCAGACATTCCTATAGCAAACACAGAAAGAAAATAAAGTGATGGAGGTTACAACCTGCCTGGTGCCTGGAGAGGAAAGAACCTGGGGGTTTGAAGTGGGAGAAGCTTCGGTTTTGTCAGACAACACCCTATGCCTTGGAAGTTAGTAAGGGGGAGACCAAGATTCCTGGGGTTTTTGGCACCCTTGGTTTCCAGGGAGCAGAAGCTTTGGCACTATGGGTTGGAGAGTACTGGGGAGCTAAGGAATTGAAGCCAGGGAGGGAAAGTTATGATCTTTTAAGAACTTTGGGGGACACCTGGGTGGCTCAGTCGGTTAAGCCTCCGACTTCGGCTCAGGTCAGATCTCGCGTTCGTGGGTTCGAGCCCCGTGTCAGGCTCTGTGCTGACCACTAGTTCAGAGCCTGGAGCCTGCTTCTGGTTCTGTGTCTCCTTCTCTCTCTGCTCCTCCCCCTCTCATGCTCTGTCTCACTCTGTATCAAAAATAAATAAAATATTTAAAAAAAAAAAAGAACTTTGGCGATGTAGGGGAGACGAGTAACTAGTGGCCGATGTGGGGTTTTAGTGGAATGTGGTTTAGGGTGTTAAAAAACAAATTTCAGCTGAGTAAAAATGAAGATGTACTGGGCCTTACTAAACAATTTGTGAATTGGGGATGCCTGTCTGGCTCAGTCAGTGGAGCATGCAACTCTTGATCTCAGGGTTGTGGGTTCGAGCCTCACAATGGGTGCAGACATTATTTAAAAATTTAAAAATCTGAAAAAAAAAAACAACCCACCAACAATTCATGAATTAGGCACCATTCCATCTAGCAAATAGAGAGGAACTTCAAGAAGTTTGGTTTTTTTTTTTTAAAGTGACTCTGTTTTTTAATGTTTTATTTGTTTTTTGAGAGAGAGAAAGAGAAAGACAGCATGAGCAGGGGAGGGTCAGGTAGAGAGGGAGACACAGAATCAGAAGACTCCAGGCTCAGGCTCTAGGCTCTGAGCTAGCTGTCAGCACAGAGCCCGACATGGGGCTCAAGCCCACAAACCGTGAGATCATGACCTGAGCTGAGTTGGACGCTCAACCGACTGAGCCACCCAGGTGCCCCACTGATCTTTTACTTTTAATGTTTATTTATTTTTGAGAGAGCAAGAGGTTGGGGGAGGGGCAGAGAGTGGGGTACAGGGGATCTGAAGCAGGCTTCATGCTGAGAGCACAGAGCCCGATATGGGGCTTGAACTCAACGAACCATGAGATCATGACCTAGGCTAAAGTCGGACACTTAACCAACTGAGCCCCTGAGGTGCCCTTCAAGAAGTTTTATAAAATGGAAGATTTTTATAGAAAGGAGAGTGGAGCAAGGAAATAGCTAGCAAAAGAAAAGAAATAATTGTTTCAGGCATGGTCACTTTCCCTTAGGTGGAATAACAAGAGGTCTTAACATGTGGATTTCCTCATATCTTTTGGGTGGGGGATAGAGAGGGCTATGCGGCAGATGACCTCATTGTTAGTGACTGCAAAATTCCTGACTTTAAGACTATATTTCTTGAGGGAGGACTACATTTCAAGGAGGGGTTGAAACAGCAATTTGGTTAGGTATCAGCCCTAGTTTGGTTACTTGGCCTGTGTCAGTGACTGTGTCATGGGCCTGTGATTGATTTTAGAGAGGGATCTGAACAGGTTGCCATTGTGATGGAGGGGCAGGTTACAACCTGAACAGAGTTGGGGCCGGCCCTCGGTGTGAGTAGTGAAGAGGCTTGGATACTTCCTGTCTCCCGATTGCGGGATGCTTAAGTTCCTGTACTCTAAGTTCCGTAACTGTCAGAATTTAGCCTGGAGGTAGCCTCCTTCCCCTTGATTTTTCTCTTCCTCCCTTAGCTTTCTTTTTTTCTTCCTCTTATTTTTCCCCCTTATTTTTCTGTTTAAATTTCTTTGATCCATTTGGATTTTATTCTTGGGAAAATCCTGTTCAGTGTGGAGCCCAAAGCAGGCCCAAACGCACAAACTAAGATCATGACCCAAGCTGAAATCAAGAGTTGTATGTTCGACTGAGCCACCCAGGCGCCCCTCGTCTGGAACACTTTAAAAGGCATCCCTTTTAATTCCCCACATGAAGCTTAGATGCCCTTTTATTTTATTTATTTATTTATTTATTTATTTATTTATTTATTTAAGTTTATTGTTCTGTATTTTGAGAGAGAGATTGTAGGCAAGTCGGGGGAGGTTAGAGAGAGAGAGAGAGAGAGACAGAATCCTAAGCAGGCTATGCACTGTCAGTGCAGAGCCTGATGTGGGGCCCAAACTCACAAACCAAGAGTTCATTACCTGAGCTGAAATTAAGAGTCAGACACTTAACTGACTGAGCCACACAGATGCCCTCAGATGTCTTTTTAGAATGCCCCTTCTCATTTTTTAATTTTTAGTTTTTTAATTTAAAAAAAACTTCTAAAAATGTTTTTTATTTATTTTTGAGAGACAGAGAGAGAGAGTCAGAGATAGCAGGGGAGGGTCAGAGAGAGAGGGAGACACAGAATCCAAAGCAGCCTCCAGGCTCTGAGCTAGCTGTCAGCAGAGAGCCTGATGTGCGGCTCAAACCCACAAACTGTGAGATAAGACCTGAGCCAAAGCCAGACGTTTAACTGACTGAGCCACCCAGGAACCCCAGTCTTTTAATTTTTAAAAGTTTTTTTTTAAGTTTGTTTGTTTGTTTAGAGAGGGGTGGGTGTGGAGGGAAAGAATCCCAAGGAGGCTCCATGTTGTCAGTGCAGAGCCTGCTGCAGGGCTTGATCTCACGAATCATGAGATCATGAACTGAGCTGAAATCAGATGTTCAACCAACGGAGCCACCCAGGTGCCCCTCTAATTTACTTTTGTGATAATCAAAGAACATATTCTGTATATATTAATTCCTTTTAAAGCTATTGTCTTATTAAGCCATAAGAATAAGAATATAAGAATTATATTATATTATATATTATATATTATTATATTATAATTATATTCTTAATTCTCAATAAGAATAAGAATATAATCCATCTTGGTGAGTGTTCCATGTGCCCTTAAAAAGAACATATATTCTACAGTTATTGGGCATAGTGTTCAAGTTGATTGCTGGTGTTGCTCAGATCTTCTCCATTACTAATTTTTTGGAGGTGGTGGGGATCACCTAATTTTCTCGATTACTAGGAGAAAGGTGTTTTCCAAATATGATTGTGTTTTTTGTCTCTCCCATTCTGTCATTTTTTATTTAATGTATTTTGAAGCTCTATTTAGGTGTACACACATTTATGATTGTTATTTCCTTAATGAATTGATCCTCTTACAAAATGATCCATTTTATCTCTGGTAATGTTTTTTATCTTCAAATCTTTGTCCAATGATTATACCACCCTTTTAACTTTCACCCCATTTTAGCCCCTTTTTTTTTTCTTAAGTAAGCTCTATGGTCAATGTGGCACTTGAACTCATGACCCAGAGATCAAGAGTTGCTCTACCGACTGAGCCAACCAGGCATCCCCTCAACCAATTTGTGTCTTATACAGTAAAACCTTGGTTTGTGAGTATAATTCATTCTGGAAGCATGCTTGTAATCCAAAGCACTTGTCTATCAAAGCAAATTTCAATAACCATTGGTTCAGTGGTGGTCATGTGACATTTGGCGTCACGTACTAAAGGTATTGCAAGACATCACTTGTTTCTCAAGTTAAAATTTAGTAGAAATGTTTGTTCATCTTGCAGAGCACTCACAGAACAAGTTACTCACAGTCCAGGTTTTACTATATTCAAAAGTGTATCTCTTATAAGCAGCATATAGTTGGGACTTGCTTTTTTGATCCAATCAGACAATCTCTGCCTTTTAATTGGATGTTTAGATCATTTGTATTTAATGTAATTATTCATGTTTGAACCTGAGGCTACCTGTTGTTGACCATTTTCATTTCCCCTTTTGTTAATGGTTTAGCTTTTTTTTTTTTTTTAAGAGGGGAGCATTCACTGAATATTTGTAAGTAGTCTATTCTCCTCTATTGCCTTTTTATTTCTTAAAATGTTTTAAATATTATGGTATTGTAGTATCTTGAAGAAGGGATAAAAGTCAGAATTTTACCATTAGTGATAGAATCCATTATAGGTAGGTCAGTTTACTAGATACTGACCAAATTTTTATAGCAAATGATGAATTAAATAACATTCATGACATTTTAAAACTATATTTCTGCTTTATAAAAATAATATATTGTTACCAGAGGAAATCTGGGAAATACAGAAAAGTGTAAAGAAGGAAGTAAGTATCATAATCCCAGAGAGAACAAAACCTGTTAGTATTTTGTTTTATTTCATTCTGGTATTAAAGTACAGTAGATTAGGGGTGCTTGGGTGGCTCTGTCAGTTAAGCATCCAACTCTTGATCTTGACTCAGGTCATGAATTCATGGTTTATAAGAGTGAACTGTGTCAGACTCCATGCTGACAATGTGGAGTCTGCTTGGGATTCTCTTCCTCCCTCTCTCTGTCCCTCCCTGGCTTGTGTTCTCTCTTTAAACAAACAAACAAACTTTTAAAAAATGCAATAAATTAGACCAACTATGTACTTTATTTGTTTATTCATTTTGTTTATTTATTGTGCATGAATGGGGGTTGGGGGCAGAGGGAGTGAGACAGAGAAAGAGAGAGAGAGAAAGAGTGAAAATCTCAAGTGGGCTCTAGGCTCAGCTCAGAGCTCGGTGTTGGGCTTGATCCCAAGACCCCAGGATCATTACCTGAACCCACATCAGGAGTCGGATGCTCAACTGATGGAGCCGCCCATGTGCCACTGTGTGTACTATTTTATACCCTAACTTGTTATCACATGACATTGCGAACATTTTACGTAAGGATTCTTTTTACATATTGTGGGAAATCTTTTTTAATGTTTATTTATTTTTGAGAGAGAGAGAACACAAGTGGGGGAGGAGCAGAGAGAGAGGGAGACAGGATCCCAAGGAGGCTCTGCACTGATAGGAGAGAGCCCGATGTGGGGCTCGAACCCCCAAACCACTAGCGATCATGACCTGAGCTAAAGTCGGATCATTAACTGATCCACCTATGTGTCCCAGCATGCTGTGAAAATTCTTAAAAGTAAACATTGTAATTGGTGTATCATGTTTAATCAATCATACAGCATTTATTTCATTATTTTCCTTTTATTAGACATTTTGTGCATTTTCTTTATTTTTAAGACTTTTTTAAAGTAGTCTCTGCCCTCAACATGGGGCTCAAACTTATAACCCCAAGATGAAGAGTCCCATGCTCCACCGAGACAACCAGGCACCCGTACTGTAGTTCTTAAAACAACAATAACAACACACACACATACACATACACATACATAATTATTATAAGTAAGTCTTTATGCCCTTCTTTGCCCCTGCCTCTTTAGAGCCCTGGAAACAGTCCTATTGTCATACAATATGAATATGCATTCCTAAAAAGTCACACTGTGTAAAATTGTACAATAAAAACCACAGGCCTTAAGGAAAACGGGGGCGCCTGGGTAGCTCAGTTGGTTAACCATCTGACTCTTCTTGATTTTGGCCCAGGTCATGATTCCAGAGTCATGGAATCAAGCCTTGTGTGGACCTCTGCACTGAATGTGGAGCCTGCTTGGGATTCTCTCTCTCCCCAGCCCCCCCTTCCCACCATCCTCATCTCACCCTACCCTGCACTCTCTCTTTCTCCTTCTAAAAACAAAACAAAAAGGCAAACTACTTAAAATGGTATTACAGTTTTACAAATGTTAAGTGGTTAAGAAGAAATACATAAATACTATGAAAAGTTTGGTACTTGATTTCAAAAAGACAGAAATTTGATTGTGGAAGTGGGTGTCAAAAGAGTTGCAGCTTATGAGTTACTGTGAAGTTGTGGAAGGTTTATCTGAAATTGGATGGAGAGGTGTAACCCCGCATGGGTGTTGGAAGCTCCTAGTGCTGGTTGAACTGAGGTGCGCATTTCATGTCTTCTTATGCAGTTCCGTTCAGCGGAGCACAGTTTTCTGCCTTCAGCGAGTGTCTCTCACAGACATAATTACACGTGCTGCTATGTTCAAATTGTTCTCTAACATGGCAGAGGAGGAGAAAGTTTTCTTTGACCTTCCTGACATCTTCGCCTGACACTGAAGATTAACAGGAGAAAGCCATACACATTACTTTAATGTTAAGTTTTATGTAATTTGGGAGCCGTCTGAACGAAATGAAGACCTAAAGAAATGGTAGAACTTGCTTGCTTTGATATTAGGTTGAACAAAGAAGGGCAGTCGTGGAAAAGTGACTTACCTGTGTGGGGAGGCTTACTAGAAAGAAAAGAATTATTTTAAACTTTGTATATTTATTTGGAGAAAGAGAGCATCTCAAGCAGGCTCTGCACTGTTAGTGCAATGGGGCTAGGAACCTACGAACTGTGAGATCGTGACCCGAGCCAAAGTCAAGAGCCAGACACTTAGCCAACTGAGCCACGTGCCCCAAGTATTATTTTAACAAGATCTGTGTGTCTAGGATTTGCTCCATCTCAACTTCTGGTCCTTCGTAAGAATGTCTTCCTTCTTCCTGGTAAAGGGAGGGCACCCTATGGGAATTTATCTCTTGCTTTCAGGTCGAAAAGGAGTGCCTTTCTTACACCTGCTGTTTCTCAAGTGCCTTTACCTCAAAATAACCAATATGGCAAAGTATTATATTTTGGGGTGACATGCTCTAAAGTCCTTTAGTATCAATCCTGTTGGAACAAATATAGCTCAGAAACCCTGGGCATTGGAGACCTCCCTCACTAAGGCCGACCAACCAATTTACGCTCCTGTTGGCTGTGTGAGGGAGGGGTTGCCCCCCCCCCCCCACCGCCAGGACGAACTCCCAGCAAGTTGGTGCTGGAAGTGGCTGGAAGGGTCTTCTGCTCCTCCTACCCAATTGTGTTTGGACTTCTTGTACTATAATAAGCAAATAACTCTAGAAACAGGAACTTCCTATCTTTGGAAGCAGCTGTCCATTTTAAGGAGCTCTGGTTTACTACTTCTTGTGAGCCTCCCGAGGCCGAAAACTTCCATTGGCTGCGATCTTGGAGGGCAGGCAGTAGTTTTGCATAGTGGTTGGAAGAGGCAGTGTTGAAGGTAGGCATGGGATGCAGCCCCTGGGCCACATGAGGACCACCGTTGGGTTGACGCTACTGGTTATGGGAATCCCTGGCGTCCATTCAAACCATATACTGCAAATTGGGACATGCTGACAGAGGGGAATTGGGCCTCTGGGTATGGGAAATTTCAGTTGGAAGCCAGAATATTTGGAACTTTTGGTACACTCAAATCGTTTTTAAGGATAATGGTCAGGCAGTTGGAAATTAGAACCATCTTGGGAAATCTTTGGTTGGCAGCAATCCACCTAAAGTCTCACTGCTAACTTTCTGCTGGGAGCCATAGCTGTCACTCCTGGTCGTCAGTTACTGTTTTCAGATGGCTTATGGCCAGTGCCAATCTGGGAAGTTACAGTTGTCTTCTGGAGCTGGAAGGACCCGTAAGAGAGTGACATGTTATTGAAGAGTAGACCGGCCCTCAGAGCTCAGGGCCTCTTCCAAGACTAACAGCCAATCAGTACACGGGGGCTGCACGGTGCTCCTCTGGCCTTTGCCACACTCAGTGCCCCGTACATGGTTCACACTTCACAAAGGACAGGAGAGTGAAGGGGTAGATGTTGTGTTGTGTTGTGTTTTGTTTTGTTTTGTTTTATGAAGACCTCTGCAGTCTTTGCAAAGCAGTTCAACGAAGGGCACATAGCTATAGATTTTAAACATAACCTTCTGGTTGATATTCCATGTTGGTTTTTACACCATGTTTTGCTGTAATGAAATCAGTGTACACCTTTTGTCCCCTCTCTTCTCTTTAATGTTTATATATTTTGAAAAGACAAAGAGAGACAGAGCACAAGCCGGGAAGGGACAGAGAGGGGGAGACACAGAATCCAAAGCAGGCTCCAGGCTCTGAGATGTTGGCATAGAGCCCTCCATGAGGCTCGAACCTATGAACTGTGAGATCATGACCTGAGCTGAAATCAGATGCTTAATCAACTGAGCCATCCAGTGTCCCATCCCCTCTGTTAA
The DNA here is from genome assembly GCF_006229205.1 of Suricata suricatta. Lineage (NCBI taxonomy): Eukaryota > Metazoa > Chordata > Mammalia > Carnivora > Herpestidae > Suricata > Suricata suricatta. The sequence goes on along the minus strand of NC_043705.1, from coordinate 57,003,704 downwards.
GCTCTCAAGTAATTGTTTAAAATTTTTTTCCCAGAGGGGCACCTGGGCGGCTCAGTCAGTTGGGCATCAAACTTCCGCTTAGGTCATGATCTCATGGTTTGTGGGTTCAAGCCCCGCATAAGGCTCTGTGCTGACAGCTCAGAGCCTGGAGCCTGCTTTGGATTCTGTGTTTCCCTCTCTCTCTGACCCTTCCCTGCTCATGCTCTGTCTCTGTCTTTCTCTCAAAAATAAATAAACGTTAAAATTAAAAAATATATATTTCTCCGGAAATTTCTACTTTGTCTTTGGGTCATGGAATTTAACAGAAAGCTATTTTTAAGAATGTGCTTTCTTACCAAGTGATGTAGTTTGTTAAAGTTGCAGGTTGCTGAATAAGAGGTATTAGGCCATTTAGAAAGAGCTGGTTAACCAGTGAGCCGCTCTATGCAAATTATCATGCCCAGCAGTAGCGTCTGGTTGCAGGCTTTGAAAAGCATGAAGGGGTAAAATTATTTCCTTATGATGGGGGGAGGCGTGTGATGAGGCTTGTCACGGGATTGCATTTTCTTAGAAGCAAGAGGTCCAGCAGAGCTGAGTCTCTGACTTCTTTTTCCTGCTGTGGTATGGCAAAACGAAAGCAGGGCTTGGAGTGCTGGAGAAGGCGGCTAATTAATGCTCATTTCACTTGTGCCTCAGTACGGAGACTCGAGAGTACTCCCAAATTACTTGGGAGATATGCCTCCTCTCTTCCAGTTAGCATTATCTATTCATTACCTCTTCCTGATGTTTGTAAGACTTTGAGAATAATAAAAATTAGTACTGTAAATAAAGCCTGGAGCTCCTGATCACGTAGTATCTATTCTATAAGGTTATTATTAAAAGAGAAGAGATAAAGAAAAAGCTGTAGACTTGTTAAATGAGCCATATCATTTGGAAGGACAGATGTGAGCCAGTGTGTCCCAGGGCAGTGCTATTGGTATTGGCTTTCTTGTGAGGGACTCTTATGAAGAGCTGATGTGTAGCATTCTTAATAACCCTCAGATGTCAGTAGCACTCAGCAGTCTTTGTGAAAACACTGTCCCCACCTTTATGACCTGTGACCCACAAAGCCCCAAGAGGTTGGCTTAGTTCTGCCTAGATAGGAACCACTGAGTGCTTTCAGCTTGTTTTTTTTTCATACAGGTTAGAGTTCTTGAGAAACAGACTGAATCCTCCTTCCAGTGTGCTATAGCTATAAAGATGAAAAAGGACACAAGCAAAGTAGATGATTCTACCACGAACCACCTTGACATATAGGAGATACAATAAAAACTTGACGTAATGATAGCAGGTTGTACTTTGGATGTGGTTTACTTTATCATTATTATTTTTTATAAAAAATCTTTTTAATGTTTTATTTATTTTTGAGAGAGAGAGAGAGAGACATCATGAGCAGGGGAGGGTCAGAGAGAGAGGGAGACACAATCTGAGGCAGGCTCTGGGCTCTGAGCCAGCTGTCAGCACGGAGGCTGATGTGGGGCTCAAACCCACCAACTGCGAGAGCATGACCTGAGCCGAAGCCAGATGCATACGGACTGAGCCACCCTGGCGCCCCTAAAAAAAAAACCCAACTTTTTAAAGATTTTATTTTTGAGTAATCTCTGCACCTAGCTTGGGGCTTGAACTCACAACCCTGAGATCGAGTTGCATGTTCTACCCACTGAGCCAGCTGGGCACCCCTGGATGTGGTTTACTTAGTAAGTTTATTTTTTTAAGTTTGTTAATTTACTTTGGGGGAGGGAGAAGCAGAGAGAGGGTGGTGGTGGGGGCCGGCTAGGGAGGAGGGGTGGAGAGAGAGAATCCCAGCAGTCTGGAACCCACAAACCATGAGATCAAGACCTGAGCTGAAATCAAGAGCGGGGCGCTTAACCAACTGAGCCCTCAGGCACCCGGAGGTGGTTTGCTCTAAATGTTACTCAGAAGTATTATATTAAGATTTAGTGCTTTAGATATGCCAGTTAAATGAACTTATGTTTGATAGGAAAAGGAAAAGCTTGGTTTATCATGGGAGAATTCATTTTAGACCTATTTCTGGTGTGCATTTTAAAAAGGCTTTTTTTTGTTGACGATCTAGAGGCAGTATAGTTGAGTAGCTGTGATGGGCAGCTTGAGTTTAGATGTAGTCTCTGCCCCTTACCGTTGGTGTGCCTGTCACCGGTCCTTTGGCTTACTTCCCTGTGAAATGTCATCACTAATATCTTCATAGGATTTTGCTCTTGGAACAGTAGCAGACCCAGAATGTAGGTTCATAAATGTTCCCTGTTATGGGGGCGGGGGGTGGGGGTGGGGGCTGGCACTCTTTGTTCAGATAACAGTACCGGAATTGTAAGCTGTGAATAAGCCTCTTTCAAGGTTTGATCCATGCCCTTTACATCAGAGTAGATAATATGTAGCTCTAATATTTAACCATATTAAAATGGGTTCACAGGGTCCAAAAAAGTTTTACGAGAAAAGATTAGTGAACTTTTAAAATAATAATCTTGGAATGGCTAAGGTTTTGGTAGTTGTGAGGGAAGATACATAAAGCACTTTGATGAATTTGACAATATAAAAGTTAGGAACAAGTCCTGAGTAAAAGATAAACAAAGTTGAACACAGTGATTCATAGGACAAAGGTCTGTTTTCCTTAGTGTGTGAAGGAGTTTTTACAAACGAGTGGAAAAGACACACAATAGAAAAATGGACAGAGTGTAGGAATAGATACTTTAGGGGGGAATGCAAATAGCTGGTAAATATGTGAGAAAGTGCTCAGTCTTACTCGTAATTAAAAAGTACAATTGGGGCTCCTGGGAGTGGCTCGGGCGGTTAAGCGTCTGACTTCGGCTCAGGTCATGATCTCACAGGTTTGTGAGTTTGAGCCCCTTGTTGGGCTCTGGGCTGACAGCTCATAGCCTGGAGCCTGCTTCGAGTTCTGTGGCTCCCTGTCTTCTTTGGCTGTCTCCCGCTCATGCTTTGTCTGTCTCTCAAAAATAAATAAACATGAAAAAAAAACTAAAGGTGGAAATATTTTTTCACTAATCAGATTGGTAGTTAAAAAGTATAATACCCTTGGGGCGCCTGGGTGGCTCAGTGAGTTAAGCATCTGACACTTGATTTTGGCTCAGGTCATGATCTCACTGTTCCTGGGATTAAGCCCCGCACTATGTGCAGAGCCTGCTTGGGATTCTCCCTCTCAAATAAACAACGAAACATTGAAAAGAGAAATATCATATCCAGAGTTGACAAGGAGATAGCGATACCAACCTTTGTGGGTTCATGCTGATTCATATCTGAAGGAATAGTTAAATCAGCATAATCACTTTGAATCATCATTAAATAGGTCTGTGTTCTTGGATCTAACAATTCTACTGTATTTTTTGTGTTGGAAGTAAATGTGGAACATCTTGATTCATCATTGATCGGGAAAACTAATTAAAAAACAACTTTAGTCTTCCATTCAGTGGAATATTAGGTCACCACTAAAAAAAGAAAATGAGGTAAATTTGTGTGCGCAGTGCAAGAGAGATGTCTAAGATGTGGTGTTAAAGAGGGGTTAAGGACAAGTGTGTGTCTGATGAATCCAACATAGAGGGGTTCGAAAGGAATAGGCACATATGTAATTTAAGTATGTCAGTGCTTGCATATGCATAAAGATTTCTGAGAGTTTTAAAGGCCTATTGTCATGTGTAGAAACTGTCATATATAGAAGATTATATATTGTTATATATAGAAGATATATATAGAAACTGTCAACAGTGGTTACTGCATTGGAGTAAGAACTGACGGTTGCGTGATGGGATAATGTAGGGAGCATTTGTTTTTCATTTGTATCTTGATGCACTGTTTGAGTTTATTGTGAGCATGTGTTGGTTACTTTAAAAATTTTCAGTCTTAGGTTTTAGCAAACTGAAATGTGTGAATTTCAACATGTTGTATAATGGCATTTTCTGGCACCGTTTTCACTCCTGATACTATTTCTGCTCCTGAAGGTGATGGTAGTTTATGTGCTTATATATATATGTATGTGTATATAGGAAATGGGTTTAGACATAATATATTTAACCCATTTTTGCACTAAGACAGGAAACTGAGGTGGTTAATTTGGTTGCACAGCTGTGCGGTGTGTGGTGTATCGGCATTATCCACAAATTGCATGTGTAAATTTAGATTTTTCATAACTGAAGTATACTGGGGTGAGTAGAGCTAGAAAAAAAAGAGTCTGCCACCCATGAAAGTGGGTGCCAACATTATAGTTAAACTGTCAATCAGTTTTTGAAAGTGTCTCCAGCGGCAATGGATTATTAGGAGGCCTTGAAAGGGCTGCTTTGGTACAAGACAAGAAAATTGTCAGAGAAATGGGAGCTCCATTATCATCCCTTGCCAATGTGCAGACTCTTAAGAAAACTAAATGTTGAAAGATCCATGAAATATTTTATGTAAATTTTACAGAGCATTTTATAGCTGATCAGTAAGTTAAGCACATCCAACAATTTCAGCTTCCAGATGTTAGAATTTGTCCTTGGGGACACTTTATTCCTGTTTAAATAACAGATGTTCAAAAAATAAATCTCATTTTTTTCTTAAATTTCATTTTTATTCTTAAAGTGGAGTTGGAGAAATGCCTAAGCTTTTACTTATCTGTAGAGAAATATCCAACTTTAAAAAAAATCATGGATGTACCTGGGTGGCTCAGTCTGTTGGGCATCTGACTTTGGCTCAGGTCATGATCTCATTCACGGGTTGGAGCCCCACATCAGGCTCTGTGCTGACAGCTCAGAGCCTGGAGCCTGCTTCTGATTCTGTGTCTCCCTCTCTCTTTGCTCCTCCTCGGCTCACACTTTGCCTCTTTCTCTTTCAAAAATAAAATAAACATAAATAAATAAAAATAATAATAAATCATGATTTGAGGTTGTCCTTTTTCCTCCACTTCTCTGTTTCTTTTTTTAAAAATAATACTGAATTCTCTTTCTAATGTTTATTTACTTATTATTTATTTTTAAGTTTATTTATTTATCTTGAGAGAGAGAGAATACCCAGAGCCCAATGCGGGGCTTGAAACCATGAACTCTGAGATCATGACCTGAGCCGAAATGAAGAGCCAGACGCTTAACCAACTGAAACACCCATGCAACCCTAATGTTTGTTTATTTTTGAGAGAGAGCCTGAGCATGTGTGCGAATGGGGGAGAGGAGCAGAGGGAGAGGGAGAGAGAGAAACGGGCTCTGCACTGAGCTTGATCCCACCACCCTGGGATCATGCCCTAAGCCAAAATCAAGAGTCAGATGCTCAAGTGACTAAGCCCCCCAGGCGTCCCTGTATGTTCTTTCACATTCTCACCAACTGTCATTATAGTCCTTTTTTTTAAATTAAAAAAAATTTTTTTTAACTATAGCCCTCCTAGTGGGTGTAAAATGGCATCTCATTTTGCTTTTGATTTGCATTTTCCTAATGAGTGATGATGTAGAACATTTTTTCAGGTGCTTGCTAACCGTTTGTATATCTTTGGAGAAATGTCTGTTCAGATCCTTTGCCCATTTCTAAATTGGGCTTTTTAAAAAATCACTGATTTATTTATTTGTTTATTTATTTATTTATTTTATCATTTGTTTATTTTTGAGAGAGAAAGAGACAGAGTGCAAGCAGAGAAGGGCAGATAGAGAGAGGCAGACAGAATCTGAAGGAGGTTTCAGGCTCTGAGTTGTCAGCACAGAGCCCGACATGGGGCTTGAATCCACGAACCATGAGATCATGACTTGAGCCAAAGTTGTATGCTTAACCGACTGAGCCACCCAGGTGCCCCATTTTATTACTGAATTTTAAAAGTTATTCATATTCTAGATACCAACTCCTCATAAGATAGGTGATTTGCAGATATTTTCTCTTATTCTGAGAGTTTCTTTTCACTTTCTTGATATCATTTGTAGTCTCAAAGCTTTTAATCTTGATGTAGTTCTGTTTATCTATTTTTTTCTCGCATTGCTTGTGCTTTGGTTTTGTATCTAAGAAATTTTTGCCTAACCCAAAGTCATGAAGATTCAGTGCTGCATTTTGTTCTAGCAGGTTCATAGTTTTCATTAATACATTTATTTAGGTCTTGGTTACATTCTGAGTTAATTTTAGTGTATGGAACGAGAAAGGGATCCAATTTCATTCTTTTGCATTTGCGTGCCCAGTTCCAATACCATATTTTGAAAATACTCTTTTCCTCTCCTGAATGATCTTGGCCCACTTGTCAAAAATTAATGGGACGATAAATGTTAGGATTTATTTCTGGGCTCTCAATTCAGTTAATTTCTAAAAATTGACTATATGTTGGAGGAATTATTCATCTGGTATTTAGCGCAGTGGAACTGTCAATCATTGGGCTGGAAATCGCAGTTTGGTGACTGGTGATGGGTCATTCTTAGATGGTTGACTCATCTCTATGTGATGATGAGATTAAATAGTACAGAGGTTTAATTATAAGTAACACAAGGCTGTTGTTAGAGGCGTGAGAAATGAATTTCTTTGTACAAATCACAGAATATAAGTACTGCAGCAGTAGAAATCGGACCCATCCATTTATCATAGTTTAACTGCTCCTGGGTAATGGAATTGTCAGGATTGAAGTGCACTTCCTTGCCAGATGGAGCAGCAGCTGGTTCTTTATTTAATGTTTTCATTTATCAAAAAATAAGTTGGGGTGCCTCAGTGGCTCAGTTGGCGGAGTGTCTGACTTTGGCTCAGGTCCTGATCTCACCGTTTCTGAGTTAGAGCCCTGCGTCTGGCTCTGTGCTGACAGCTAGCTCAGAGCCTGGAGCCTGCTTCCGGTTCTGTGTCTCCTTCTCTCTCTGCCCCTCCCCTGCTTGCGCTGTGTGTGTGTGTGTGTGTGTGTGTGTGTGTGTGTCTCTTGAAAACAAATACAACGTTAAAAATATAAGTTAATTGGAAAATGAATTTTCATTCGGTTTTTTAAAATAATAATTGTTTTTAAAGTACTATTACCTTTTTTCTTTTTCATCTTTTTTTTTTTAAGTAATCTCTACCCCCAGACATGGGTTTCAGACTTATGACAACTCAGATCAACAGTTGCAAGCTCTGTGTCAGCCAGGTGCCCCCCATCCCCTTTGTCTTTTCTATATCGCTTGGTTAGGTGGTTGAATACTGACTTTCTCTTTTAGTTGAAGGGGGCTGGCTTTGAAGTCACATCTGGGTCTGGCCCTTGTCCTCACCCCCAATGAGCTAAGACCTTGGGCGACTTATTTTCTCAAGCCCAAGTATGTCATTGGTATGGTGGAGTAGTAATAAAAGTAACTGCCTCAGGAGTTGGGAGAGATGCCCCAAATGTAAGAGTCCATCCAGCACTTGGAACTGAGTGCTGCACAAATGGGTGCGGTTGCCTTTGTTGTAATTTTTTGGATAGTTATAACCCACCGCTCCCCATGCTCCCCTCATTCCCCAAGCCCTCTCTGGAAAGTGTTGGCAAGCAGGAACACTGAGGGGAATAGTATCATTTTGGTTAGATGTGAGGTTTGGGTGATGCAGCTAAGGGTGCGGAAGCCGCAAGTTCCTGGAGCAGGTTGTGCTGCCAGCAGGAAGGGAGCCCTTGGGAGTTGCCTTGGGCCTTGGGCAGCAGGCCGGCAACCAGGCACGTCTCCCTAAGTGTCAGTGCAGGTCGAGCGTGAGGAAATGGGATGGAAGCTGCTTTGCGATAACTAGGTTCACATCCTAGTCCTGTAAATCTCCGAGCTTCTTCCCTTTGAAGAGCACTAAGAATAATATCGGCCGCTAACATTGTTGTAAGTGCTTTTCCATCCCAATAATCCCATGATGTAGGAAATACTATTATTTCTATTTTGTAGATGAGGCGACCAAGGCACAGAGTAGTTAAGTATCCTTATAGTGAATGGAATGAGCGTCTATGTTTTTTTTGAGTTTATTTATTTATTTTGAGAGAGAGAGTTTGTGTGGGCTTGCGTGTGGAAGAGGGACAGTAGGAGAAGGAGAGAGAGAGTCGGCACTGTCAGCACGGAGCCCGGCTTGGGCCTTGAATCCACACGTTATGTGCTCCTGACCTGAGCCCCAGTCAAGAGTCAGTCACTTAACCAGCCGAGCCACCCAGGCACCCCTGGAATGAGCATTTAATATAAGCTGCTGGAGAACACTGATTTATGTGCCAGCACGTGGGCTCATAAATACTTTACATGGCTGATCTCCTGTAATCCTTACAGATGTTCATCGTCATAACTTTGATCATGGAGGAACTCTGTTTTTGTATTGCCTCACTGGTAAGAGATTCCTTCTTACATTAGGGAGCACGTTTCTGTTGTTCACTTGTACTCTTTTAGTGTTGACTTAAACTATGAATGTTTAATGTTGGGTAGTTCAAATTCTTATTTGTTTCTATTGATCATTTTACAGTCTTTTTTTTAAATGTTAATTTATTTTTGAGAGAGAGAAAGATGGACAACAGACAGAGACAAGTGTGAGCTGGGGAGGGGCAGGAAGAAGAGGGAGACACAGAGTCCGAAGCAGGCTCCAGGCTCCAAGCGGTCAGCACAGAGCTGGACGTGAAGCCCAAATCCATGAACTGTGAGACGGTGACCTGAGCCAAAGTTGGACGCTTAAAAGACTGAGCCACCCCGGTGCTCCTGTTGATCATTTTTCAGTTATTTGCTAACTTCAAGATTGGTCACAAAACTATTTTGTTTCATGTAGTCTGAAAAAAGATGATTCCAAGATGTTAAATTAGCAAAAAATTTGTTTATATGTATGTAAAGTCTTCAGGTGATGTGTGTGTGTGTGTGTGTGTGTGTGTGTGTGTGTGTGTATAGTAAATTTTATAGGATCCATGATCTTGGATGGTGGTGTTTTGAGGGAAAGGGAATTTTCTGAACTTATAAGTAAATTTGCATTAAGCCTATGTATAATTTTTGTTTTCTTTTACTTTTGAATCTTGTAATAGTTAACTTTGAAGAGTTTGAAATGATCATTTTTATGTATCTTAGAAAGAGTAGAAGGATTCTAGTATTAGCAATGGGAAAAATGAATCATGGGACATTTTAGAAATGGACATTTTGTACAGAATCCTAATGAATGAGAATATAAGGAACTGTAAAATTCCGCACTTACTAGCTGAAAAAAGGCAGCTAATGGTATAGGAGATTTGAGTTATGGGTAGAATTTAAGACGGGCTTCAAGTGCCAAACTTGGTTTCACTCTGTTTTATGCGTGGTGTCAGCATTAAAAAAATTTGTTTTTAAAATATTTATTGCCGGAATCCGGCTTCAGCAGATCCAGGGCTCCCTGGAAGGATGGATGGTGTCAGTGAAAGAGAGTGAGAGAGCCTCGGCTTTCTTTCTGGTCACCAGGCAGGCGTCTCTGCTCTGTCAGGTTTTGTGTCTTTATTTATAGATCAGGTATTAACATGACATCAAAAAAGTGGAATTTTTACTACAAATAATTCTCAGTGATAAGATGCTTTAAAAAGTGTAACAGAAACAGGTTTTACAGAGGCATTTTTGCAGGATTACTCTAATTTTAGTGAGTTTTTACAAATAGAATAACAAGATATTCTCAGTGAAAAGCAGATAACATACACATTTGTTTAAACTGGAAATAAGGGGCACCTGGGTGGCTCAGTCGGTTAAGCGTCGGGCTTCAGCTCAGGGCATGATCTCATGGTTCGTGGGTTCGAGCCCCGCGTCAGGCACTGTGCTGACAGCCTGGAGCCTGCTTCAGATTCTGTGTCTCCCTCTCTCTCTGACCCTCCCCTGCTTGCACTGTCTCTCAAACATAAATAAAAGACATAAAAAAATAAATAAATAAAATAAACTGGTAGTAAATCTTACAACTAAGAAGATAGGAGGATAGCAAATACATTTGTTTATATCACTAATGCTAAGATTTATGCATAGACTAGGCTAGGAGTCATTCTGTCTGGCTCACAAAAGGAAGAATGTATTTGCGCTGGTTAGTAAGTTGCTTGTGTAAACCTTGTTATTTGATGTTGAAGGTGTAAGCACCGTAGGGGCCCTAGATGTGCTGGCCTTTGTGTATGAGGTTAAGTTTTAACTACTCTTACCCATCCTCATGATGGTTATCAATGTAAGGGAAGGTATTTGTGGCACCAGTTAGCAAAGGTATGTGCGGTAACTTATGCCTGCCTCTTGTTTGTTTCTTATCTCTAAGTTAGGCTCTTTTTCTTCTGGCCAGAGTTAATAGTAACTCTTATGTTCTTTAACCTCCTTTATTATCTATGTCTTAGGTTTGTGAGGCTCATTAGAAGAGCCTTTCAACAAACATCTGCAGTGCTTTGTCTAAATTCTTCTCTGTAGAGGTGGGAATATGCTCCTCCCATAAGGTATCTGTGTGGGAAATAATCAGTCTGATTTGGAACATAGTGAGGCCTAATCATTAACAGCAGTCCCATTCCCAATAGGAGCCAACAGTAGAAGGAGTTACTAGTTTTGCTTCAAGGCAGGAGCTGTGCAAACATTTGCCATTTCCTTGCTGTGACTGTGTCATCCAGCAAGGCTGATGCGGATCCCAGCAACTCATCTTTTTTCCCTGACCAGGTGCAATCATGCCTCAGGGACAGGGCAGGGGGACAGGCCGCTCCTGACACTAATCAGCAAGGCACTCTGAGGTTTGGTGCCCAAGTAGAAATGAAAGTTTCAAGAGGTAGATTTTGGGAGCTCTCTGGGGGCCAGAGACCATGCAAACTTGCTGTACCCTCACCAGGAATTTTCACTCAACCAGTGAGTGCAGCTAGCTCCCAACAATTTATTTTTGAAAGAAAGAGTGCATGAGCAGGGGAGTGGCAGAGAGAGAGGAACAGAGGACCCGAAGTGGGTTCTGCCCTGACAGCCCAGAGCCTGATGCTGGGCTCGAACTCAAGAACCATGAGATCATGACCTAAGCCGAAGTCACGAGTCAGATGCTGACCCATCTGAACTACCCCGGGCTCCCTCGTGTCTGCATTTTTAACTGGAGCTCCAAATAATTGCTAGAAACTTTTGAACATCATCTCTGTCTGTAGAACATAATTTTATCATGAGTGTATGTCAGCAGATCTTGATGGCTATTCCATCTGAGAGATGGCAGCCTAGAAGTCTGGGTAAGTTTTAGGGCCTCGCTGACTGAGTTCATATCTCAGGACTTTAGGAAAGTTCCTTCACTTCTATCCACTTCACTTTTCTTGTGTGTGAAAAAAATGAATCAACCTTTTTTTTCTGTGTCTTTTGTTAAATAACAAAAATTCAACCAAGTCAGTTTGAAAGATTTGGCTTTATTTTCCGCTTCCCGCACTTGGGGCTTCTGATCTCTGCATTATTCATCGATTCATGAAAGGCAACCTCTGATCAAGCAAGTAGAGGGGAGCTAAATGGCTAGAGAAAAGGAATAGTTTTTAAGGGTAGACAAGGAATGGAGAAAAGGAAATTATTAGCAGAGAATCCATTGTTTTAGGCAAGATCCCCTTCCTAAGGGGATGGAAGGGGCCTATCAGTAAACCTCCTGGTGCTGGCCCGGAAGTTCCATGTTGACTGGTTAAAGGTTACATTTCCGGGGAGTTGAAACTGCAGTTAGGTTAGGTATATAAGTCTTGGTTTACTGACTTGGGGTCTTAACGTAAGGGACACTATTTGGGGCCTGTGGTTTTATTTTTACCATATGTCTACTTATTGTTTTGTCTTCCCAACCCCTTTTTAGAGTCCCTATAGCTCATACAAGTTTTCACACCAAAAAATCAAGTAATACTTCCTCATTTGTGAAAAACTGGCAAAGACACCAATGAAGAAAATGGTAAATGAGTATTTGCCTCGTGAGGTTGTGAGGGTGAAATGAGCCTATGCTGGGACACCTGCCTGGCTCATTTGGTGGAGCATGTGACTCTCGGGGTTGTAAGTTCGAGTCCCACGTTGGGTGTAAAGATCACCTAAAAATAAAAATCTTTAGGGAAAAAAATATGAATTTATGCCAAGAACTTAGGACCCTGCCTGGCACATAGAAAATACATAACACAGTTTTCGTTATTCAGAGTATTAGTATTATTACCACTGCCAGACCTTCTAAGAAGAATGAAGAATGCCTTTCAGAGACACAGGGAGGGATGCCAGAGGCTGTGGCTGTGTTCTTACAGCAAGGCGCTGCAGCGGTGGGTGCTCAGGGGAGGGCCGGTCAGGAAGGTGCAGGTCCAGTGGGCTCTTCTAGCTGCCTCAGGCCTTACGTGCACGTGTCCATCTGCTTTACTGTCTCTCTTGACTTTATGCACTTCTGTGGAGGCAGGTGCAGGAGGCTTCAAGACCATGTGCTCCAGGTCTTCTGGAGATGTGATCATGTAGCAGAACGGTTTACAGAATCCTCCTGGTCTTTGAAATCAGAAAGTCAGGTTTCCTCATGTGTAAAATGGGAATTGCGACACATAACATAGGGGTCTCTTGAAGATTAAATGGAAGGATGCCACGGAAGCACCTTAGTGCAGTGCCTTGATACAGCGGAGGTGTTTAAGAAGTAAGGTGAGTATTATTTATAATGAGTGCTGGGTAGAAGGATCCGCCCGGTTGCCCAAGACGGTGTCATCTTTAATTACCAGTGTTTAATAGCAGCACAGCCTATAATTCTCTGCCTTAAATGATGGAATTCTCTGCTTAAATTGTGGAACCTGCTGCAAAGTTTGTTTGCCCTTCTTGGGTTCATGTGCCCCCCCCCGCCCAAACGTGCTTACATATGCAACTGCATATTACACCTGCCCACGAAATAACCCTGTGCTCTCAGGGCGGTATTGAAGTGATCTCCCCTGTCTTTTCTAGTGTTAGCGATCTCCACTCTCCTTGTGCCATCAAGGTTGTGCTGCTCATTGCCCTGTCCTTGCACGGTGCTATATGAGAATAAGAATGAATTCTGAAAGTGATGTAACTTATCCAGACTTTACATTCAAGTCTGTAATGGGAAGAATGCTACTCCCCCTGCCCATCACGTAGGCTGGTTACCAGAATAGAATGAGAGGGAGTGTGTGAAAACATGATCCAAGCGCTACCCTTTAAAAACAAATTATATGTATAATACATATGTATATATTTAAATGTTTCTTTTTGAGAGGGAGAGAGAGAGAGGAGAGAGAGATGGAATATCCCAAGCAGGCTTGCACTGTCAGCAGAGCCCAGCATGGGGCTCGAACTCACAAATGGTGAGATCATGACCTGAGCCAAAACTAAGGCTTGGATGCTTAACCCACAGAGTCACCCAGACGTCCCCAAGTGTTACCCTTTGATGGAGGAGTGAGAATGGAAGTGTCTGGCCTCATGAGGGTAGTGAGTACAGGCCTCAGCAAAGAGTTCAGCCCTTGTGAGTGAAGGCAGTTAGGGGACAGGCCCCTGGAACATAGAATTCACACAGTTCTGATCCCATAATGCAGCGATCTGCTATTATAATCATTAAAATGACAAAAGAGGGGCACCTGCCTGGCTCAGTTGTCAGAGCTTAAGACTCTTGATCTTGGGTCCATGAGTTCAAGCTGACCATGTTGGGCGTTGAGCTTACTTAAAAAAAAAAAAACAGTAAAAGAAAAATTAAGATGCAAATGCTTTCTCTTAGGTGGTGGTAGAAATATTTTTATGTTTGTCTTTGGTCTGTGCCAGACATTTGGCACTAGTGAAAAACAAACAAGCAGGCAAAATAAAACACAGCCTGTCTCGTGAGCATTCTTGACCTCAGCTCCAAGTAGCATCTCCCGCTCGGGGGGCTGCCCCGGTCATTTAGCTCTCTGCCTGTCCATCTCATGCCAGTTCCTTCAGCAAGAGCTGTTTCTGTGGCAGACAGTGAGCTTCTGAAATATTCAATGGATATTTACAGAGCACCTGCTTTGTTGCAGGCATCAGGCTAGACACTGGAGAGATTACTGAGAATAAGATGGATAGTCTTTGCTTTGATAGAATATAGAGTCTAGTGAGGGAGACAGATTTTAAATCATTCCCAAGAGACTTCATTCCAGTGTGATTAGTTTTATGAAGTTAAGACGGTTTATGAAAGGAACGTAATCCAGGCAGTAGGATTAAGCAGGTCAGGAGGCAGTCTGGGAAGCATTAGCACTAAGGCTGCCATATAAGGTTGCACAGTCTGTATACTGCACAAAGATAACCAGCTGAGAGGGATGGTGAGAGCCGAGATGCTGTCCCTGCCCGCTTGCTCATGCTGTGCCTTTTTCTAATTTCCAGAAAGGCATTGTGTAGAATACCAAGGAGCAGTTCCTGTTAACCGAGTCCCCCAGTCCTCCTCCCCCCACCGCCATCCCCCCTCGCAAAGGTATTACACTGATATTAAACATTATAAAGCATTGGAAAGAAATAGACTTAGAAGGCACCCAATTGAAGCAGAAATCCCAGTTCTTTAATTTACTAGGTGTATCTTTGTTATTTGATCAACTTTCTCAAGCATAATAGAGCCAGATAACACCATGGGATTATGGTGAACATTAAATTCTATAACATATGTAAAAGAATCAAGTAAAGCATATGAGCACATAATAGGTGCTCAATAAATTGTGTTCATAACAAACTTTGTCAGTTGCTTCTGTTAGCATTGTTTCTGTTACCCATTTTGCCCTGTTTTCTCAATATTTCCCCAATTTCTTCCTTGCCTTCTTTGGGGAGGACTAGACATTGGCTAGAATTTCTGCATCATGCCTTCTTCCTTTCTAGTTGTCGAATAGGCAGTTGTATCATCAAAGGTTAAATCTTTCGGGTTTTTCCATTTATGTCTGACAACTACCTTTTGTTTTGTTTTATTTTCCTGCTTCGGAACACTTTATTTCAAGGTCTTCTGGATGCCTAAGGGTAACCTGACATTTAGTCTGCAAAATGACTTTTAATTTGATCAGAGCATTGACTGTCAGACGTGTTCTCGGAGTGGGGATCCTCTGTAAAACCTGGTGTTCGTTACAGAGTATCCTGAGAAAGTTAGTGATATGAACTAGATAAGGTTTTCCAGCAGATCATGATTATTATATGTGTCTTATAAAATCCCAACATGTTTGTTCATGAAAAAGCTAGCTAATTATCACCTTCTGATTCCTGGTTT
The DNA here is from genome assembly GCF_006229205.1 of Suricata suricatta. NCBI lineage: Eukaryota > Metazoa > Chordata > Mammalia > Carnivora > Herpestidae > Suricata > Suricata suricatta. The sequence goes on along the minus strand of NC_043705.1, from coordinate 56,988,650 downwards.
TCCATTTCCTGAATGGTTGTGATGTGTTCTTTCTGCTTGCCCTCTGCCTACACCTGATTAATTGGGAGTGGTTGGTGACGTCTCCCCAGGCCTCCTCCCACCATCACCAGCGAGTCTAGGTTTCTCAGTTATTTCTGACTTTATTGCCATCCTTCCTCATCCCTCAGCTTTCCTTCCGGGAGCTCAGGCACGGTGCTATCTGATTCCTTGGTCTCCATGGAGGTTGGGGAGGGGGTGCCTGTGTCACTGGCAGCCCCACCCCCAACCTGTCCCACCCCTCAGGGCTCCCCAAACAACAAGGCCTTGGGGTTTGGTGGGGGGGGGGGAGGAAGGAGGGGTGAGACAGATCCAGAATCTTCAAAAGAGCCCTCTATTTGGTCCATCATCCATTCTACCCAGATGAGAAAGCCTAGGTTTGATTGAACAAATAGCAGTAATTAAGGTCCATTTTCTGAACTGCCCACCCCCGGGGCCTGTTTACCTCGCAGCCCAAGAACCATTCATTTGGTATGTGTGTGTCAGCCTAGCCTTGTGGGCCATTGTGTTCCATTTTGATGCTGGGGAACTTCAGTCCGGGCTGATAGAAGAACTCTGTCTTTATATAGTCTTTTTTAAAAAAGCCGAGGGAACGCCGCTCCCAACATGAGTAACTTCCTGCATTAAAAAGAGTGCCCCACGGGAAACCTCTCTCTTACACTCTTCTGTTCCACCTCCCACTTGCTCACATGACCAGTGCTCCGCTCCCGATGAGTAGAAAATAAGAAGGCAAAATCTGGGACAGGGGGTTCCCTATATGAGAATATTTACATTTCTGTTGGTATTTTGATAGAAAAAAATGTGATTCATAAATTCGTTCATTTGGCCCCAGTTCCTCTTGCATATTTTAGAAACAGACAATGGGAGGTTCCTCACATTAGGGGTTGGTTGCAGAGGGGGAGTTACTGCACGCGTTGGACACTTCTCTACTGGTTGGTACCATCGAGGCAGCCATACTTGAAGAAAAGCATCTGCATATACGCTGCCTCAGACTTTGTGCCAGCTGGCTCTGTCGTGAGGACCGGGCTCACCAGAGGTACCGGGTGATGGTGAAACTCGCGGGGCATCTGGGCAGCACTTCAAATGAAAAAGGCAATTAACTGCAGATATTTGCCTGAGGGGAAAGGCACCCTCCTGTTCATTCCTTCCTCTTTAAGCTGGAAGGGGGAGACAGACAGATTTTGAAGATGAAAGGAGAGGAGAGCTGATAAGGCTTCTTGAAGATTTGAAGGACAGACGAAGGGTGGAATTAACAGTGAGAGAGTTTTTTCTCAGCTGTAGGAAAGTAGTACAGCTGTTACTTCAGCTCCAAGAAAAAGCTGTTAAACCAGAATCTTTTCTGTCACCAGGAGGCTTTCATCCTGAAGGATAGAGCCAGTTAGAGGGTGGAGGGTGGCCAATGGGAGGGACGTGAGTGTCCCCATGAGAAATGAGGAGTCCAGGCCAGTGTGGGCCTTTCCTCTGTCCCCCTCCTCCCTCCTGCCCCCAAGTGCTGGAGCCTTCCGGGTCCGCCCATGGGTTTTCCAAACCTGAGGTCCCTTGTCTGACATTTTTGTTTCCAGTTTATGTAGTCATGTACGTGAAAAGAGGTTCTAGATGAGGTTCTAGCCCCTTCTTTGGGCTTTTTTGTGAATTCTAAAGAACAGGATTGAAGTGAAATCCTGACTGCTGGAAGACCTGAGGTAGGCGGCGTGTTCAAGTTTTTCCTTGCCCAGAGCCACTGGAGCTAGACCGGCTAACCTTCACAGAGAGGTATCTTGCCAGCCGGCAGAGGGTCAGAGGTGCCTCTTGAGTAGTGGCCCCTTTCTGTGGCCTGGGCAGAGAGGACTGGCCAGCACTTGACCTGCAGGTAGGTTGTGTGGGGGATTGGGGATGGGGGAGGGACTTTCCTGCTGTCCGTCTTCTCAGAATGGAGGGGCAGGGGAAGGGAGGTACGACAGGGGACTAGGCATTTACCAGCGACACAGCCTGTGGCTCTTCAACAGCATTCAGTTTTGTGGCCACCCCAGGATTAACTCATCATGTGCTAGCCTTTCATTTTAACTGTTTTGTGACGGAAACTTTTCAAACTTTACTAGACACGTAGACCTTCTTATAGTGGTCAACAGCGTCGTTTCAACCAATCTATGTTGACTTCATTTAGTTGTTTTGTATCTCTGTTAATCTGTGGCACAATAGATACCGAAGTGTGGGATCTAAAGGCTGAGTTACTAAGTCCCTCTTCCAGATTGCTTAGTTTTTTCAAGTGACATATTTTTCCTGGTCCACTGATGCTCTTCACTACATTTGTCCTTGAGCCAAATCACCTAACATTTCTGGGCCTCAGATTTCACATCCGCAATATGGGAGGACTGGCCTGGATCAGAGGCTTTCAACCTAAGCGCCGTGTAGAATCTGGGGGATGCTGAGTTTGATGTAAACCCACTAGAATGCAAGCTTCGTGAGGAAGGGTACCACCCACCCCTGGTGGCACCTGGTCACCAGTACACTAGGTAAATTTGATGTGTGAACACGTAAGCACCTTCGTTTTATTATAGTGCATCCACATGCTTTATACATTGGAGTTGCACATAGACTTCCATTTAATGGGGAGGGGAGTGTCCCGGCAACCCACCTGAGCTCTGAGGTCACCCCCGCTCCAACTGTCGGGGCCGCCAAGACAGGCTTGCTTCTGTTCTCCATCCCAGAGCATCCTTGCATCTGGTTGGCTCTGTGGCCTCCATCGCCAGCGGGAAGCCCTCCATGGATCCGGCTGGGCGGAGGCACCTCTTGGAAGGGGCTTGGCAGATTTTTCCCCCTGCAGTGTAACTTCTGTGACAGAATTAGGTGAATTTTGGGGTTTTGTGTTTCGTTCACTGCTTTTTGATAAGTAGAACAAGCAGGATTTTTTTTTTTTTGGTCTCTTATTTTGATGAGAAGATTTAAAAGTTTTGAAAATTGAACACTTCTCTTCCCATCCTACACTTTTCCGTTTTGAATTTCAAGGTTTCATTTTCTTACACTTTTTTTTCTTCCTCCAGAACTTACTTAACTCCTCTTTCTGTTCTGCTGCCAGTATTTGTGGCTTCAGCGGGTACAAATGAATGTTCTGCCTGGCCTGTTCCTTCTTTACTGGAAACAGAGAACAAAGATGGCTGTAGCTTTTCTCAGGTGGGAAGTGCTTCTACATAAGTGGTCCAGCTTTCCCCCAGGTTGCTACAATGCTCTCCTGGGTTCGGATCTCAGGAGTTTTATTCTTGAAAGTAGTTTCCTTCCAACAGATGGATTTGTCAGCCATTTTAGAGCAGGGAATGAAAACATTGCTATAGATGAGGTGGTCATCATTTGGTCCCATCCCCCTCCCACCCTTACCTCTTTCTGTAGGACCTGAAGGACCAGGGAGGATGGGCATCCAGGGAGGAGGGACGTGACTGATGATGTGCAGATGATGAGAACAGCTGGCTTTTTTTTTTCTTTCCTGAGCACCTTGTGCCGGGCTCTGCTCTGTGTTCACTTTATCTGAACTGTCTCATTTAATCCTCCTAACAGCCCTTTGAAGTAGATGTTTTTATTCCCATTTTACAAATGAGGTCTTTAATACTTACAAGGATAGAGAAGTGTCCCAGGCGGTACTCAAGCTTGGGTGTGACCCCAGATGGCCTGACCTCATAGCTCTTGATCCTAACCCTTAAAGCAGTGGTTCCCCACAGAAGGGGGGGAGGGCCGTTGCTTGAGGCATTTCTGATTGTCTCCACTTGTGAAGGAGACAGCGAGGGTGTTCCTGGCATCTAGCGGGTAGAGGCCCAGGATGCTGCTAAACGTCCTACCGTGCACAGGACAGCCCCCCAACAGACTTAATGCGGCCCCATGTGGCCGGGTTTGATCTCCCTCCCGGGAATGTTTGTTTTCTGTTGAACTGTCAGGAAATGGACTTAGTTAACCTTTTAACCTTAAGCCTAATAGATTCTCTCCACTGACCTAAAATAGATCAAGTGTGGTGTTTATTGGAGGGTAGTGTGATGGAATGAGTCAAAGAATCCAACTGCTGTCTGAAGATAGAGAACTTGATAAACTTAAAAAATTTTTAATATTTGTTTATTTTTGAGAGAGAGAGAGACAGAGTGTGAGCAGGGGAGGGGTGGAGACAGAGACACACACAGAATCTGAAGAAGACTCCAGGCTCTGAGCTGTCAGCACAGAGCCTGACGTGGGGCTGGAACCCACAGACCACAAGCTCATGACCTGAGCCCACACTCAACCAACTGAGCCACCCAGGCCCCTCCCCCTTTGTTTTTTTGGGTGCTGAACGTTACCCTAACCTTGTGAGAAAAGAGATTCTTGGGGAGAACAGTTTTGTCCAGGTCCCACTGAAACCCAGAAGCCAGTGCTGGTGTCGTGTGTGTTCATAGCATGCCTGTTTCTGATTCAGCCCCAAAGTCCTGGTGCCTGGTGCCACTTAAGGAAGGACATTGACCTTTGACAGTGCTTTTCACTGAAATGTTGTTCAGGGTAGAAACCAGTATATTCTGGTATGTTGAAACCTGGGTGAGAAACTCCTTTCTGGCAAACCCCCAGAATCTGGTTTCCATGATCATGGCAAGGAATGTAAAAATCTCGGAGTTTTAAGGGATTCTCTGAACTCAAAAGAGAAAAACTTAAGAATTTTATTTATTATTAAAGAGAATAATATTAAGAATATTATTGTTAGTAAATTTTTTTGATATTTATTTTTAAGAGAGAGAGAGTGAGTGGGGGAGAAGCAGAGAGTGAGGGTGGCACAGAACTTGAAGCAACCTTCAGGCTCTTCAGCACAGAGCCCTATGTGAGGCTTGAACCCATGAACCATGAGCTCATGGCCTGAGCTAAAGACCTATGCCCAACCAACCGAACCACCCAGAGGCCCTAAAAAACTTAACAATTTTAGATGAAGGAAATACAAGAGCAGATTTTGGGTTAGGCAAATGTATAGCTTCTTGTTCAACTCCTTGAACTTTTAGGTAGATGTTTATTTTTGTCATTTCATTTTTATTTGCTTCAAATTCCACCAAGTAGAGGTTTCTTTATGCATTAAATACTAACAAATATTACAAGGGTTAAGGAATTTTCACTTTTCTGTTGTGGTAAAAAATAGGAAATTTACCATCTTAACCAATTTTAAAGATACAGTACACTAGGAATTTTCTAGTTTTATCCCCCAGTTACAGAGATGGTTTGCTCTGGCTCTTTTCACTCATATAGCTAAATTAGATTTCTTTTACTCATTGGCTGATTAAGTTAGCAAGTATTTAAATGTTTACCACCTGTGAGGACAGAAACTTTGTTTTGTTTTCTTTCAAAATTGAGACTTGTTGTCATATTTTTCTAATTAGAAGCTATTTGCTTGTTGCAAAGAGTTTAGGAAATACAGAAAAACATAGTTAACTCCTAACCCTACAGGTCTATTGATGACTGTTGCCATATTGGTATGTCCTTTTAGATTGTTTTTTGTTATTGTTATTGCTGATCTAGGTCTTGGTATATTGTTACCTCAAATGCTATCATACTCAATAGTGTTGTGTGTTATTACCTATTTTCGGTTAATACGTTCTGGATATCTTTCCATGGCAGTAATTTTTTTCTGTATCAACTGTATAATGCAGTGGGTGCATTGAATTCAGTGATGTGAATGTACCATAATTTAAGTGGTTAGTACTCTTTCATTGAACATCCAGGTTTCCTATCTCTCTTCAAAACAGCATGTAGATGGCCATTTTAATGCATATCTTTGTATTCTTGCTTAGTGAGTGCTGGGAACAATTTCTGAAGTAAGGCAGGTTTGCAAGGCCTCCCACCGTCAGATGGTGACTGGTGTCTACACCCACTCACCCCCACCCCTCAATTTCTGCTTGAGCACCACCCCCAAGGACCCTGACTGACTGATATCAGGAGCGACTTGCCTTCTTATGCTAAAAATATGTGAATTGTACCTTGTGAATAAACTTGTTATAGGAGTTTCATCTTTTGTGATTAAAGGAGCAAATGTTACATTTCCTGAGAAAACCTGTTTTTCTTCCCCTTGAGAAAACAGGCAATTGACCCCTGCTCACAAAAGAACTAACTTTGGCCTTTGCTATGCAAAAAAACATTGCCTTGTATTTGAATGCTAAAGATCTCTTCCTTCCCCGTATGATAAACATCTAGTCACCTACTTCAGTCTCTTTTGGTAAAGGTTATGCATGAGTCTTCTACCAATCTATGTTCTGGGAAATTTTTACATACCAAAGAATTTGTTATCAGAAATTATTGTCTAAGGCAATTGCCACTTCGGTTTTGTACCCCATACATTTTTTCAATAAGTAAAGCTGACTCTCGGGTCAGTGCAGAGATGCCTGCCTGGTGAGCAGAAAGCAGCGGAGGCTCCTTTTCACTGACACCGTCCATCCTTCAGGGAGCCCTGGACCTGCTGGAGTTGGACTCCGGCAAGTGAGGGAAGAAAAAGTCTCTTGTTTTAATTGCTGCATTCCCAGGAATTAATGCTGTGTATGGTAGGTTTGTAGTATAATAAATATTAGTTGAATGAATGGCCTAGTTATTTCCATAGGATTAGCAATAGGACTTTTAATGGGAGGTAGGACTCGGTGGTAGTGCAGGGTGCTTGGTGACTGGGGGTGTTGAGCTGCTTGGGGCAGGGCTGTATTTAAGAGAGATCATCCAGGTCCACTGAGGCCAGAGATTGCCTGTGTGAGAGAAAAGGGCACAGAGAAGGAGATGCCTTCTTCAGATATTTGTTGAATGCTTATTGTACACCCAAGGGCAGGCAAGAAAAAGTATTTCCTCTCTTGCTGCTTTCTTCCTATGCAGCCAGTTTCCCTTTTTTAGGGAACCAAAGTTTCAGGCCAGTGTTGTCTGTTCTGCTCATCCTCTTTGTGCCAGCAGCAAGGAGAGACAGCCGGATTCAAACTGAGGCTCCACCATCTGACCTTAGGTCGCCTCACCCCTCTGAGCCCCTGTCTCAGCTCTGTAACTAGCTAATAATACTAGTTTTGCCTTGCAGCGAGTAGGAGATTAATAAGTGTTAGCTGTTGTTACCTAACATTATAGATTAAATAAACTTTAGTAAATTTCCCCCGTGTTCTTTGGTATGGGAGAAATCCACTGTAAGCCCCAACCCAGTTTACTAACACATGTGTAATATGGTTGAGTTTCCTCCAGCATGATCATTTTGTGTCTTAGAAACTACCTACCACCTGTATTTGTTGTCTGGCGAGATACTCCTTTATTGAGCAGAGGGAGTTGGGTGTTCTTGACCTCCTAGTTTTCAAGTCTTACCGTTCCCTTGCACAGCTGCCACTAAAGGACAGCACGTGGCCAAATGGTGGCAGGAATTGATATTTACTACTGCCTCTGCCTTCTAGTGGTAGTAGAAGATCTGTACAAGTTTGATGGGAAGCTGTTTGTGAGCTTGGAGCCAGGAGAATGAGCTGCAAAATATTGGTTGGGGGCTCTAAACTTTAAATAAACATTGCTTGCCAAAGTAGAATCAGTTGTTCATGACCTCTCTGCTAACTCCTGATGATTCATAGGTAATCCTAAAACCTCAAAGGAGAAGGAAGGAAAGTGGGCTGTGACGTTGTGCGTGAAGTATTGTATATTACTGAAAGTTGTGGAAATCCAAATTTAGTTAAAGGATAGAGAACACTTTTTACTTGAATAAAAAAATAATTGAACCTGGAGCATCTGGGTGGCTCAGTTGGTTGAGCGTCTGACTTCGGCTCAGGTATGATCTCACGGTTTGTGAGTTCAAGCCCCCTTGTCGGGCTCTGTGCTGGCATCTGAGAGCCTGGAGCTTGCCTCGGATTCTGTGTTTCTCTCTGACCTTCCCCTGCCCATGCTCTGTCTCTCTCTTTCTCTCAGAAATAAAATAAACATTAAAAAAAATATTTCCTTTTCCAAATAGAAGAAGTATTTTATTGCATTTGAATTTGAAATATAGTCAGTAAGTCTGGTTATTTAAGACCATAGAACTAAAAAAAGTTAGCAGGCAATGAAGGAGACAATTGGGAAAAAATTTGGGAGGTGAGGAGAAGGAAGGCAAAGGCCCAGAGAAAAGCCAGTCCTGCCCATGGGAGGAGAGGGGGAGAGAATGGGCGGAGAAGAGAGGGGGAAATTGTAGCAGATGGATTGAAAGAGAGATTGGGAATAGGGAACTTGAGTGAATCATGAAGGAAGCTGTAGTGTTGGGGATCTCACCAGTGTGATCTGTTAGCCCCGCCCAAGTAGAGTAGCTTATTTCACAAATAAGCTCTCAAAAATCAATACTCAAGAGACAGATGATGGTGGGAAAGGAGAGGTTTGCATTATTTAGGAAGCCATCAGCCTGGGAAGATGGTGGACTAACATACCAAAAATCATCTCGTATAGGCGAAGCCAGAGGGTTTTAAAGGGGAAGGTGTGGGACATTGGGGTTGGGGGTGGGCTACCCACAGGAGAAGGTGGTGCCCAGTCTGCAAATGATGACGTGACCCTCAACAGACGTGCTGGCACCAGAGGCAGCTGTTTTCGAATGTGGTCAGGACTTCTCTTCTGGGGAAGACCGGTCCTTCTCAAGGCCTGTGCTCTGCAGATCTCAAGGAAAGTAAGTGAGTTTGGCTACATAACAAGGGAGTGCATAAGCTTGAAGCTCTGAGCCCTATTGGAGTGGTGCTACAATGGCAGGTTCCTGCAGTAAGTGAAGTAAGAGGTGATTATAGCCTGTTGTCTATTCCCTGTGATCTCTTCTCATGGGCAGTGATGTTTACAGTGTGACATTCCGATTGACGCTTGTTTTCAAACCATTGCAGGGTCCTGAGGTGCCTTCCAAATCATTACCAAGAGATGGAGTTTTTAGGTTTTAGACTTTGTGTAGAAGGTAGTGTTAACCTATGTAGATTTAGTTTTTACTTGCAGTTTATGGTAGTCTCTTTTGTAAAATTCCCTATGTTCTTAAGAGAAATCCCTCACTAACAGCAGGTATGTTAGATTAAGTAGGTCACCTGTGAGACCATAGCACAAGAATAAGTACTGTTAGTACCTGAGTTTTATAAATGAGGAAACTGAGTCTTAAATGGGTAAATAATTTGCTCATGGTACATAGCTGGTAGGTAGTGGAGCCAGGCACCAGACCCAGGCAAGCTGACTTTGACTCTGAACTTTTGCTTTCCTAAAGATCAAGTTTCTTTTTAGGGCTGTGGAAATAGTCTATATTATGTTATAATGATGGATATATGTCATTATGCATTTGTGCAAACCCGTTAAACATACAACACTGAGAGTGAACCCTTTGGTAAACTATAAACTTTAGGTGATTATAATGTGTCAGGTTCCTCCTTGGTAAAAAAAAAAAAAATGTACCATTTTGGTAAGTAGTGCTGATAATGGGGGAGGCTATGTATGTGTAGGAGTAGGGGTATATGGCAGATCTCTGTGTCTTCCTCTCAGTTTTATTGTAAACCTAAGAGTAGTCTAAAAAAACATGTCTTTAAAAAGAAAAAGAATTAACACCAGGCTCAAACCTGAAAACTTAATCCCCATTTTATTTAATATTCTAAGTTGTATCTAATTGCACTGACCAATGAAGCAATGAATCAGAGACAGAAAAAATAAAAAGACTTGTTTTCCCCAAATAATAGGTGCGAGTACTATGCATAGTACGCAGGACGGTGTGCTCCCTGTGCCCATGCCGCTCGTTAGCCTAAAAGCTTACCGTTGGGGGCATGGAGTTGTGGTGCACAATGTCTGTGGAAGAGGCGCCTGTTCCTTTTGAGCTCAAGTCACACATGCTCCTTGCTGCCTGCAGAGGAGGACGGATGCCAGCACACACAGCCTTTCCTATCCAACACGTCCTTAGGCATTTACACAGCTCATTCTTTGCCTCACGGATTATTGGCAAGTCACTTTCTTGGACCCAGCTTCTCATTTTTCTGGTTCTTTCCACCTCACTTTGTCCTTTTCCTAGTTCCTGGCTTCTTGTCTTCCTCCTTAGCTGATCCCAGAAATTGGTGTTTCCTTTCAGAGTAATGACGATAGTGCTTCAGGTGAGCCGTGACTTTTCTCTTTTAATTATTGGGCCTCTCCCAAGCCACAGTCCCTTCTTTTTATTAAAGACAGTATCAGACCACTTCTGGTGAAAGCTTCATTCACACACTAAACTGTTCCTGCACGTTCTCTGGGCAAGATGGCTCAGAAGACTGATAGCCTGGCGGGTTGGCCTGCAGCTGCTGCGGTTAATGGGTCTCTACATCAGTGGCTCTAAGAGGCTGTTTTGTGTCCTTCCCTAGCTGGCCTGCTGCTGTGGGACTGCCGGCTGCTCCCTCTGCTGCGGCTGCTGCCCCAGGATCCGACAGTCCCGGAGCACCCGCTTCATGTACGCGCTCTACTTCATTCTGGTCGTCCTTCTCTGCTGCATCATGATGTCAAAAACTGTGGCTAACGAGATGAAGGAGCATGTAAGTCCGCCCCTTCCTTCCTTCCTTCCTTCCCTCCTTCCTTTTTTTAATATTTTGAATTTATTTATTTTGAGAGAGAGATTTAGAGCATAAGCAGGGGTGAGGGAGAGAATCCCAAGCAGGCTCCATGCTGTCAGCGCAGAGCCTGATGCCAGGCTCAAACCCATGGGCTGTGAGCTGGTGACCTGAGCCGAAATCAAGAGTCAGATGCTTTACTGACTGAGCCACTCAGGTGCCCTTGCTTCCTTTTAACTTTTCCCATTTTTGGTGGTTGGGGAGGGTGTGTGGGAAGACTTCCCATGTGAGGGATTGGGCCTGGCCATGCTGGTGTGGGTCAGGGTTCACCCGTTCTCTCCAGGCCTTCCTGGAAGAGGAAAGCCTCTTCAGCACTTTCCTGCCAAGTGGGGGAACCATTCAAAGTCCTGAACTTTAGCAGTAGAACAGATACCGTCTGTTCTTTGGTGTATTGTGTGTTTTGTCTGGGCCTTGTTTATAGCTGTTCCTCTTAGATGTACAGTCTTTGCTTGTAGACTTGGTACTTTTCCCTTGTTGTAAGGATGGCTTCCAGTGTCCCACAGAGAGCTGTTAAGATAAACTCAATCTGGCCTACTTGGGAAGCCTGATAAAGCTTAGCAAACCCCACAGATGATGAGGAATGGGTAGGAGGGCAATTTTTACTTTGCTGACATGTCATTTGTAGTTCGGGTGAGGAGTGGATTTCCAGACATTTCTTGGGCATGTTGTGATGCTGATGAAGACACGTAGAAACCTTTCCTGGTCTTTCCCCATAGAAGGCCTTTTAATCAGCAAGATGACAAGGGCTCATGTTGGGGTTTTTGACGGAGCCCAATAAATAACATTTCCCCTCCTAGGCTCTAAACAAATGGGCAAAAAAGACCAAAGTGTCAGCAAATAGATGCCAGACATCACTCTCCATCCCTCATAAAGCTCATGTGAGACAGTATGGCTTGGATCTGCAGAGAAGTGGGCTTCCTAGTACTAAACCCCAAAACAAGTTAGACTTTTCCACTGGGGGAACCTACCCTTCCTCCAGTCCCATCAGGCTGGGCCAAACTTCCCTGCAGAGACACAGTTTCCTGGGGAGAATGACAGCCGTGTTTGCTGGGACCAGCTCTTGTCTAAGGGAAAGGGGGAGAGCAAAGGCTAGCTACCCAAACCCTGTGTTCCTGGGGCCTGGAAGCAGCGTGAGGACGGGGAGGCCGCAGGGGCAGCACTCTGATGGAACCTCTCCCAAGTGGAGGTGCCCTCACCAGGAACAGCGAGCATCTCTCCCCCAAGCCTTATGCCAAAGCCACAGACTATCTTAAATATACGCTCAGAGGATTCAGAACAACCATCACCTTAAAAGCACTCGACATATTCTAGTCCATTAGGCTCTCTGAAGTTTTCTGTTGCGCAGTGCTTTTATAATTGCGAACGTATGGTCTGGAATATAGTGGAACTACTGTCAAAACCTGTGACCCTGCGATTCTCCCCCTGATTGGTTTAATTTTTTTAATGTTAATTTTCGAGAGAGAGAGAGGGAGAGGGAGACACAGAATCTGAAGCAGGCTCCAGGCTCTAAGTTGTCAGCACGGAGCCTTATGCAGGGCTTGAACTCATGACCATGGATCATGACCTGAGCCGAGGTCAGGTGCTTAACCCCTGAGCCACCTAGGAGCTCCATGCTTTAAATTTTGGATATCTTCTCAGTAAGGCACTGCAGTGGGAGCTCTGGGGCCTTCACACTTCTGGGGAACGGAGCTTATCATCCAGCAGACAGCATGTAAAGTCATCTAAGGCATAGAGCAAGGGAGAAATTAAGTCAGTGCCGTATGAGAGGATGCATGAAGTGCTTTGGAAACTTGGAGGCAGGGAGACCCAGAGCTAAGGCTGCCTCATTAGGGTGTATCAGGCGGGCTGCACCTCAGTAGTAGTTACCACCAGTTGTCTTCCTCATACCATGTGTGCTTTTGGCAGGATGTTTGAGAGGAGGAAAACTGCAAGGGCATTTCGTCTCCTACTTATTACCTTTGTTTTCCAGGTAACTTTATATTCTCTTTGTAAATTCAGCAAACATTGGTTTGAGGATCCATTGTGGTTGGGGAAGGAACTCTGAGCATGTATCCATTGTCTGTGGTGCAATTCCAGCTCTTAAGAAGTTTTCAGTCTTGGTAGAATTAAGCTTTGGATCCAAGAAACAAAACCTCAAATTATGCAAATATGTAGTGGTGAGCCCATGAGCAATGTTGTTACTGGAGGTAGGGTTCATTTGGGAGCCATAGGTATACATTTCAGGACATGACTTTCTTTTTAAAAAATTTTTTTTTAATTTTTTAATGTTTTTGGAGAGAGAGAGACAGCGTGAACAGGGGAGGGGCAGAGAGAGAGAGAGAGGGAGACACAGAATATGAAGTAGGCTCTGAGCTAGCTGTCAGCACAGAGCCAGACATGGGGCTTGAACCCATAAACTATGAGATCATGACCTGAGCTGAAGTTGGACGCTTAACCGACTGAGCCACCCAGGTGCCCCTAATTTAATTTTATTTTAGAGAGAGTGTGCACAAGTGGGTGAGAGAGTCAGAGTGAAAGAGAGGGAGAATTTTTTTTTTACATTTATTTTATATTTGAGAGACAGAGTGAGACAGTGTATGAGTGGAAGAGGAGCAGAAAGAGAAGGAGACACAGAATTAGAAGCAGGCTCCAGGTTCTGAGCAAGCTGTCAGCACAGAGCCTGACGCGAGGCTCAAACCCACGAAGTGTGAGATCATGACCTGAGCTGAAGTCAGAGGCTCAACCGACTGAGCCACCCAGGTGCCCCGAGAGGGAGAGTCTTAAAGAGCTCCATGCTCAATGTGGAGCCCGATGTGGGGCTTTGATCCCGTGACTCTGAGCTCATGACCTCAGTCAAAATCCAGAGTCAGACGCTCCACCAACTGAGTCACTGAGGCACCCCTAGGATATGACTTTCATAATACCGATTTTAATTTTTGATTGCCATCCAAGTAACCTGCCCCATGAAACAGTCCCTAACAACTCCAGTCAGTATGTATGGTTTCTAAGTGTTGATAGAACGTTTAAGAAACAGAAGGTGTTTCACTAAGGGAGGCTTCATGGAAGTGACTTGTGTGAGAATAATGAGTACTTTAATTTCTAATATTTATTGGGTAATACCATGTACCAGGTTTTATTCTGAGCATTATACCTGCATTGTCTGGGTTCATCACCAGTGCACTCAGCTGAGCATTATGCCTGCTTTACATATGAGGAAACTGAGGCATTGCGTCATTTAAGTCCCTTATCAGAGGTCTCCAGCTCTAAGGGGGACAGTTGGGATTTGAAGCCAGGCTGAATGTGTTCTTAGTGACTTCACTTAGGCTGTGAAGGTCAACAGGAGGAAAGAGAACAAGGATGAGGCACGTGTAGAACGACAGAGATGAGACGTGGGGAGGTAAAATGACCGTGTGGCAATTTTATTGCAGAAGTTAGGCATTTGACCATGGTCTGATGGCCAATTGGAAGCTATTATCAGTTCTTGAGTAAGAGCATGTCCTTGTCAAAACATATTTAGGGAGGTGAGCCCAGCAGTGGTGTGTGTGTACAGCGTGATTTGGGGTCATTGCAGAGGGAGGGAAGGAGGGAGGGAGAGAGTGGGGGCGCGGGAGGGGCCGCCCTCATGCCTCACACTGGCTCTTATAAATGTTTCTATGCCTGTCTCCTGAATGTACTTATTTAAAAATGATTTGGCTGGGCTCTCTGCATAAGGAATGAGGTCCCTGTGGGCAAAACCGATCCTTTTCCATCTTTAGGGCCTCAGAGTGGGCAGGCCAGCTGGTCACAAAGTCAGCTTGTTTGTGGCCTATAGAGTAGAGGCTGACCTCATCCTCAGGCGATGCTTGAGGGCGGGTGTTGAAAGGTCCCCTTGTGGGGACACACACTGAGCTTCTGCTGCAGTCCTGCCCCCTGCTTTGTTGGGCTGTAGAAACGTTTGAGGATGTGACTGGAGGAGGAGAAAGCGTGTGTGCTCATCACCGGCCGATGGCAGTGTGTAACTGCCTCCCAGCTGGCAGTATCACCTTTGTGTGCGAGGATGGGGCCGCAGGGGTCAAGAGCACGAGGGCAGCCCCCCTTCTCAGTTATGTGCCGTGTTCGCCCTGGCTTCAAAAGATGGCCTGTGTTTAAAATGGAGTGAGAGGGAACTGCAGGGAGCCCCTGGTCCCTCATGCTGCCTTGTTTCACTAGGCAAACTCCTCTTTCCCGTGGGAACCTGGGCTCAGAGGAAACTCTGCTGTGCTGGCAGAGTGGGACATGACTTCTGTCTCCTGCCACGTGGTTCTCATCTTAAATGTAGGAGCCATTTTACTGCAGGACAGTCATGTCTTTAGGCATGTAATTCAAACAGGTATAGTCTTGAGGTACTTGATGCGTAGGAGATTAAAAACCCATTTCAGAATGTAGAGTGACCAAAAACCCCCCCCAAAACAACAACTCCCCAATGGGGAAGGTAGGTGTTTTGAGAGAGATTTAAGTCTCCTGACCTGCACCACTAAATCAAGATGTAACCTCTCTGTTTGGAAGCAGATGGTGACACTTTGAGGTTTTGGTCCCCTTGTAATCTGCACTGGCTTTTTTTTTTTTTTTTTTTTTAAATAAATGTTTATTCACTTTTGAGAAAGTGTGAGTGGGGTGGGGCAGAGAGAATGGGGCACAGAGGACCCGAAGCAGGGTCTGCGATCATGACCTGAGCCAAAGTTGGACGCTCAACTGACTGAGCCACCCAGGTACCCCTGCTTTTTAAATTAAATTAAAATTTTTTTTATTTTTAAAAGTTCTTTTTTTTTTAATTTGAGAGAGAGAGGCAGAGAGAGACAGAGAGCATGTGAGCAGGGGAGAGGGGCAGAGGCAGAGGGAGAGGGAATCTCAAGCAGGCTCTACACACAGCATGGGGCTTGATCCCGTGACCCTGAGATCATGACCTGAGCTGAAATCAAGAGTCAGACACTTAACCAGCTAAGCCACTCGGCGCCTCTGCACTGGCATTTTGAGAGGGACAATAAAAAGAGCTTGTTTCCTGTGGAGGAGGGGCCTCTGAGACCAAACCTACATTGGAGGAGGGACAGGTGATTCATGGGGCCCTCAGGCCTTCTTCCCTGTGAGCTCAGTGAGCCAGGCCAAGTAGGAAGAGCCCTAAATGCACCTGACCAGGGGCGCCTGGGTGGCTCAGTCGGTTAAGCCTCCAACTTTGGCTCAAGTCAGATCTCACATTCGTGGGTTCGAGCCCCGCGTCAGGCTCTGTGCCGAATGCTTGCTCAGAGCCTGGTCTTCAGATTCTGCGTCTCCTTCTCTCTCTGCCCCTCCCTCTCTCATGCTCTGTCTCTCTCTGTATCAAAAATAAATAAAACATTAAAAAAAAATAAATTTTAAATGCACCTGACCAGAAACTTCTTAGGTCATTTCCTTCATTCACATCCTTCACTGTCCCCTCACTGCTCTAACCCTTGAGATGGGTGGTAGGTTAGTACCTGAAATGGCTGGATCTTTCTATCTTCCACATATTGGAAGACTGGTTTTTGTCGTAGGTTTGTTTTAAATTTAAATTTTGAAGAATTAGTTCTTGTATTGAGAGGAGAGGCTACTAAGATCTTTTGTTTTTGATAGTCCTTTTTTGGTTAGTTAATTTTTTAATTTGTTGATTAATTAATTAGTTAATTAAAGTAAACTCCATGCTTAACATGGGGCTCAGACTCACGACCTCAAGTTCAAGAGCCATATCCTCTTCCAACTGAGATAGCAAGGTGTGCCCCTTCCCTTGTTTAAATATTTTAAAAAATATTTTTATTTATTTTTGAGAGAGAGAGACAGAGAGAGACCGAGCATGAGTGAGGAAGGGATAAAGAGAGAGGAAGACACGGAATCCAAAGCAGGCTCCAGGCTCTGCGCTGTCAGCACAGAGCCCAACGCAGGGCTCAAACCCATGAACTGTGAGATCATGACCTGAGCTGAAGTTGGACGCTTCACCAGCTGAGCCACCCAGGCGCCCCTCTTCATTTGTTTTAGAAGATAATCTGCTTTGTTTGTGATCTTACTTGGTTCTCTTTTGGAAACATGTTTTACTTTATATGGTATTCTCTCCTAATGGGTTTAGGTCCATTTTCCTTTAAGGGAGTAATAATGCAGAAAACTCTAGTCCTCCTGTCATTGGTTATTCTTGCCCTGGATGAAAAGAGCTTTTTGTTTATTCAACAAAGGGTAATAATGCTGCAGGGCGGAGTGGGTTTTAAAGGAACAGTGGACCAGGTCTAATAGGATTGTGAGCGGGACTGTGGCTGCAGTTTCCTCAGTGTCTTAAAAGCATTCCTTCAACTCCATTCTCTCCCTGAACTTGGTGAAAGTCAGCCAGGCTGACGTTAGAACCCTGCCCCTGCCATCAGCCAGTGCCACTCCCAGAAATTGCAAGTGAGCCTGGAAATCTCTGAGCCTAGGAATTGTGCATTGGCCTATGGGCTCTAGTTTGGCCAGTGGTTATGATCATTATTGATGTTGCTGTTATTTTAAAATTTAAATTTGGCTCCTTTAGAAGGGGTGAGCATGCCGTAGCTCATCATAGGTCCTAAAACAGGGTATTTGCTTACAAGGTGTCTCACACATTTACCTTTACCTCTTGCCTCTGAAGAGAGGCATTTGGATTTACCACTCCTGAAATAGCTTAAACTCTTGAGACAAAGCTGTAAGTATGAGGCTTCTCTTAACCCCCAGGTTCGGTGAGCAATAGGGAAGTTACTGAGTGGAGTGTGCTAGAATGGCCTGTGCAGTCTGTGCACACTTGTACCCACAGCCCCAGGCGGAGACCCCGGGAGCCCTTCTTCCCCTTAGCCAGGCTACCCCTTGCTCACCGGAATCAGGCATTTTTATCCAAGTAAGTACTGAGAATTTTTCTTGATCCCGTTGGTCCCCTAGACTCAATGGACCACTCCATTTCAGTGGGGGTAGAGGTGGGATACTGAGTTGGATTTAAACCAGGCCCTTCCTTCCCCAAGGAATATTCATCACCTCCCCACCATCACCACTTTTAAAATCTTAAGTACATACTGTTATCACAATTTCTGCACTTATGAAGTCCAAAATGTACCAGGTAACAGGAAAGGAGGTGGATGTTAAGGCTGCTAACTGTGGATTTAGGCGCTTTGAACAAAAGTAACAAGATAAGCTTAAAGCATTTTTCTCTATTTATTCATAAAATTCTGTGTCACACAACACATTCCCTGATGTACAATATATAAATTTTTTTGATCTGTACTTCTCAGTAATTTTCACTGTTCATTATTATATTAGAAGGAGAAAGGAGAAGGAGATGTGGTAGCAGGAAATTCATGTATATTACCAGCATGAATAAAAGATTATGTGGAAGTAGATGAAAGCAAAATAGTTAAGGAATTATTTATAGCCAGGGGTGCCTGGGTGACTCATTCAATTAAGCGTCTGAATCTTGATCTTGGCTCAGGTCATGATCTCAGGGTTCATGAGTTTGAGCCTTGCATTGGGCTCTGGGCTGACAGCATGGAGCCTACTTGGGATTCTCTCTCTCCCTCTTTGTCTGCCCTTCTCCCGCTCATGTGCACAACACTTGTGTGCTTTCTCTCAAAATAAATAAACTTTAAAAAAGATTTATAAAAAAAAAAGAATTATTTGTAGCCAGTATAGTGCCAAGGCCACATCCAAATCTCGTAGTTCCATCACACAGAACAAAGTGGTCAACTCCTCCTTGCCTTAGCCTGAAATACCGCCCTCTGCCCTTCTCATTTGCTGCCTTTCCCCTTTCTCTGGGGCTCATTCATTTCTAGCTTTGGTTCTAGCTGTATGTATATCTGCTAGTTAGGGCATGCTTTTCTCAGGACAGTGCTGGGGACCCTGTCAGTTGCCTTCTCTTTCTTTTTTCCAGATCTAGTGCTGACCACATACTTCAGACAGGTCATAAAAATATTGGGTCTCCACTGTGCATTCCAGGCAGTTCTGATTCGCATCCACCATGTTCCTTGATGTCACATTCCAGTTGTGTTATTGGATTTGGATTGTTCCTGAGTGTCCCCAGCTCCACATGCTCACTTCCTCTTGACTTCTTTCCCCAGATAGCCAGATCCCATGGGTGACTGCTTGCTACTTGTATTCCTCCCAGATGACACCCCATTTCCAAATTCTTTTCTCACCACAGTGTACGGATGAGCACAGAAGCTACTTTCCTTAGAAACAACTTAGATTTCAGAAGGCTTTTTACAAGTACCTACTTTAGTCCATTGACATTTAACAAAAGTTTGGTGGCTTCTAGTGGTGACAGAGCTCTGATGCAATATGTTTGAGACTCTGAAGTTTGGTAGATGAGCACTTATTATTTTTAACCTGCAGTATGAAGAGGAATGTGAAGGCATTAGAGTCGATACTGCTGGTGGGAAAGCCCTCCCTGTGCTAGTCACAGAGGATTGGAAAAAAAAAAAAAAGGAAAGAAGGAAAGAAAGAAAGAGGGGTGCTTGGGTGGTGCAGTTGGTTGAGCGTCGATTTCAACTCAGGTCATAATCTCGCTGCTTGTGGGTTCAAGGCCCACGTCAGGCTCTGTGCTGACAGCTCACGGCCTGTAGCCTGCTTTAGATTCTGTGTCTCCCCCTCTCTCTGCCCCTCCCCCACTCACACTCTGTCTCTCTCTCTCTCTCTCCTTCAAAAATAAATAAACATTAAAAAACTTTTTAAAAAGAAACACTGAAACACAATTTCTAGGTAAAGGATCTAGTTAAACAGATAAGAAGTAGAAAAAAGATCCAGGTTACATTTATGATGTGTTCTGCCCTGTGAAGAAACAGCAAACATCCTATGGTGTTAAGGGTTATGCAGAGAAAATTATTATCTCTTTTAGACTATGATTTAAATGATAAGTTAGAAGATTTTTTTGTTTTTGTTTTGTTTTTTTGTTGTTTTTAGAGATTTTTGTTTTTGAGTAATCTCTACACCCAGTATGAAACTCGAACCCCCAAACCCAAGATCCAGAGTCACACGCTGGATCAACCAACAAAGCCAGCTAGGTGCCCCAAAGGTTGGAAGTTTTAAAAGTGGGAGAGTCTTAACGCCTTAATCCTGACCAGACCCCTCTTTTGCCAGGTGAGAGGGTGGCGCCCAGGGATGTGGCTCGTCCAAGGCTGTGACTCTAGGTACAGCTGAGACTAGAACCCAGGGGTGCTGGCCTCCTGGCTGCCTGACCAGTGTCTTTTTCTGCACCACTAGGTTCGGTTGTTGCATGGATGGTGACAGACATGTAATGTCTCCTTCCCCCTGACTGATAATCTTTTAATCTCTAGCCAGTGGAGAAGGAGAAGGAGAAGGATTCCTTTTGGAAACAGTACAATCTTGGGACTTTCACAGCTTTTGTAGCTTATCTTCCCCACCTGCTTCCTTCCTGTTGTGAGGGCCAAAAGCTGGGCTCGAGGGATGACTTGTTGGTCAGAAGTAGAAAATAAGAGCAGCCACAAATCTACTATTTATTTATTCAGTGGCTTTGCATGTAAAATAGAACCTGCCTTCAAGTTGTGTTTGGTGTAATTATATTTTAAAAGTGAGCAAACGTCAACAAGGAAAAATATTCCACTTTGATCCAAAACATAGAGTGGTTTGTCCCGGCATAGAATGGAGGTATTCACACCGAAGCCGGAAAGTCTGGCTCTTGTTTTGATTTTGATGTTTACCAGTTGAATGTTATGAAAACTGTGTACCTGAGACGTAGCATCAGATGTTACCATGGAGCTTTAGCGCTCTGTAGAGTAGAACTCCATTCTTAGCTGCCATTTTATTGTTTTGTGTTAGAACAGCGTCACATTAGCAGAAAAGTAGTAATTGTGGACCTGACCCAGTTCTTTGATTCTGGAGTGTACTGGTTTTTTTTAATCCAGCTGGGAAAGAATGCTTCTCACAAGTTCCCTTTCTGAATAGCATCTGAGTTCATCGTGCTGTTGTGCCTTGCTTTTGTCAAGTTTATCAATGAGTGTGTTTCTGAGGCTGAAGGTGGGTTTGGGCCATCAAACCCCAATCCTTTGTTAGGACACTGTGGGAAAATTCTCACTATGCCCTAATGAAAACTTTCTGTGGGGAGCTCATAGTGAAGTTCCACCTCTTAAAAGCTTGGGTCCCCTCCCTTCCAAGTGGGGTGACTTTGGGGACACATGTTTCCAAACAGTTTTATCTTTGGTGTAAATTCCATCCAGACCTAACACCATGTGGGAGAAAACAAAGAGTCCCTCCCACCCCTCTCCCTTCCCCTCGCTGGGGCCTCACCGTCCTGCACACAAGTGAATTCTGGGGAAAATGATGGTGGGAAATAGTTCTGTACTACCCGCAGCCATTTGAACTAATGGATACCCTGCTGAGAGTCTTTTTTTGAGTCTGAACCAAGGGCAGAGAGGTTTGATCCTTGTCCAGTAATAATGAGCTTGCCGGGAGCCGGAGAACAAGAAACAATAGTTATTGTCCTTGGACTCGCTGATCTGTTACCTAGAAACTTTGGGGGAAGGGCATCAGGTGTTACGAGGATCTCTGTTTCAGGATGGATCTGGCTGTGGGAAGCGGAGAATGGTAGGATGTGAGAACTGAAGTTTTCCTGCCCCGTTTCTCTGTCATCCTCAAAAGCGTCTCTTCAGCAACTGCCTGCTGACGGGACCTTGGAGTGCTCTGCAGATAATAGGGCAGACAAGAGCTTACAGTTGGAAATGAACAGTTCTGTCACTATAAAAATAGGCTCCAGGGAGCAGACAAATGGCACAACACAGAGTTGGTAGCCTCAAAACGCTACATAAATATTGTGAATAGTTGAGTCGTGATGCTCTTTGGAATTTAAAAGGGTGATCGTGTGACTTGGTTAAACTGTAATCTGAGTTCATGTTTGTAAAAGTCTTAAGTCCTATAATTCCTTCTTGCCTCCTGTCTTTCCTTCTTTCCTGTGTAGGTGCCAAGCACTGTGCAAAGTGCAGGGGGTATAAGTTTAAGTAGCAGGGTGGTTGTCCTTAGAGAACCAGACCTCTGGTTGGGTAGGAAGGGCCCGGTGTGGTGAGCGTGTGCAGACGGAGCCCTTGATGTTAGACTGCACGTCTGCACGTGGGTGGGTTTGAAAGCTCCAAGTACGTGAACTCCATTATGACTTGGAGACTGTGCTGTCAACTTAGCTGTCATTTCTATTGACCTTAGGGGTCACATTAGCACTCAGCAATGTTTTTTTCTGCGTCTTTGGAAACAGGGCAGCTAAGGTGAGGTAAGAAGTTTGTAATGGAATGGAGTGCATTGACCTCTAAAGCAGCCTGAGCTTAATCACTAGTGGGTCGGGCATTTTGGGAGTGTGGTTTTTACATTTCTGTGGGACTGTTTCTATAGTCCTAAAATAAGTCTAAAATCTTCTTCCGAAATGGCGGCTTTCATCAGTGTGGGTTTTATTTTTGGTTACACCGGGTGTGTTTGCATAACAGATGTGAGGACTTTTTTCATTTAGCGCTATTGAGGGCTTCTGGCTTGCAGAGAGGAGCTTTGGACCTCCTAGGCATGCCCTCCCCCATCTCCTCTACCACCCTGCAGATAAATTAAAATACTCTAAAAATGGCATATGGGAGATGTACAGTTGGATTCATTTAAAGCGCAAGTTCCATTTGGGACAGCAGTGCTCTGAAGGCAGGGCAGAGTCCTGGGACACTCAGAAAATAGTCCAAATGGGCCTCTCTGTTCTCTGCTGGTCCTTTGGCTTTTGATGTGTGGAATAAGTTATCACCACTTGTCATTTGCCTTTGATATGTTAATTTACATTCCCCAGTGCTACACCACTCCTCAGCTGTTCTTTCTGGTAGTCTAGGCTGTTAACTTTACCTGTGGAGAGCCAGCTAGAAAGCATTCTCTGCTGGGGGGCTGTGAGGTCTGTAGCAACTACTCAAATCCTGCCATTGTAGGGCAAAAGCACCCAAACAATGTGCCAACAAATGAGCACGGCTGTGTTTCAATAAAACTTTATTTGCACAAACAGAAGCTAGCTGAATTTGACCCAGAGGCAGTGAGATTTTGAGTCTCATGTTAGTGGCTCTATGCTTGTCATATGCAGTTAATTCTGTCCTCTCTGGAGGGAGAACTTCAGTGGCTTAAACTTTGTGTTGAAGACACGAGAGTCCTTGCTTACGTTGCAGATAACTAGGGTATGTCAGCCACATGTTGGGTCGAGGAGACAAGAATAACGTACCAATAAATTTAGTGTGACGTGTTTAATAGTCTATTTGTCTTCTTCTTGGTGGCCTTCTGAAATAAACGGTAAATCATTCACAGATAAAACAGTAACAACAACTTATATTCTTCTTATGTAGCTAAACCAAGCATTTTGGTGATCGGGAAGAAGTGGGAATGGAGAAAATGAGATTGTGGGTCCCCTGTTGCTGGGGACCCTCAATTCCAGGTCTAATAAACGGTAAAATGGGAAGATGCTGGGCCAGAAACCTCAGGGTCTGCCATGTCCTGGTCCTCAGTACGAAGACTGGCGACTAAGGTCTCTCAGAAACTTGAGGCTCTGGTATGGTAGCTTTTGGGGATATTAGATTCTTATGACCCACCTAGGGCAAAAATGATGAACAGTCAAAATTAACCATGAAAATACTTGAAATATCCATAAAGTAGAGCACACATTGTTCTGTGTGTACAAATTTCACTAGAAAATTAGCTTCTTGTCTGCATGGACTTTATTATTATTATTAATTATTATTATTTAAGTTTATTTGTTTATTTTGAGAGGACAGAGACAGCACAAATTGGGGAGGAACACAGACAGAATCCCAAATGGGCTCTGCACTGATGGTTCAATGCCGGGCTTGAACCCATTAAGCTGAGCTAAAACCAAGAGTTGGAGGCTTAACTGACTGAGCCGCCCAGGTGCCCCAGCATGGATTTTTTAAAATAATATATATTTTTTTATGTCTTCATTTTATTTTGAGAGACAGAAACAGAGAGAGAGTAGGGGAGGGGTGGAGAAACAGGGAGACATAGAATCTGAAGCAGGCTCCAGGCTCTGAGCTGTCAGCACAGAGTCCAATGCAGGCTCATACCCACAGATTGTGAGATCATGGTGTGAGCTGAAGTCGGACACTTAACCAACTGAGCCACCCAGCCGCCCCCAGAATGGATTTTTTTAAACTCATTTTATGCACTGCTTGTATCCCCATAACCAAGAACAATACCGGCACATAGTAGATGTGAGTGAGTGAACCACTAACTCTGTGCTATAATGGATACTGAATTGTACAATGTAACGTGTACTATGGTGCCGGGAGCCGCACCGGCCTTGCTGGATGACACGGTCACAGTAAGGAAATGGCAGACATTGCAGGGCTCCTGCCATGAGAGGCAGAACTGGTATCTCCTTCTGCTACTACTGCTCATGTAAAATTAAGCCTGTTGCTATTGATCAGGCCTCACAATGTTCCAAATCAGGCCGAGATGCCCCACACAGTTACCCCATAAGAAAAGGCATTTTCCTGCCCCTACATAAGAGATTTTGGATCAAAACATTATGAATATTTGACAAAAGGCTCTTCTAATGAGCCTTGCAGACCCAAAACATAAGCGGGGCTGAGAACACAAGAGTTACATTTAACTCTGGCCTGGAGAAGACGAGCCTAACTTACAGATAAGAAACAGACAAGGACCGCACATAAGTTGCTGCATATATCTTTGCTAATTGGAGTCACAAATGCCCTCCCTTGTACTGACTTCAGTTATGAGGATGGATAAGAAACTAGAAGCCCAGGTGCAAGGTCAACACACACAGGGCCCCCATTACATCAAAGAAAGGGCTCTCTCTAGCAACTTGTTAACAAACACTCTTTCTCTTATGGTTAATGAGCTAGATAAAATAGCTCCCATCCTATCTATATACAATTTAATCTATGTTT